>NW_027202826.1:25708048-26155817 GCF_024711535.1 Dipodomys merriami
TGAAAATCTTTGGATAAACAAGGAAGCTGACACATGTTGAGACTATTAAATTTTTAAAAGGTGATGACACTTATCTCACTTTTCTTTAAAATAATAAAATAAAAAATATTCAAGGCAGATGCAGGTGAGATCATGGATAACTGGCATTGTGCACTTTGAGATGTTACAAAAAAATACCATTTTATTTTTGCTAATCAATGATTTAAGTCCTACTCGAGTTCTCAGCAAGTATGTACACAAATAGAAGTAAATTCATGTGATTTTTTTTTCCTCCAAGTGATTTAGAGTTTCATTCTCTCACTGGCTGATTTTTGAAAAGATGAATATTCTGTCACCAAGTTTTAAACCTCTTGGAGTCTATAGTCCACATCAATCCTTTCTTTAAGACGAACATGAAAAACTTTTAACAACATTGTCTTTCTTTTCAGTGGTTAATCCATAAGACCTGGAAAATCCTTTTGAGCTGATAATTTTTTTCTATTTATTTCCTGCCAATAGAAACAGAGCTAAATAAAATACCCCATCTCCTGAAGGATATAAATGGAGCCAAAGGTTTCTTTATTTCACTTTCTAAGCTGACTAAAATCCCTATAGCCATTTGCTTATCTCAGGAGGACTGGATAACTCCTTTAAGTTATATTTTAGATGCTATGTCCTTGTGTTTTTCAAACTATCTGGCCATAATAAAAAGTCTCATTCCTTAAAGCAGGACTGCAATAAGGAATGTGTGTTCACTTTCCCAATACTACTGCCTACACAGGAGGCAGACTTTTGAAGTGGGAAGAGATAATTTAGCCACAAAACTACAGAATTATGGACATGAGCTATAAAAGATGAAATAACTTAAAACCCCTTTCTCATCAATCTCATTTCCCCTGCCCATCACTAAAGAGCCACAGTGGCATGCAACTGACTGCTTTCCATCTGAATTCTGCTACTTAGCACTTGCACGTGCAAGTTTACATCTCCAAGGCTCAAGTTTTCTTATCTGTACACATGGAATAATAACAGCACAACAAGCCTTACAAAACTGACACTGAAAATAAGGTGATAAGTATAAAACTGCTTGTATAATAAATAAAGAACATAACTGTCATAAAAATCTCATTTGACAAACTATAAAGTACAAGGCTCAGATAGTCTATAGTATCTGCATGCTATATTTTGGAGAAAGTGCTCTACATTTATTACTTTGTTGAATTTCTCTCCAAGGTAATGTGGTATGTGTCACCAGCCCCCAAGGAAGCTGAAGCTGAATGAGTAGCTTAGCTATTTGCCAAAAAGTACACGTAAGGTAAATTGCCCAAGGTTAAACTCAAACCCACGTCTATCTGATTCCATGACCAAGTTTTTAACTCTTTAATTACATATCGTATATACCCAGAGGGCTGGAGGGGGAGGAGAGAGAGAAAGAGAGAGAGAGAGAGAGAGAGAGAGAGAGAGAGAGAGAGAGAGAGAGAGAGAGAGAGAGAGAGAGAGAGAATGTTTAGAGTAAAAGGTATGTTGAGATCAACTGTACCTCGATATTTGAAAAAAGAAAGTTTGACAATAACCTGCCATCATGAAGTATTGCTTAATTTTGCTGAGGAAACACTTTAATATGAATATGAATATAGTACATTGAGCTAGATCTATTACATGTGGTCTCTGTAATTTCACCAAGATTTTTACTTTATTGAAGACAATATTTCCTTGCCTGCCCATCAGGGATCATTTCAAGTGCTATAATATTGTCTGCTTTGGTGTTTCTTATTTTTTTATTTATTTAATAGAAATACAGTGAAATCCTCTTACAGGTAATATGAATTCAGAAAAACACTTTTGATGAATTCTGTAAAAACCCTAGGCACTATCGTACTATCCCACGGTCACATCCTATTCTCGTTATAGTACTTAAGGATGTTGTTGTACAGAACTGCACTGGGTACAAATCTAACAACTAGAGAAACAAGGCTGGGCTCTTTCAGCCCTCTTCTTCCTCCAATTTGGCTCTTCCTCTTCTCATTTTTTTAAGGTTGGAAGGAAGATGTGTGTGCCCTTCACCTGCATCTAAACTATTCTATGCAGATCCTGCAGATAGCCAGGCACTGATGCCCCTGTGCAAAGACAGAGGTATGGAATGGCTATGCTATCCTCGCCCTCTCAGTCCTCTGCTCTCTTGCCTATTATCCTGCCGGTTTAACTTGAACCCAGAGGAAAGAGGATCCACTAATGCAGGACATCCCAGGCCAGCAAGGTAGATAGAGCGTCACGAGGAGAAGAAGGTAGCAATGAATTTGAAAAGCCACCGAAGGAAGATGTGTAATGTACCCATATTGTCTACTTTTTCTAGAGATTCCTCCTTAGAATTACAACTCTACTTATATTTGAACCATCCTGGAAAATCCTCCTGCATATTTGAAACATCTTAAATCTAAGGTATAAATAAGTCATTAAACAAAAGTCATGGGCTGGAAATGTGGCTTAGTGGTAGAATACTCGCCTAGCATGCATGCATAAAGCACTGGGTTTGATTCCTCAGTATCACATAAAGAGAAAAAAAAACACAAGTGGCACTGTGGCTCAAATGGTAGAGCACTAGCCCTGAGCAAAAGAAGCTCAGGGACAGTGCCCAGGCCCTGAGTTCAAGCCCCATGATTGACCAAAAAAAAAAGTCAGAGAGGCCACATAACCTGTACGTTCTGGAATGTTGCTCAATAGATTCCAACAGCTGTGATGGTACAGTACCAGAGTGATGACTAGGAAAGTGATTTAAGCAGGCTTGTGGGCTGTTGTCTTACTTTCTCCATTGCAAATTTTATTATTATTAGTGGTAGTAGTAGTATTGGTTTTACTAGGACACTGGCATTTGCAGTAAATAACTTTTGCCTCATCTGTATAAATGTCACATTAAAGCTTAGGGCTCAGAAATCCAATAGCTAAGCGAATAAGTGGTCTTGTTTTATCAAGATGACTGAAGCAGGGTTTGGCTGTTCTTGTTTTGTATTTCTAGAGCCCCAATGAAAACTTCCTGATCTTTGTAAATCTCTGATTGAGTAGAAATATACAGATGATTATAGAATGGGAATGTGGCATTTTGATCATGTGGAATGTGTAGTCTTGGAAGCTGGATTTCATTTCTGTGGGGTTTTTGTGTGTGTGTTTTATTTGTTTTTTTGTTTTTTGTCTTTGAGATTCACTGGCTTAAAGCCTCTGCTATCCTGGAGAGGAAGTAAATCCACTGACTTGAGTTTCAATGCAAAGCTAGCCTGGGGAGAAAGCAAGCCTCTTAGCTTACTGGCTATCACTAGCACTGGGATAAGACTTCTAGGGAAAGAATTTCCTTCCTAGTCAACAGTACCCTGTAATACTTTCTGAGATATCCAGAATTTCCAGATTTTCTCTTGTTCTCTGTAAACATTTGGAAGGTAGCAAATAATCATGTATTAGTTTCAAAAGTCAACTTGTTAGAATTAGAGTTTTCATGCAGAACAATAAGCTATAGGAAACAGTATGGCATTTTCTCCAAGAACTCAACATAGCTTTTTTTCTTTATCTATAGCTCCTTAAATATCTTGATTAATGATGACAGTTATTAGTAGAAGCATGTTATTGGTATTGGGCATAAGTCAAGAAATACAGCCCTTTCTTAGTATGTACGAAGCCCTGAGTTTGATCCTCAAAACCATCTCCAAAATATAAATATAAAAAAGGAAATTTAACATGTCATTGACTATTTTCCTCTATCATTAAGTTAAAAGGTTTTTGCGTTTATCCTTCTCAAAAAACATTATTACAAATTACTGTTTCATGATTTATAAATTCAGTGAAGTTATAGGTAGTTCAGATATTTTCTGAAAGTTACTATATTAAAAAAAAAACCTTAGCAAGACATCCTTTCTTTATTCCTGAGTGGCTCTCATGCATGAGGGCTGCCTGCCCATCATCTTGGAGTGCTTGGGCGGCATCAAGCGATGTAGAAGGAAGTGAGATTCCTGAGTGCCTTCTGGTTGCTAATAGACACTCTGGTACTCACGATCTACTGAGACAAATACTTGCTCAGAGGCACTACTCTTTCACAATCCTACACACTTTTAAATATAAAATTTTTTTCAAGCCAGGCACTGTTGGCTCACGCCTATAATCCTGGCTACTCCACTGTTGGCTCATGCCTATAATCCTGGCTACTCAGGAGGCTGAGATCTGAGGATCGTAGTTCAAAGCCAGCCCAGGCAGGAAAGTCTATGAGACTCTTATCTCCAATAAACCACTCAGAAAACCAGAAATAGTGCTGTGGTCAAGTAATAGACTGCTAGCCTTAAGCTGAAGAGCTGAGGGACAGTGCCCCGGCCCAGAGTTCAAACCCCACAACCAACAACAACAACAAAAAAAAACAATCAATTTTTGTGCATCAGTTGATGCACAAAATAGAAAAGTAATTAAATTAGAAAACTATATAGTTTTCTATATAGAAAAATGAGAAAAATGTTCATTGATATCCCTAGATTATAGTAGAGAGAAGAAAAAGTGATTCTCAGAGTGAGATGAATAATTAATTCATGCTGTGAATGTTAGACTGGCTTAGTACCAGAAGTTATTTTAGGCCATAGAGATAGGGTAGAGAATAAGAAATGGTATATTCCATTCCCTTCAATAAATACCAACTTCCAAAGTATTCCTGGCCATTGAAGTGCTTGAACTCTTCTATCCTCTCCTATCTAATCAGTTCTTACTCACACCTCCACATATGAATCTCATCTACAAAATACGGCTTTGTACTTTGTAGGTAATATAACATTTCCATTGGATAACATAATTTTGTATCTATGTGGATATATGGTGTTATATCCATAGTCTACAGATTTCAATGAATCTTCCTATGATACCCTACAAAAGGAAAGTCTAAGCTGTTCTCTTCCAAGTGATGTGGGTCACAGGAAATCTCTAAGACTCTAAAGTTAGTCTCAATAGATAGAACATTAACCAAGTTATTTCTACCTTGTAAATAGTGATTATCCCAGTCCTTTGCTTTACCCCCCCCCCTCTCCCCTGAAGTTTCTTTTGGATTGATGAGTCTACAAATTAATCTCACTCTCTCCTGCTGTCATTTACAACAGAGTGCTTCCTCTTGATAGTAACATTTAAGTCCTTCACTTAACAACTAATGGACTACTAAACTTAGAAATTCCTCTATTACAAGGAAATGGATGGTTTTAATGCACTGTCCCCCAGTTGATCTAGACACAACTAAATCTGACAGTGTCAGTGACATAATAACTGTGAAATTGCATAGGCCCATGTCCCAAAGGCAGATGGCTCTTCATCTCCTCTGATGCTGATGGTTTCTTGGTCATGTATCTTATCATGGAATGTGTGAAGACATGAAAGCAAAAAATAGCACGGTCACCAGTCAGCTTAGCATTCAAAACCTATTCCTCCCTGTCTCCACTTCATGTGTATTTGAAAATGCGTTAGCCCACAGAACACCATCTGTCATGACTGTTATTTGTGTACTTTTTATTTATTTGTATTTATTATTCAAATACTCTTCAGGAGGACAGAAGTCTTGACTGTATTATTTGCTACTCTATCTTGATGGCCTAAAGTATTTTCTGGCAGTAAGCCAGTCTAAGATTCACAGCATGAATTAATTATTCATTTAATTCTGAGAAATAATCATTTTTTTCTTCTTCCTAATATAGGTTAGGGACCTTTCTGATATTGATGAATAATTTTTTTCTTATTTTTCCTCCAGGTGTACCTTTTTCTAATTAAATTAACTTTCTGTTTTATGGGAAATCAAAATAAAAATGATGAATTTTCCATATTTATCCCTTTTTCACTTAATTCAGTTCCATCTTGTTCTAATCATAATATAATGTATCATGTATTTAGAACACAGAGTAAATATGTAGTGGTTCAAAGGAGGGGTATTTTGTAGGAAGAGCTTCCTGTCTCCTCTTTGTACATGTTGTATTTATCAATTACATCTCTATAGAACTTTAATTCACATACTTCATATGCCACCCCCTCATAGGTGTTAAACTTAGTATTAAAAGCTATCTTATTTCACCAGTTGCATGGCTCATATCTGTAAACCTAGGTACTTGGGAAATTGAGATTGGTGGGACACAGATTCAAAGCAAGCCTGGGGAGGGGTGGGGGAATTCATGAGACCTCTTCTCCAGGAAGAGCTGCATGTGGTGGTTTGTGTTTGCTGTCTCAGCTTCCCAGGAAGGTGGATTGTGCCCAGGAGCATATCAGGGCAGAAAGTGAGATGTTACCTAGAAACTAACGTGCAAAAATCATTTCTGGGGCTGTGGCTCAGTAGTAAGTGTGCTTGCATTAGCAAGTGTAATGCGCTGAGTTTAAAAAACAAGCAAGCAAACAAAAAATTCTCAAAAGAAATCAGGAAAGCAACTCCTTTTGTAATATCCCCGCGAAAAATAAAATACCTAGGAATTAACAAAGAAGTGAAGGACCTCTATGATGAAAACTTTAAAATTAAAGCACAATTTAGGAAGTGGAAAAACCACCCATGCTCCTGGATTGGGAGGATTAAATTGTGAAAAATGGTAATACTGCCAAAAGCTATCTACAAATTCAATGCGATACCTATCAATATCCCAACATCATTCTTCAATGAAATAGAAGAATTTTTGGATTCATATGGAACAATAAAAGACCCTGAATAGTAAAAACAATCCTTAGCAGAAAGAACAGTGCTGGAACAATATCAACATCAAACTTCAAACACTACTACAAAGCCATAGTAATCAAAACAGCTTGGTACTGGCACAAGAACAGACCTAAGAACCAACGGAATAGAACTGAAGACCCAGAAATTAACCCACAGATTTATAGCCACCTAATATTCAATAAGGGAGCTATAAAAATAGAATGGAAGAAAGACAGCCTCTTCAATAAATAGTGTTAAAATTGGTTAAACACCTGCAGAAAACTAAAATTAGATCCTCATATATCACCCTGTACCAGAATCAACTCCAAATGGATCAAAGACCTCGAAGTCAAAGCAGACACCCTGAAAACAATAAGAGAGACTCTAGAGCTCCTTGGCATAGGCAGAAATTTTTTTAATAAAGACCCAGAAACCCAACAAATCAAAGAAAAGTTGGACAAATGGGATTGCATGAAGCTGCAGAGCCTCTGAATCGCAAAGGACATAGCTAGCAAGATCAATAGAAAGTCCACAGATTAGAAGATCTTCACTAGACAAACAACAGTCAAGGGTCTTATATCTAAAATATACTTATAACTCAAAAAATTAAATCCCCCAACAACAAATTCTCAAAGAAACAATTGCCTGATTAATAAGTAGGCTAAAGACTTAAAGAGAGACTTCACCTGAAGAGGAAATAAGAATGGCCAATGGACACATGAAGAAATACTCAACTGCTCTAGCCATAAAAGAAATGCAAAGGAGTTCCGGGAAGATGGCGGAGGAGAAGCTGGAATCTGAACAAGCTCTCGCATAGAAAGCAATTTTAGAGTTCCAGTGAACAGTCCTAAGCCAGAGAATCACACCAAGTGTGCCATCACAGGACAGAGAGTTAGACAAGAGAGGGGAAGCCAAGGAAACATATCAGTTGCCGCTACGGCAGCAGGGTCGCGGCAGCGACCACCGCCGCGGGGTCATACCTGAGACACAGAGAGTCCGGGACGAAGGAGCCAGACGCAGCGGATGAGCGGATTCTACTCAACACCAACAAGAACCGACAAGGAGCGGAAATCTTCATCCTGCTGTTTGCAGACCAGAGACGACCCAGGATCCAAGACTCTGTGAGTACAAGCCCGACATCCTCACTCCTTCTCAGGAAGCAGAGGAGGGAAGGCTACCCCTCCCCCCCCAGCACCGGTGATCTCCATCTTGGATACCGACAAAGCTCGGAGGAGCTGCTAGCTCCAGCTCAGGCCTTGGAATAAAACGAGTCATTTAGCAGGTCACAAGAACTTAACGGCGAAGTGACCTGCCAGACTCAGCACCATCCAGGGAAAAGTCACCCAGCTCAGGCGCCAGCCATTGGAGTGCCTTGCCTCACTGGGTAACCAGAGCCAGAGGCTGCCCCTCCCTCTAGCAGCCACCACAATCAATTGAAAAACAGAAACCCTGAGAGTGGCTCCAGGCTGGGCGCTGTGAGCTTTATCACAAAATAGCCCCAGGGAAAAGCTACTGTTTGTTGAAAGGCCTCAACTCTACCCAGAACCTAGCCCCATCACCACATCCCCCTCTTTTGTGACTCTCAAAGCAGATCACCCTCCCAGAAAACTAACCTGGGAGGGGGATCTCAAAATCTTGGGTAAAGCAGAGCATTTTTCTGCCTCTTCCAACCAACCGACTTAAGAAACCAATCAAGCCACAGGACGTCAAGCTGACCAGAGACTCCAACAAGAGACTGGTTAGAGACAAAAGGGAGATACAGGATTCTTCCCACTCCTCCCCCCCCCAAAAAAAAAAATCAAAAGACTTTTTTTTTTCTTTTTTTTTTCTTCTTCTTTTATTTTTTTGCTTGTTTTTTGTTTTTTGCTACTTTATATATATATATATTTTCCCTTCTAAAACTTTTATTAATCTTTAATTTTTGCCTCTTCTGAAAAAATAATTGTTTTCCAGTAACTTTTTTTTTTCTCATCTTATAATTTTTATTTTAGGAATATGTGAATGAGCGTTTTCCTTTCTTTTCTTGTCTTCTTTCTCTTTTTCTTTCTTTCTTAATTATCTTTTTGTTTTTTGTCTAGCTCTACTGAACTTCTGATCTTTTCTTCTCCCTTTCCCATCCTTAAAGCTTTTCACATCTCCTCTATGTCCCTCCCCTTCTCGGAACATATTCACATTCCTCTCTAAATAGACGGTCTTTTAACTTCTATAATAACATTAATTTTTACGTTTCTATTTTTTTTTCTGGTCTCTCTCTCTCTCTCTCTACTTGCATCCTACTCAACCCATTTCCTGCATTGTGATTAGGACATAGTTAACTCTCCCTGTGCCTCCCCACACCAATCTACTCCTATCTTTTACCCACATCTCTCCCTAATCCTAATAATTTCTGGTTTTCCAAATTCTTTTCTGCGGTTCGAAGTACTTTAACATATAGTTGTTTGATGTTGAATAGATGTATCTGTTGAACTAGATTGTATCTGTAGACTATTGACTGTACAAATGCAAACTTTGGTTGATGGTTGCCTTAAGATAGTGTTCTAGCATAAAACTGGTGCAATCTTCATCTCAAATGGGCCGAGTAAGCTGGAAAAACACAAGAAAAATGGCAAATTCGGGTATCTCAATTCCCAATCTTGATAATCAGGGATTAGAACAGATAAAGAATAATCCAGAGGAGAGTTCCCAAATAGCTCTACAAACACTAATAGCAAACATGATAAATGAGAAGTTTGACAATGTACAAAGGACTCTGTATGAGCGTGATAGGGAGAGAGAGGAGGCATCCCAGAAGTTTATACAGGAATATCATAAGCGTGAGGAAGCTACTCAAAAACTGATACAGGATTTGCGTGAACAACTTGAGAATGCTCAAAGAGAAAGGGAGGAATGGCGTGAGCAGGCAGAGAACACTCAAAGAGAACTGCAGAATTCCCACGAACGGGAAGAAAGAGAACTGCAAGAATCCCACAGATGGGAAGAAGTTAATCAAAGAGTAATTCAGGAATTGAGAGACCAGGTAGAGAATACACAAAGATCACTAAAGGCATTCATGGAATCCATTAACAAAGAGCTGAAGGAAGTCAGGGAGACCACAAAGGGAATGCTGAATGGAACCCAACAGAAGGAATGGGAGTCCAAAGAAACCATAACCAATCAACTAAGTGATTTGAGAACAAACACTGAACACCAAATTAAGGAAGTAAAGAAATTCATACAAGACCTAAAACAGAGCTTCAACAAAGAACTTGAAGCCATCAAAGCTGACCAATTAGAAGGAAAAGAGATAAAAAACAAAGTAGAGAGTCTTGACAGCAGGTTAGACCATGCAGAAGATCGAATCTCAGGGATTGAAGACAGCCTAGATATTATAGAGAAAGAACATACAACCATCCAAGACAAGTCCAAGAAATATGATAGGTCTATCCAGCACCTGGAAGACACCATCAGAAGGCCCAATCTAAGGATAATGGGTGTAGAGGAGCACCTAGAAAAAGAAGTTAATGGTCTAGGAAATTTGTTTAACAGGATCCTAGCAGAGAACTTCCCAAACATACAAAAAGATAGGCCTATTCAGATACAAGAAGCTTTTAGAACCCCAAATAGACCAGACCAGAATAGGACATCCCACCGTCACATTATAATCCACACAGGATCAACCCAGACCAAGGAAAAGATCCTTAAAGCTGTCAGGGAGAAAAGGGTAATCACCTACAAAGGGAAACCAATTAGAATCACCTCAGATTTCTCAGCAGAGACAATCAAAGCAAGAAGAGCCTGGAATGACGTATGCCATGCCCTAAAAACAAATAATTATCAACCAAGAATACTGTACCCAGCTAAACTCTCCTTCATAACTGAAGGCCAAATAAAAACCTTCCGTAGCAAAGAAAAATTGAAACAATACATCTCCACCAAACCAGCCCTACAAAAGATTCTTAAAGATGTCCTACACATAGAAAACCAACAAGACCGCAACAAAGGCCAAGAAACTGCACCCAAACTGAGAATCCAAGAACCATAGGAAGAACCCAGTTTTCGCAGCCCCCAAGAAGGTGGATAACATGGCAGGAAATCCCAAATACCTCTCACTACTATCTCTTAACGTTAACGGACTGAACTCTCCAATTAAGCGACATAGACTGTCTAGTTGGATTAAAAAACAAGACCCTTCTATCTGCTGCCTGCAGGAGTCACATCTTGCCCGTAAAAACAAACACATCTTCAATGTTAAAGGCTGGAACAAAATCTACCAAGCAAACGGCCCTCATAAACAGGCGGGAGTTGCAATCCTAATATCAGATAAAATAGACTTCAAACTAAAATTCGTGAGAAGAGATAAAGAAGGTCGCTACATACTAATTAAAGGATCTCTCCTTCAGGAGGATATTACAATTCTAAATATCTATTCGCCAAACAATGGAGCACCCAAATTTATCAAAGAAACACTACTTTCCCTCAAATCCCATATAGATCCAAAGACATTAATAGTTGGGGATTTTAACACACCACTCTCCCCACTAGATAG
This sequence comes from Dipodomys merriami, assembly GCF_024711535.1. Taxonomy (NCBI): domain Eukaryota; kingdom Metazoa; phylum Chordata; class Mammalia; order Rodentia; family Heteromyidae; genus Dipodomys; species Dipodomys merriami. The sequence goes on from NW_027202826.1 coordinate 25,719,232, forward strand.
ATCAACTCGGCAAAAACTCAACAGAGAAACCGCAAATCTAAACAGCTGCATAGATCAACTAGACTTAACAGACATTTACCGAACATTTCACCCAGCAGCATCAGAATACACGTTCTTCTCAGCAGCACATGGAACGTTTTCTAAAATAGACCACATTTTAGGCCACAAAGCAAACTTGTCTAAATTCAGAAACATTGAAGTTATACCTTGCATTCTCTCTGACCACAAGGGAATAAAATTAGAACTCAACACCAAAAGCCACCAAAGAAAGTCCGGTATCACATGGAGGCTGAACAACACACTGCTGAATCATGAGTGGGTCATGGAAGAGATTAGAAAGGAAATTCAAATGTTCATGCTATTCAACAAAAATGAACACACAAATTACCAGCTCCTCTGGGACACAGCAAAGGCAGTACTCAGAGGCAAGTTTATAGCTCTGAGCTCCTACATCAACAAATTGGAGAGATCGGAAACTAACAATTTAATGACACACCTAAACCTCCTTGAAAAAGAGCAGCAAGATAAACCCCAATCGAGTAGACGGAAAGAAATAATCAAAATTGAATCAGAATTAAATGAATTAGAATCCAAAAAAACTATAGAAAGAATCAACAAAACAAAGAGTTGGTTCTTCGAAAAACTTAACAAAATTGACAGACCCTTAGCAAATCTAATCAGAAAAAGGAGAGAACACACCCAAATTAATAAACTCAGAGATGAGAATGGAAACATCACCACAGAAACAACCAAGATTCAGAACATTATAAGGGAATACTTCTCAAAACTTTATGCTAATAAGTTCGAGAACTTGACAGAAATGGACCTTTTCCTAGCAAATATTGACATGCCAAAACTAAACCAAGATGAGTTAAACCAGCTTAACAGGCCCATATCAAGCATTGAAATAGAAACAGCAATAAGAGACCTCCCAGCTAAGAAAAGTCCAGGACCAGATGGTTTTACAGCGGAATTTTACAAGGCCTTCAAAGCAGAGCTCACACCAATACTCCTCCAACTCTTCAATGAAATTGAAAGAGAAAGCTCACTACCGAACACATTCTATGAAGCCATCATAACCCTCATCCCAAAACCAGGCAAGGACTCATCAAAGAAAGAGAACTATAGACCCATTTCTTTGATGAACATTGATGCAAAACTTCTCAACAAAATTTTGGCCAATCGACTTCAACAATTCATCCAAAAAATCATACACCACGATCAAACAGGATTCATTTCAGGGATGCAAAGCTGGTTCAATATACGCAAATCAATTAATATTATTCATCACATCAACAGGAGCAAGAATAAGAACCACATGGTTATCTCAATAGATGCAGAAAAAGCATTTGACAAGATCCAACACCCCTTTATGATGAAGGTTCTGGAAAAATTAGGAATCCATGGAACATTCCTCAATACAATAAAGGCTGTATATGACAAACCTACAGCCAGCATTATACTCAATGGTGAAAAACTAAAGCCATTTCCTCTTAACTCAGGAACAAGACAAGGATGTCCACTCTCTCCACTTCTCTTCAATCTAGTATTAGAATGCCTAGCTACAGCAATAAGACAAGATGCAGACATAAAGGGGATCCAAATAGGGAAAGAAGAAATAAAACTCTCCCTCTTTGCAGATGACATGATCTTGTATTTAAAGAATCCCATAGACTCCATTCCCAAATTACTCAAGCTGATTCAAAACTTTGGCAAAGTAGCAGGTTATAAAATTAACCCCCCAAAATCAATGGCTTTTCTATATGCCAACAATGAGAAAAGTGAGGCTGAAATTAGGAAAGCAACTCCATTTGTAATAGCCCCACAAAAAATAAAATACCTAGGAATTAACTTAACCAAAGAAGTGAAGGACCTCTATGATGAAAACTTTAAAATCTTGAAAAAGGAAATCAACACAGAACTTAGAAAATGGCAAAACCTCCCATGCTCCTGGATTGGCAAGATTAACATCGTGAAAATGGCAATACTTCCCAAGGCTATCTACAAATTCAACGCGATACCTATCAAAATTCCACCCTCATTCTTCAAGGAAATAGAGGAGGCAACCAAAAATTCATATGGAACAATAAAAGACCCCGAATAGCAAAAACGCACCTCAACGGAAAGAACACTGCTGGAGGAATATCAATACCAAATTTCAAACTCTACTATAAAGCCATAGTAATCAAAACAGCTTGGTATTGGCATAAGAACAGACCTCAGGACCAATGGAATAGAATTGAAAACCCAGAAATGAACCTACAGACCTATAGCCATCTAATCTTCGATAAGGAAGGTAAAACAATAGAATGGAAGAAAGACAGCCTCTTCAGTAAATGGTGCTGGCAAAATTGGTTAACTACATGTAGAAAACTAAAGCTAGATCCTTATATATCACCCTGCACCAGAATCAACTCCAAATGGATCAAAGACCTTGAACTCAAAGCAGACACTCTGAAAACATTACAGGATGGAATAGGAGAAACCTTAGGTCTCCTTGGCTCAGGCCGAAATTTTCTGAATAGAGACCCAGAAGCACAACAAATCAAAGAAAGGTTGGACAAATGGGATTGCATACGGTTGCAGAGCTTCTGCAGGGCAAATGACATAGCTAGCAAGATCAATAGAAAGCCCACCGATTGGGAGAAGATCTTTACTAGCCATACAACGGACAAGGGTCTCATATCTAAAATATACTTGGAACTCAAAAAATTAAACCACCCAACAACAAATCCTCAAAGAAACAACTGCCCAATAAATAAGTGGGCGAAAGACTTAAAGAGAAGCTTCTCTGAAGAAGAAAGAAGGATGGCCAATAGACACATGAAGAAATGTTCAACATCCCTAGCCATAAAAGAAATGCAAATCAAAACAACATTGAGATATCACCTCACTCCAGTTAGAACAACAAAAATCAAGAACTCTAACAACAACAGATGCTGGAGGGGATGTGGACAGAAAGGAACCTTACTTCATTGTTGGTGGGAATGTAAACTTGTTCAACCACTTTGGAAAGCAGTATGGAGGTTCCTCAAAAGACTTCACATAGATCTCCCCTATGATCCAGCAATCCCACTTTTGGGCATTTACCCAAATGTTTACAAACAAGACCATACTAAAGCTACCAGCACAACTATGTTTATTGCAGCATTATTTACCATAGCTAAGATATGGAACCAACCCAGATGCCCCTCAGTAGATGAATGGATCAAGAAAATGTGGTATATATACACAATGGAATTCTATGCCTCCATCAGAAAGAATGACATTTCCCCATTTGTTAGGAAATGGAAAGGCTTGGAAAAAATTATATTAAGTGAAGTAAGCCAGGCCCAAAGAAGCATAGGTCCCATGGTTTCCCTTATTTGCAATATCTAGTATAGGTATGAGTCAAGCAGAAAAGGTCAGATAATGTGATGTTAGGAAAATGAACCATTAAATATGTATTTTAATGTTTTCGTTTCTTTCATGCATATGTTTCTAACGCATTTATAAGATTATTTCTTTGTTGCTTTGTATGTCCCTCCCCCACAGTGTAACCCCCGCTTTCACTATATTTGATGTCAGTATAACATGTGGAGGAGATGGGGACAAACAAGTCGTTTAAGGATTCAGGTGGACCTGTTGCAACAATGAGAAGTACAAAATGTCATGTCAAAACCAGCTTTACAATGTCGGTGGGGGGGGGGAGGGGGGTATAATTGGGTGGGGGTGGGGGGAGGCTGGGAAGGGAGGCGAAGGGTAAACAAAGGAGGAGGCTGCAATGCTTGGTAAGAAATGTATGCATTATCCTGTCCATGTAATTGTAGCCCCTCTGTACAGTATGTTCTCAAATAAAATAAAATAATATTAAAAAAAATAAAAAAATAAAAAAAAAGAAATGCAAATCAAAACTACAGCATTGAGAATCTACCTCACTCCAGTTAGAATGGTTATAATCAAGAAATCTAATAACAACAGATGTTGGAGGAGATGTGGCCAAAAGAGAACCCTATTTCATTGTTGGTGGGAGTGTAAACTTGTTCAGCCACTTTGGAAAGTAGTATGGAGTTTCTTCAAAAGACTCCACATAGAGCTCCCCTATGACCCAGCAATCCCACCTTTAGGCATTTACCCAAATGATCACAAACAAGACCACACTAAAACTACCAGCACAACTATGTTTATCAAAGCATTATTCACCATAGCTAAGATATGGGACCAACCCAGATGCCCCTCAGTAGATGAATGGATCAAGAAAATGTGATACGCATACATATATATGTGTATATAAATATATATGTGTGTGTATATATATATATGAATTCTATGCCTCCAGCAGAAAGAATGACATTGCCCCATTTGTTAGGAAATGGAAAGACCTGGAAAAAATCATATTAAGTGAAGTAAGCCAGACCTAAAGAAACATAGGTCCCATGGTTTCCCTTATCTGCAATAACTAGTATATGTCTTGAACAAGCAGAAGAGGTCAAAAGTTATGTACATATGACCCTATAACCTGATGCTAAGTGAAATGAACCCCAAGATAAGGACACAAGAGATTTTATCTTTCTTGTTGTTCTTTTTAATGTACTTATAATATACCATGTGATTTTTTTTGTTTCTTTGTATTTTCTTCCCCCATGGTACAATCTCTGTTGTCACTATATTTGATTCCGGTGTGTCCTGTATCTTGTATATACATTTTTCTAATTTGGGGAGAGGAGGGGAAATAAAAAAATGCTGAAATAGGGATACAGGCTGACCCACTGTAACAATGAGATGTACAAGACACTATGTTGAAAACGAACTTTACAACTTCGCAGGGTGTGGTGGGGAGAGTTGGGGAGGTGGAGAGGCAAGGGATTGTAGGGGAATAGCAAAGGGGGGGTAACAATGCTCGATAGGAAATGGACTCATTACCTTGTTCATATAACTATAACCCCTCTGTACAGTATCTTTATAATAAAAAATATATTTAAAAGTCCTCAAAAGAAAAAAATAATCCTACCTTATTTGTACATTAAAAGCATAATAAAGTTCAAAGGCAAATGACAGGAAACATTTTGCAAGGGACATGCACATATAGAAACACGAGTAATGCAGAAAATTTTTGATAAATCTAAAATAACTCCAAAATAAAATATACATTGAAAAAACACTGAATTATCATTTCCCCATATAATTAGTAGTAAAATAATAAAGAATTAAGACATGCCAGCCATACAAGCAGACACTTTTTATGAACTATCTCCTTTAGCCTTCAGTACAGCCTTCTGTTAATAAAGTTGGTAAACCTTTATTTACAATATCATAGCATAAGCTGATATAACAGAGATCAACAGAACAATATTTTCACAAAGCTTAACGATGGCTTCTGTAACTCAAATAACTCTACTTTTAGATATTTGTTCTTTGTGACTTAGGCAACAGTAGAGGCCTTGGTGTATGAGTGTCAGTACAAAGAGGGACATGGGTGCTAAGGGCTTGGTCATCACAGCACTGAGCATACAGCATATCCTCACCTTACTGAAAACAGTGGATGTGGCCAAAATTCTGGTTCTTGTTTGAGGCAGAGTTTGAACTTAACCTCCAGCTTCATTGAACTCCCTAACAATTCCAGAAAATAGCTCCTATCCCTCTAATCGATACTGATTCTGTTTCATCTGTCCAGAACCTAATCCATGGTGTAAATCCCACAACCTTTGTTAATGCAGCCCTTGATCGGCCACACAGGTGATTCTGCAGTGACTCCTTCGTACAGTAAGTTCTGATTGCTTACAGTCTTTAACAGTTCGTAACTGTTGAACTCAAAGTTTATGATTCTGACTTCTCTCTTGTCCAGTTCTGAGGGTGGATATTCATAAAATGTGAGTGTTTGGAGATGATCTCCCTTGAATTCCTTCACTAGAAGTAAAATTTAATCTTACAAAGTCACTGTACAAAAACATCAGCTTAGGGGCTGGGAAGGTGGCTCAGTGGTAGAGCGCTTGCCTTGCATGCATGAGGCCCTGGGTTCAATTCCTCAGCACCACATAAGCAGAAAAAAAAGCCAGAAGTGACACTATGGCTCAAGTGTTAGAGCACTAGCCTTGAGCTGAAGAGCTGAGGGACAGCTCTCAGGCCCAGAGTTCAGGCCCATGACTGGACGCCCCCCCCAAAAAAAAATCAGCTTAGAGTTACATGAACTAAAAAAAAAAGGAAAACATATTTTGACCCCTTTGTTGAAAGTTGTACCTAAATATTTGGGAACCCCTGCTCCCAGAATGTTATTGGAGAGGAGAAGTTTGGAAGCCAATACAATCAGTTTTGTTTACTGTGCTGGCAGCCACTGACATGGTCTTGATCCTTTCTGATCCTCATCAAAACGTGTTGCTATGGATTCACATCATTTTGGTCCTCAGGATGCCATCATGTCTGTCAGCCCTTTCTTTAGGCTCCAGCCCCTGCTGTTTCTGTAGGAAGAGAGCCAGGAAAAAATTGTAAAGGAAGTTCAGATATTTGTCTCCTTCCATGTTGTGATTGGATGAAAGGGAATGGACAGAGAGAAAATACCTTCAACCCTTTCCTTCAAGATAGAAAGCATTTTTCTGGGCCACCATCTTTTAAGGGAAGTTAATGAACTGGAAAATGGAAGAGATTACACCAAAATGGACATACCTGCTTTCTAGGTCTAGCTTCTACCTATAAGACTCTTTCTATGTTTTGATTCCCACACTGAGAAACTATCGATACTGCAATTACCATGCATCAATTAACTTGGTGATTTCTCAATGTGTGTGTATATATATATATATATATATATATATATATATATATATATATACACACACTTTATACTTGTGTGTGTTATATATTCTCAATATATATGTTCTCTCTATATGTGTATACATAGGTGTGTATATATATATACATATATATATATATATATATATATATATATATATAGTCTATTATACCCTAGCACTTTTCTGAGAGTCTAAGCTACAGTAACAAAATAAATTAAGTTTTTCTTAGTTTCATGGAGTTTGCATACATTATCTACTACTCTTATGTGCCAAAAAAATTTATGTACCTGAAGAGAATATAGAGATGTACAACTAAAAACACAGACTATTTAACTGACGCATTAATGTGAACTCAGAGAATAAAATGGGTTTTAAGGTTCTTGATGCAGACAGTGTTTCCATTTAGTTGTTTTGTTTTGAGGTATTGTTTTGTTTTGTTGCTGGTACTGGGGTTTGAATTTAGGCTCTAGTGCTTGCTTTACTTCCTTGTTCAGCTAGTACTCTGCCACTTGAGCCATGCCCACAGCCTAGATTTTACTTTGGAAATCGAGTATCATAGACTTTTCTCCTTAGGTTGGCTTTGAACTTTGATTCATAAAAATAAAGTCTCCTGAGTAACTAGAGTTAAAAGGCATAAGCCACTAGCGCCCAGCTATAGATTCAGAGATTTCTTTTAAAGAACCAAGTAGAAGCCTACATTAGCAGCAGTGAGTAGGGGTGGGAAGCCTTAGGATTATTTTTGATGTCTCTCTACCTGATTGTTCATAAATGTGCCAAGAAATATCTACCCCCAAAACGCAATGTCCAACTTAGAATTCATGAGGTAAAATGCATCTGGTATGTTCTAAGTAGTAAACTGAATTGGTGGTGGGTCATGGACCAGAGCAGAATATGCACTTTGAGTACCACCTTGTGAAATGGGCCAGAGGGATTATAATAGCAGTACAATGACTTTCTTTTCCAATGACTATTACATCTGAAACATGACTGGAAAAAATTAGAAACTTTTCCAAGTAAAAAGTATATTTGATGGAACAATGAAACCTGTTAGGAATGTGTTGGAGCAATGAGGAAAGTAGGGAGAACAAAGGAGGGGTGAGATTGATTTAGAATACAGTGTAATCATATCTAGACATGTAACAATGAACCAACTCTCTTGGGATAATTCACTTAAACTGATGAAAAATGCACACCTTAGGGCTGGGCATAGAGATTCCCATCGGTAATCCTAGCTACCTGGGAAGTGAAGATTGAGAGGATCATCAAAATTTGAGGACAGTTCAGGCAAAAAGTTAGTGAAATTCCATCACAACCAACAAGCCAAGTGTGGTGGTTCATATTTGTAAACCCAGCTGTTGAAAGAGGCATAGATAGGCGGATCATAGTCTAAACCAGCCCTGGACAAAAATTCCAAGACTATCTGAAGAATAAGCAAAGCAAAAAGTTCAGGAGTAATAGCTCAAGGGGCAGACTGCTTGCCTAGGAGGTTCAAGGTTTTGAGGAATGAAACCCTATTATCCTCTAAAAAGAGGAAAAAGAAAAACAAATCTTAAAGAAATTATGCTTTGAAATTTGACCTTGTCAAAGAATGAGTCTACTTTTTGTGTATAATATTGAGGGGTCAAACTAGAATAAGCAGATCCAAGTTGCAGAGCAAATACCAGTTTAGAACTGGGTAGGAATAAAGTTCTTTAGAAGACTTCTAGTCCTTCCTTAAGCTGAGTAACAATATTATAGGAGTAATTACAGTAATGGGTCAGATTATATGACCCTTATATTTTCTGCAAATATCAAAATTTGACAACTCTAAGATGCAAACGTCTTTATGAATGATCTGGAGAAAAGCAGGTGAGTTTGCTTTCTTTGGCTGTCAAGCCTGGATTGAGTTAGACTCTTTTAGTCGCTTCTCATATTTTCCAGTAAGTTCTTAACTTGGTTGAGTTCGTTTACCTCAATTGTTCCCCCTCTGCATTGAATTAGGGGAGATCTCTTTGCCTTTATCTTACACAAGTTCCCTGCAGATGACTTCTAATTATATTTAGGAAAATAAGTGTTATTACGACTGACTTTATTTGTGACAATTGGACCGCATCCTTTAAGTACTTGATTTGGAATAGGACAGTAATGATTTGCAAATCTTTCAAAGGAAGGTGAAAATAGGAGGAGCAAGAATTCCTCAAGTCCTGATGTTTTGCAGATTAGTAAGAGCTGCCATTAACCAAATATGGGGCATTGGGTCAGTGAGTTGGAGCCATAAACATTAGCAGGTAAAAGTCAGGTTTCCTGGGGCTGCAGAGAGAAGCAAGCTGGTTACCACTTCTGGAATTAATCATAATAAGTGTTTTATCTAAGCCTGTCATGTTTTGTTTCTCCATGCAATTTACCTCTCAGGCACACTGTTTGCTGTATCAGTTGGCTTTATCTTTTAACTTATAGTCTTGAAGTGCTTAAATGTATTTCCTCCAGAGTTCCCACAGTTAACATGACAAAGTCAACGTAAGTGCTATTTTAAGGCACCCCTACTATGAAAGACAATGTTTCTTACAGCCACTCCTATCTTCTGTTGAAAAGCTTAACAGACAGCATGGACTCTTTGCCTAATTGCAGTTTTGCTATGAGATTAGCAAGATTTTTCAATGTGGAGTTCAAATACGTGCTTTCCTACAGAGGTTACCTTAGACAAAAAAATAATCTTCTGCTATATTCTGCTTGCCTTTTATCGTCCAGTGCTCATTAGCCAAAGCAGGCAATTAACTTTGGAGGCAATGCCAAAAATACAAGGCTTCATTTATAAGCATCATAGATAACAAGAAAGAACCAAACTAATCAACAAAACATTTGACTGAACCACAGTGCATACATGTGTGTATGCAAGGTTTATATATACATATATATAAGATAGATTAGATAGATTGATAGATATAGATAATGTTCTTCTAAATCTTGTTCCAGGCTTCACACAGGAGAAAGATGTCAGCCTGAGAGGAAGATAGGACTTAAACATTAGATAGCTAATAATATTCCACTCTGCACGATCCTATTTCATTGTACTTCTCTTATGATCTGCTAATAATCCTTTATAATTAAGCTTCCAGGATAATATTAAAATGTAATCCACCTGAACACCAATCACAGAGCATTCTAGAGGCTGAAGTAGTTACCACTTGCAGGCATGCATGACAATCATGGAGCGGTTTTAATTTCACTTTTTTTTTTAAGTGGTCTGTCCCAAGATGGAAAGCAAATTTATGATTATTTCTACCCAGAAATTCAGTGAAGTAGACTTCATTTAAACTAAACTCTTAAAGGTATGCCCAAGGTAGACTGTTCATAAATTTATATTTTCCCCTCTTTAGAGATGGAAACCTTTGCAACATCCCTGCAGAAGAGAGGTCATCATGAAAGGAATAGCTTAGAAATGTTTACAGTAAGTGAAGCTGGCGGTACCAGACACAGCGAGTGTGTGTCATGAAGAAATACCAAAAAAAAAAAAAAGTTTAAGTACACATAAAATGTAAATAAACCCTACTACCCATTTTCAACTGTAATATTTACCATCTTTTCTATTGCATCTATTTTCATATATTGTCTTCATCATATCCTGAAAACAATTCAGGTTTTGTGTAAGAACTTAATAATAAGTTGAGCTTTAAACAATTATTTATTCCATTTTATGGGTAGTTTTATATTCCAGTACAGCTGGATCATGACCATAATCTAGCAAACCTACTTCAGAGAAAAATTATTACTAGTATATTATAAGTATCAGTGCTAGAGTTAACAAGTTCCCTGAAAAATTATTATAAACCATTTAACTTTATGCTCTTTTCTGATTCTTTTCCTCACAGCAATACGGGAACGTGGATGAAGTTAACAGCTTTTAAGCTAAAACACATGGCTTTTGTCTCTAATAAAGAAAATATGTCACAATATGTTGGGTGATCTTTAAAAGATTTTAATTTGTAATTTAGAGATAACTAAGGGATATCAGTGTCAATTATTTTTCCAGCTAAATGTTGCAATGGATTAAAAAAGCATAGGTATTGTCACATCATTTTATGATGGTGTCTAGAGTCAGCAAGTGCCGAAGAACAGACTCCCTCACAAAGAACTATTTAACAGGCTTACTCTCAGACATTTGATTACTTTCAAACATTTGTCTGAAGGTGAAGGTTTGTTTATGTGTTATTAAACAAAAGCAACAGGCATAGCCTAAAGGGAATGATTTATAAGTGTCACTTAAACCATTGAAAATGGTTTATGTGAAGGTTAATGGTCATAATGCCCTTTCAAAAATTTCTTGGAAATCCGTAAGTAGAGCACTTCTGTTTTTATAGATGTTTTGTAGGGGCCTCCGCAGGAAAAAAGCAAGCTGAGAAATTGAAAAAGTCACTTTTATTTAATACTAATGACCAGCCATCCACATAGGCTGACCGTTGGCAGGGGAGGGGGGGAAGAGGAGAAGGGAGTGGGGAGGAAGGGGAATAAATTAAACACTGAATCTGACTTGGAGAGCTTTTATTCTATTGGGGTGGTTTGAGGGGGTGAGAATAGTGAGATCATCAAATATAAGTCACAGGACTCAAGCCAAACCCTCTGAGTGAACAGGAAGGAAAGGCAAGAAATATCTAAAGGACTGGAAAGAACTGGCAAAAACCTTTAGTGTATGTGCTGTCCCTTAGAGGCATGCAAAATACAATATTTTGAAATGATTTGCAATATGTTATAATGGCTTGATGAGTTCAATCTGCAATTTGCAGTCCTTATTTTATTTTATTTTTCTTTCATGCATTTTTCTTGTTACTGTAGAGGTGATGTACCAAGGGCTTAAAGCTACATGAGTCAGATAGAGTCCATTTCTTTTTGGACAATGTCACCCCTTCCCTCATTTTCTCCCAGTTCGCCCACATCCTCACCCACCAGTCTTATAGTTCATTCTCAACACATTGTCTAGTGACTGCATTTGTTCACCCTTTGCCCCACCATTTCTGTGCCTCCCTCTTACTTCCCAAAGACAGGTAAACAAACAAGACAAAAGCAAAAGAAAACAAAAGTAATAACAAAGGAAAACCTCTTGTTTCCATTCCCTGGCATTCCTTCCACTAAATATTTTTTAGATAGTCTTATTTTATAGCTATTAGATAGATTAAGCTGAGGTAAGATGTCTTGATAGTTAAAGGACAGGTAAAATTTACTGAGCGCCTAAAAGAACGTAGTGAGTAAAGCCAGGTGAGGGATTGGAGAAGTCTGCAGAGAGAAGGGAAGCTTTCACTGAATCTTGACAAATAAGCAAGATTCAAGGCAGTGAATGGAGGATGTAACAGTGTCGTGGCTAAACACCTGGGATTTACAACTACATTGATGCTGGATTCAGTGCTGGATGGACCACTCACCAGTGCAGTGAGCCTGACCAGTGCCTTCATCTCTGTAACTCAGCTTCTTTGTGCGTAAGATAAAGACTTACTTGAGTCGGTTGTTCAAACCATTAAATAAGAAAATGCTTGCATTTTCAGTAGACGCATGAGGAAATGCTCAACTTCTCTGGCCATAAAAGAAATACAAATCAAAACAACATTGAGATTTTACCTCACCCCAGTTAGAATGGTTATCATCCAGAAATCAAGATGCTGAAGGGAATGTGGCCAAAAGGGAAGCCTAATACACTGTTGGTGGGACTGTAAACTTGTTCAACCACTCTGGAAAGAAGTATAGAGGTTCCTCAAAAGACTCCACATAGAGCTCCCCTATGACCCAGCAATCCCACTTCTGGGCATTTACCCAAATGATCACAAACAAGGCCATAGTAAAGCTACCAGCACAACTATGTTTATCACAGCATTATTCACCATAGGTAAGATATGGAACCAACCCAGATGCCCCTCAGTAAATGAATGAATTTAAAAAATAATATATATACACGCATATATACATATATATATATATATATATATATATATATATATAATGGAATTCTATGCTTCCATCAGAAACATTGACACTGCCCCACTTGTTAGGAAATGGAAAAATGTGGAAAAAATCATATTAAGTAAAATAAGCCAAAGAAACAAGTCCCATTGTTTCCTTTATTTGCAATAATTAGTATACATCTAGGATAATCTTGGCAGATGAGCAGAACAGCTCAATACCTATGTACATATGACCCTATAAGGTGATGCTAAGCGGAATAACTCCAAGACATGGACACAGAAGTTTTATTTTGTTGTTGTTTTTAATGTACTATGTGATTTTTTTTGTTTCTTTTGTATTTTTCCCCCTATGGTATATCCTCTGTTGTCACTGTATTTGATTTTGGTGCCCTGGTATTGTATATACGTTTATTTGAATTAGGGAAGGGAAGGGAAAGGGAACAACAGAATGGTGAGACAAAGGACAGGGGGATCCAATGCAACAGAGACATACACAAGACAATAAATTGGAAATGATCTGTACAACTTGCAGGGGTTGTTGGGAAGGAGGGAAACTAAGAGAAAAATGAAGGAAGGGATAACAAGTTGGACAAGAAATGTACTTATTACCTTACTTATGCAACTGTAACCCCTCTATACATCACCTTGACAATACAAAAAGTTTTTTAAAATGCTTGCATTTTACTGTTTTAACTATTATATTTCCACACCTAGCTGTACATATTGACTGTTTTCTGTTGTTAGTGTCGTTTTGGATTATGTGTTTTGTTTTGTTTTTGTTTTACTTTTTCTCTGTGCAAGTCCTGGGCCTTGGGTGCTGTCCTGGAGCTTCTTTTTGTCCAAGGTTGAGCCACAGCTCCACTTCCCATTTTTTGTCTGGATAATTGGAGATAAGGGTTTCATAAACTGTCCTGCCCTGGTCTGGGTTTGAATCATAATCCTCAAATCTCAACCTCCTGGGTTGCTAGGGTTACATGTGTGAGCCACATCATCAGCTTATCTTAACTTTTTTTTTTAATTGGTCATGCCTAGAATTTAGCAAATTTCCTATAAAAATCCATTCTGGGTTTCCCCAGTACTCATTCTTTTAAGGAAGTAACAGTTGTAAGTAAGTTACCCCACCTTGAGCAAGAGCAGTAAACAAAAGACCAAAAGGGAGGAACACTGTAACCAACCAAAATACTAAGTGCCAAGAAATGCTACCACTGTGGTTCATTTCACATAGGAGTAACTAGCTATGTCAGAAATGCCAGGTTGCAGCAGCAGGATGGTCTTGCACAATGCCTGAATTATTAGCTGAAAACACATGTGATTTGGAATGAAAGGTGCTCGCGGAAAGAAGACAATCATATATGGTGTTCACTCATCATCTCCTTCCATTCATTCCATCTTTTCCACTTAGCAAAAGAGATGACAAGAAGATCTTCATAAAAATGACATTTTGCCTTGACCAAGAGAAGGGAAATCATTGGAAATCAAAATTAAAGCAAGTTTTTCCTCATTATATCCCATGCCTCTCACTTGTCACATGGGGACCACATGTGGTCACTCAGGACATTAAATGATAAATCCTTCTCAATCTACTCTCAACTCTTCCTTCACACTTTCCCCTGTCTTTTTGTCCTACACTGAATTAACCCTGTCTTGACCACAGGAACCCGTTCTGAAGCTGATCTGCTTTACTCTCCCCACCATTAACCTGTATTCTAGCCTATTGCTAACATCGAAATTGTTTACATCCATCTTACTTAATCAATGGAAGATAACTATCTCCGATGATTTCAGTGGCTTCTAAAATTTGCTAGTTATGTTTCCACCTTCCTTCCAAAATAGAAGTTTTCTCCATAGTCCATTCTATTTTTGGTTCTATCTGTCTATCTATATAGGTACAGATAGATAGATAGATAGATAGATAGATAGATAGATAGATAGATAGATAGAGATATATATTGGTGGTGGTGGTGGTGGTGGTCGTGGGGCATGAACTCTGGGTCTGGGCAATGTTCCTCAGCTCTTCAGCTCAAGGCTAGCGCTCTACCACTTGAGCCACAGTGCCACTTCTGGTGTCTGTTTATGTGGTGCTGAGAAATCAAACCCAGGGCCTCATGCATGCGAGGTAAGCATGCTACCACTGAGCCACCTTCCCAGCCCATTGGTTCTATATTTTTTTTTTTTTTTTTTTGTCGGTCGTGGGGCTTGAACTCTGGGCCTGGGCGCTGTCCCTCAGCTCTTCAGCTCAAGGCGAGCGCTCTACCACTTGAGCTACAGCGCCACTTCCGGTTTTCTGGTGGTTTATTGGAGATAGGAGTCTCACGGTCTCTCCTGCCCGGGCTGGCTTTGAACCGCGATCCTCAGATCTCAGCCTCCTGAGTAGCTAGGATTACAGGCGTGAGCCACCAGCGCCCGGCTGGTTCTATATTTTTAAACTATATATGCCAATAAAATGGATGCATGGGGGGCTGGGAAGGTGGCTCAGTGGTAGAGCACTTGCCTTGCATTCGTGAGGCCCTGGGTTTGATTCCTCAGCACCACATAAGCAAAAAGAAAAAAGCCTGAAGTGGCGCTGTGGCTCAAGTGGTAGAGCGCTAGCCTTGAGCTGAAGAGCTGAGGGACAGCGCCCAGGCCCAGAGTTCAGGCCCCACGACTGGACCCCCCCCCCCAAAAAAAAAGGAATGAAGTTAATATAAACCATACAAGAAGGTAAATATTAGCTGATACAGTTAGTGGCTAATAGTAAATACGATTTCAAACTTGTCAACTAAGGAAGCTGAGATCCAAGGATGTGTTTGAAGCCAGCCTAGGAAGGAAAGACTATGAGACTTTTATCACAAATTAACTACCAAAAAGCCAGAAATGGAGCTGTGACTTAGCTGGTGGAATACTAGCAAAAAAAAAAAAAAAGCTCATGGATAGTTCTCAGAACCTGAGTTCAAACCCTCTCCAAGAATAACAAAATAAATAACTAAATAAATACATGCCAACTAATACAACATTTTGAATAACTTTTCCCTTCACGAGTGAACTTTTACTGTCTCCTTTAACTCAAAAATACTATTTCAAAGTCTCATACATTCACCTGCCTGTTTTCAATATCATCATGTTTAAATTCTGCATCTACATTCAGCTTCATTTTTCTAAATCTATATCCATATGTGTTTTAGTCTCAAAAGTTCTAGAAAAAATTTGTGTTAAAATGGAGGTAAGGATTTTATGAGAATACTTTAATATATTTATTACTTTGGTAATAAGAACATGTTACTGTTTATTTTTGTAAGCACTATAGCAGTAGGCACATAATCAATCCTTTCCATTATAACACATTTAACCTCATTTTCTCTGTGTTAGGGACAATCTGTAACCAATGTAGAACGTATTTTTATCAAAAAAATTCATAAAATATTTATTATAAGAAAAAATAGTAATAAAACCCAAAGAGTAGAGATTTCATTCTCACAGACTATTATCATACATAACACAATAAACTTGAAATAAAAACAGTAATAGTTGGAGTGCAAAAAGGAAAAGTTATGTAGTAAAAATCTATATCTTATATACCAATATGTATTCCATATGCATGATAAAAACAGAAAGTGTTTAATAGGTAAAAAGTATTCACAAATGAAAAAAAAGCTTCGTGGAAAAGTTGTCAATGGCAAACAAGCAGGAGTCAGAAGAAGAGTAACAGGATGCTCACAGAAGAATCGCTCCTTCTCGTAACTGAATAAATGCTAATGCAAAGAATAAGCCATATCTCATTTTTGTCTCTCAGCTCACAGAACAGTAAAAATGAATGAGAATAGAGCTAATGGAATGCTGGGGGTGCTAGTCATATGGAAAGATAACACATGTCACACAGTAATGTTTTAAACTTGAATACATCTAACCCATTCTTCATTCTGGAAGAATTTTCACTAAAGAAAAAAGTCAACCTAAACCACATACCACATTGATCAAAATAGTGAAAACCTGAAAAACAAGTTATTTATTAGAAGAAGATGGGTATATAATACTATATTCTTAGAGAGTAAGAGTTCTGTTTGGGGTAAATTTCTAAGAATGTCTTACATTGAGTACAGAGCTCTGCCATTAAAATACCCAAACTCGCCTGGTGCCAGGGGCTCAAGCCTATGACCCTGGATCATGGTTAGAAGCCTGCCCAAACAGGAAAGACATGAGACTATCTCCAATTAACAACCAAAAGACTGGACATGGACCTGTGGCTCAAGTGGTAGAGTGCTAGCCTTGCGCACAGAATCTTAGAGACAGTGCCCAGGCCCTGGGTTCAAGTCCCAGGACCAGCACCAAGAGAACAAATGAACTAGTGGGAACTGGTGAATGACACAGAACTCAATTATTTAATTTCTTGAAAAGAACAGTGGTAACACAATTATCAGAATTTCCTCCTCCTTCAGCCAAGGGATGAATAAAATGTATGTGATTTTAATTTGAAGTGAAATATCTCTAATGAGGTTTTATAGCTTAGGGCTTTTCAAATAATGATTTGCCTAATTCTTGAAACACACATTATTTATTGAACAGACACAGAAATGATTTTATTAAATGAATTCAGAATACACGAGTACTCACAAATTTGAAACAGAAGAGAGAAAGTCGCGAATTAATGATATAAATAATCCTTATTTCTTAAAAAAATCTAAATAATCCTTATTTCCTAAAATGTACTCCCTAGTTTATTTTGTGGGGTGTGATCATCTCAGTGAAACACAGCTAAAGATTTCTTTAAGTATGATCACACTTTTTGTTTTACTGCCATTTAGAACCAGATTTCAAACGCTGATGAAGTAGGCCAGTACTGTTTCGCTTATGTACTAACAACAAACATTCCATAATTTGCAGTGCTGATAAGAAACATAATCAATAACCTGGTAACACAATACAGTTGGAGCTTTAGGAAGGAGAAATCATCAAAAATGACCTACCATTATTACCATGGATTTATAACATCCTGATCAAATTGTCTTATAGTCAGTATATTCAAAACAGCATAGCTGATCAAGATGAAGTTTCTTAAATATCATTATTTTCAAGCAACAACTCAGTGTGACTATGATTATAGATATATAATATAGATATAGATACAGATATATATATGAATACATATATATTATTTTATTTTGGTAATTCTATTTAAAAGAGCTATCATTAATGCATCGTGCCTCTTCCCTTAGAACCCTTCTGAAAATATTGTGTTCTTCACTTGAGTAAGTAAGTCAAATACAAACAAAAAGTAGGTCAACTTAAGCCCTGAAATATCTCAAGGCACAGGAGTGCATGAGTGTTTTTAAATCAATTTACTTAGTCTCCCAAAGGATCAAAGTTCTTTTTGTAAATCCCTAAAGCTGTGGATATAATTCTAATATGGAGAATCTAAGTATTCTTTCTTATCTGAATCTTCAACAACTTGATAGATTTATTTTAAGTGTGTGTGTGTGTGTGTGTGTGTGTGTGTGTGTGTGTGTGTGTGTGTGTGTGTGTACCAAAGTATGGCTCTTGACTAAAGAGTTCTAACACTGGAGTTTCACTAAAGTTCCCGTGAATTGTACTCCAATTAGTAAACTTCAGCGAAGCAATTCAACCTGCCAGGCTCCACCCTAAATATTACACATATATTATTTCTAATAATACAGACATCACTTTCCTGGGGCAGGTGCTCCTCATTTTAGACATGAAAAGAATAACACAAAATGAGACTGAATTCCTGCTTATGTTACCAAATTAATGAATGCTACGGTGGAATATGAAACCTAGACCTCTGTAGTTCATGCTCTTAGCCTTTGTGCTGTTAGTAAACTTGCAAGAATTTTCCTTGTGCTTTGCATATGTATGTCCAAGTATAAGCTGACAAAAACATAATAACAGATAACATTTGTAGCTGGTGTTTTACAAAGGAGAGATAATTTAAAACATTCATCTATGATATGAGCATCACTTTCTATCTTTTACAATGTGTGTGTGTATGTGTGTGAGTGTGTTGATCCTGGGGCTTGAACTCGGGGCCTGCATGCTGTTCCTCAGTTTTTGTTTGTTTTTTTTTTGTTTTGTTTTGTTTGTTTTGCTGGTGCTCTACCACTTAAACTGCAGCTCTACGTACAGCTTTTTGCTGGTTAACTGGAGTCTCACAGACTTCCTTACACCGGCTGGCTTCAAACCATGATCCTCAGATCTCAGGCTCCTGAGTAGCTAGAATTACTGGCGTGAGCCACCAGCACCCAGCTGTTCTTTCAGGATTCTTTGTGTGTGTGTGGGGGGAGGGGGGGTGGTTGTCGGGGGGGGGGGGGGGTTGGTTATGGGGCTTGAAATCTGGACCTGGGTACTGTGGCTATACCACTTGAGCCACAGTGCCACCTCCAGTTTTCTTGTGGTTTATTGTAGACAAGAGTCTCACAGACTTTCCTGCCCAGGCTGGCTATGAACTGTGATCCTCAGATCTCAGCCTCCTTAGTAGCTAGGATTACAGGCATGAGCCATGGGCACCTGGCCAGTATTCTTTTTTTTTTTTTAATTTAATTTAATTTTATTTGTGAACATACTGTACAGAGGAGTTACAATTACATGGGCAGGATAATGTGTACATTTCTTACCAAGCATTGCAGCCTCCTCTTTTGTTTACCCTTCACATCCCTTCCCAGCCTCCCCCCTCCCCCCCAATCCCAATCCTTCTCCTTCCCCCCCTTCCCCCCCCCACCAACGTTGTAAAGCTCGTTTTGGATATATCAACTTGTACTTCTCATTGTTGCAACAGGTCCACCTGTATCCTTAATCAACTGGTTTTTGGCCAGTATTCTTAATGAAACATATTCTTAAAGGTTCAGCCTGTATCACAGAGATTAAAATTCACTTCTAAAATTTTCTAAAAGGTTTTGATTATTTTCAGTCAAATATAGCATGTTCTTTTATAGCAACAAAAGCTTTGTTTTTCTCTTTTTTTTTTAATCTCTATTTCCCTTCACCTTTCAACCCATTTGCATAGATTCTTGAAGCTGCCTTTCTCTTCTTTTAAAAGGTCATAACACCAACTCTTCAAAGCCACCCCTAGCCCACAGACCATTTTTCTTCCTCTCTTTACCCAACTTTTATTTCCTGGCCTCCAGCCCCTCAGTTATGACTCAGTTTATCATCTGGCATTTAATCTTAAAATTAAAATCCAATAGCATTTTGTCATGGAATTTAGTCCTTTCTATAATAATCATTGCTATAATCTTTGGAGAACCTTTTTTTTAGTAATTATTCATATAATCATACAGAAGATTTTATGGGCTTTACTTTCAACTCTTTATAATTCAAGTGGTTGAGTTTCTAAATTGTATCTTAACTTTCTAATTTTAAAGTCGATTTCCAAACTTCAGTTTAGTAACTGCCTAGTTATCCTAACTGGATGTTCAAATTGGTCTGCTGTAAAACAAACTTTATCTTCTATGGTGTTGTTTGACAACTAATCCCTGTTCTCGCCTTCACCAGGAAAGTCAGCTCTGTTGTGATAAATCACTCCCTGACATTTTAGTAAACTTAAACACCCATAAAACAAATATGATGCTTGTTAAAACAAGTAAAAGAATGAATAGGGGAACAAGAAAAGAGAAAACAGCAGAGTTGTAAAGGATACTGAGAAAAACAAATTAAAACTGGTTTTAGGGAAAAAATCACTTTTCAAGTAAGTATATAAATGTTTACCTGTTGATGGGTGGGTGGGGGAAAGTCAAATATTTATATAAGTAGTTACTGCAGAAACAAACTTCTTGCTTTCCTTTTTATTGCATGAAGCTTAAAATAAAACTATTTATACAAAAATCCTTCTATTGCCATCATACTTAATGTTTGAATAAGAATTTTAATTTCCAAACTGTGTGGGTCAGAAAGCATCAAGTGGTGTGTGTAGTGTGTGTGTGTGTGTGTGTGTGTGTGTGTGTGTGTGTTTGTGTATGTGTGTGTGTGTGTTTATGTAAAAGCACACTCACTTCATTGAACTCACATCTGGATGGTTGTTTTGCATAATGAACATTCTTCATCTTTCATCTTCTGCTTTGTGGGAGGGAATTCGTAGGCAGGGGTAAACTTTGTCCTTCTTGCTCTTAGAGGAAAAGCCTGTGATTAAACAGAAGAAAACTAAAGATGCTCACTAGAAGCCATAGTGATTTTCAGCACTTATTTGTGGGAAAGTACAGATGGCTTCTCCAGGGCACTGATCTAAGCTTATCTCTGCCTGTACTCACCTGAACATCTTATCTTCCTAAAGCTAAAAGGCTGAGGGCAGTTTCTGTACTTTTCTCAGGAGCCTAAACTTATTGGGACTTAAACATGTGCCTGGGAAGGACCCGTCATGCCAAATTCTCTGCTGTGGATTGTGGATGCTGCAGAAGCAGATACACTGCTGTGCCTGGAATTCCAACAAGGAGAAGGCAGTCTGTTGTTCTTTATGAATAAAGAGTGAGTATTGTTAAGAAGCTTTCTACCTTAATGCGGTCCATTTTTATTCTTGATCAATTCCGTGTGAGTCACTTAGATGCTAGGCGACATTAATTTCTATTTACTCATCTGAACACCCTGCCTAGTTATTTGCTGCTATCGAAATCATTGGAGACCAATAGGTAAACAATATTCAAATTCATCGTCATGCAACAAGAATTAACATGTGTGCATGTATATGGATTGGGGGAGATGAGAGATAATGAGAAGTTAAATTATGGCATCATATTGGAAATTAACAAAGAAGGAGTCTTTGTAATAAACAAATTGGTTTGGTGGATTTTTTTTCTCCTCTTTGGTCCTTAAGTTACTCTTGACCTCATCCTGATAATTAGGAAGTATTTCTAAGCAATCATGTGTCCCAGGGAAGTGCTATATATATATTTCCACAGATAGCATACCTTTCAAGGTATATGATCCATCTGTTTCTTGAGGACCCCTCTTTTGGAAGGGGTGCCATGTGATTTCACATAGGCATGTTCACAGCCTGAGTTCTTAAAGCCAGTGTGCGAGACAGCTTTTCAGGGATGCAGGCCTGATTAAAACAGTTAGCCTGTTCGCATCCCCCCTATTTACTGTGGATTACCGGAAGGGATGTAGGGGTTAAATCAGCAGGTCTTGCTGCCTCCCCAGAGGTTAACCTGGCAGCTGGCTTGGCACCCACAGGAGGGCTGACAGGTAGTAGGATTTGTCTAAGCAGGCTTCCTGAGAGCCAACAAGGAAAGCTGAATGCTCCGGATTAGTTCTGGATTATGTTGTCAGAGTGAAAGCTGACGGACAAACTGCAGAGGAATAAAATGCAATCTGTTTGGGGAGAGAAGGCAGCGTGCATAGCTTTCATTTTTCAAGAAATGACAAGAAAAAATCATTAATAATTTGTAAATCCATGTCCATTAACTTTTCTCTTTGTTATCCCAAGACAGTCTTTTTAACATGAGTTTGCCACTGTCCTATATCTCTTCTGCTTCCGTGACAGATGGGGAGATAGATAGGGAAGTGGAGAGTTTCATACAATAATACCCCATCGCCAAGAAAGAGACTTTATTCTCCTAACTCCATTTTGCCTTTCCTCCCCTCACACCCCTCCAGCTCTCCAACATGATGAAATGCTGACAAGGTTCAGGAATCCAAAATTTATATTTTGTATCTTTCCTCTGTAATAAAATGTCCTTAATATGATGCTATTGCTTAAATGAAGTTTCGAGTCAAAAAGAGGTCAATAATCATGCTATTGTTCATTATAATAATAAATTGTGGTATGTGATTTCTTTGTTGTTATGGGTTTCTCTTTTTAATGAAGGATTTGTATATGAGCTTCACAAGTTACCTGAGACATTTACTACGTATGAATAATTAAGTGTGTTTAATATACACAACCTTTGGTCTCTATACAAGTGGTTTATGTCATTCCAATAGTAGAATTTACTAATATTCTTAAAGAAGGGTTGAGAAATAGTTGTGGTAGTAAGTTTTCCATTTCTTACTAAGAAAAAAATTTTTTTAATGATCTCAGAGTTGTCATTTTCTATTACAAATTTTCCAATTTATATGAACATTTCTTAAGGTGAAAAATACATATCATCTGATAATCATTCACTCCTCTAAGGTGAAGTCAGTAAATAGTGTATAAATAGTTCCAAAGTATACAAAGTGAGAATGGTCATACTTGAGGTTTTAGATGAATCATCATTGTCAGTAACCTGACACTATCATAACCAATAGTGTCAAAACTGGAACTTTGTAGTCTCTTGAGGAAATAGACTGTGACAGTGGGAAAGCAGGGCACTTAGTTGGGATTTGTTATTTCAAAAACAAATTCTCTTTTTCTAGCTGTAAGACTTCTCTTCTCCTTGTGTATGTACTTCAGTGTGCATAATCTTTCAAGAAAGAATTCATAATCCTGAGTTCACAGTTAGGCTTGCGAAGAATCTCTCCTTCACTCTGTCATTTCATTGTATCTACTCATCACTGGCACTTGGTAAATATTCCATGATTAGAAAATAAACCAATAAAATGTGCCTGCTGAAAAGAATGCTTAATTCATTTGGCTCTACAAGAAGCCAAAAAAAAAAAAAAAGACCACTATAAGTCCCATTTTCTTTTTCACTATATTTCTTAGTGAGATAAAGCACACAAAATCATTAAGCAATAAACATGGGCTCCAACTGTTTGAAATTATAACGAAAAAGTTCTCTGGTCTGAAGTGATCCAAGAGTCAAACTTGTATTTACTTATGATCAAATTCAGTAATAGATCATCATTAGACAACATATTGTTTAAAATTATCAATGATTTGTTTTCACTTTTAATAGTGATGGTTAATTAGCTTCTTTGTATATGGTGATATACAGCCATTCCTTACCAGTTAGTAAACATTACAAACAATTTTGATTTCTCACCAAAATAAACAACCATTAATATATTAGATTTGTAGTAATAAACATAGGGATCTAAAAAAACATATCATTTGGTTTAGTTTTGACAATTACCAGACAGATAGCTTCTGCTTTACTGTAAAGTAGTATTTCCTGATTATTTTCATATTACAGTATGCAAAGGAAAATGGCAAATATTACTCTATTTATATAGGCACTGGTTTGACAGAGAAATTTTCTGTTAGTTGATAAACCACCTCACTTCTTTGGGAATGAAAATCTCAACTTATCTGCACATCTATAGATCATGGAGCAGTGACTACTTTAACATCAGTACCATTGGCATCCCAGGATTTTTTAAAATTTCAAATCAAGCATATCATAAGTTTAGTTCGAAAAAAATCGAGTTTTTCATATTTTATCTCCAAAGAAACATAAGCAAAGAATGAGCAAATGCCTTTATCATATTCGATGTATATTATATAAAAAATAAACTGTAACTTGTAGATAGAGAGAAGAGGATGTAAGTGCTGAAAAATGATGAAAATTAAAATGTATTTCTTAACGGTCAGTTGTGAAAGAGTAACAAAATATAACTCCACAAATGATATAACTACTCAGAAAACATTTTGAAATAAGAATGAAGCTTATGAAAAACATCATCCACAAAGTATGTTTATAGAATAAGACAACTTTATTTAACTGCCATTCGTGTTGTGTACATAGAAGACTTAGTGGAAAAAAACAAACAAATGGTCTCTGGTTTGGAGTTATATGAAAACTCCAAATATTTACAGTTGAAATATACTGGAAGATTGGCAGAGGAAGGTTGAGAGGTTTTGCAGACTTACATAAATGGCAATAACTCTTCCATAGGAACCATTTGTAGAATGTACTCCAGTCTCTACCCTCTTCCGTTTGCTCAATATTTTGGGCCAAAGGATTCTGGCTTTTATTTCTTTTACAAGATGGCAATAATTAATAGGATGTAGTCTTAAGTACCTTCTAATACTTGTAATAAGGAAAGATGAAGGAATAGATGAAAATTATTGTGCAATTAAAGAAGCTATGATCTCCTTAAACCAAATGATTTTCCTTAATTTGTCATACCCATTGTTACTTTATTATTCTTTAAACAAATGACGTACCCTCTCCTAAAATTCTGTAGGTCCCAGGTTAATATTCCTGGACTTACTTGTTTTGTAGTTTTTCTAATAGGTGAGCTTACTTTTTTGTGGCTTTGGTATTTGGTTAACTTTGCAAAGTTAAATAATGATAGCAAATTGTAAAAATATTTAAATCACTGTGAATTTCCTAGCCAGAAAATACAATATCATTCAATATCCATGGAATTCAGAAATACTATAAACATGTATTTTTATGTCCAATGCTTTGTCCAGTAAGAAAAATCATGACTTGGTTTAGGAAACTAAAAATACATCTAAATGTTTTCTTTTTTCTTTCATTTTTTAAAACTAATACCATGATTTGAACTCAGGGTCTCATGCTCACTCAGTTTACTTGTTCAGTTGGTATTCTTTCCACTTGAGCCATGCTTTTGCTTGTTATTTTGGAGATAGAATCATGTGGACTTTTCTGCTCCGACTGGCCTTCAATCAGCCATCCTCTAGATCTGAGCCTCCTGACTAGCTAGGACTAGAATTGTGACTCAGGCATTCAGCTTCTAAATGTTTTCCTAAATGAATCATTTCAACACGGTACTGGGGGGAGAAATAGCAGGAATATGAAAAAATATTTTTTGTAAGGTTCAGCTGAGAAAAGAAAAAGAATGATAGAAGAGAGAGCCTTGAGCATCAGTACAGGTTCAGAAGGAGGAACCACTAATGGTTCAGGCTGTCATTACAGGCATAAATAGGAAGATGACAATCCAGGTCACACTTAGGGGAAAGAAGTAACACCCTATTTCAGAAATTACACATATACAGTGGAGTATTATTCAGTCATTAAAAGAATGAAGTTATGTAGTCTGAAGAAAAATGGATGGAACCAGTGCTATTCAGTAAGATAACCAACTTTAAAAAGATAAATGGCACAACTCTTCACTCATAAGAGGAATCTAGACATAAAATATTAAAAAGAAAAAAATACCCTGTCCTAACTGTGTAGAAGATACTATTTGATGAAGAACCAGAGTGTGGAAGGATGGGAAAAGGAGAAGGTTAATGGGAAGTAAAAATTTTGAAGTCGATTTTAGGTTTGTTGAACATGGGAAAAGCCAGGTTTATTCTTTATATTACACCATGATCTCATGCATATATGCCTGAGTGCTGTCTGAGTGTTTTTTGCTCAAGGCTGGTGCTCTACTACTTGAGCCACAGGTCCACTTTCAGCCTTTTTTTGCTTGTTTATTGCAGATAAGAATCTTATAGACTTTGCTTCCCAGGCTGGCTTTGAATTTCAATCCTCAGAACTCAGCCTCCTAAGTAGCTAAGATTACAAGTATGAGCCATGGGTAGGTACCCAGCTCTAATGATCCCTCTTTATGCTGTAAAAAGTGAAGACATATAAATATCACATATCCAGAGCCTCAGTGAAGATGTGAATAATACAATAATGTGTTCTTTTTTTTAATTTTTGGGGTCCAGTCAGGGGCCTGAACTCTGGGCCTGGGCGCTGTCCCTCAGCTCTTCAGCTGAAGGCTAGCGCTCTACCACTTGAGCCACAGCGGCACTTCCGGCTTTTTTTTTTTTTGCTTATGTGGTGCTGAGGAATCAAACCCCGGGCCTCAAATGCATGCAAGGCAAGCGCTCTACCACTGAGCCACCTTCCCAGCCCCTAATATGTTTTTCTTAATGTTTGAAGTCCTTAAAATGTACAAGTTCTAAAAATCAAAATATGCCTGACCCTAAGGTTTGGGCATTAGGGATTATACAGTTTTAAATATTGGCTTTGACCCAGATGAACTAATAAAACTTCAAAGGTGTTTAGGCAAAGAATTTAATCTGTCTTCCTTTTTTCATCCTTCTTCACATTACAGTGTTCACACTTAAATAATGGTGAAATGACTTACAATGTGATGCATCTCCACGTAGGCTATTATAGTGTGCAAGGCAGGGGGGGAGGGGAGGGAAGTCTGTAAATGCAGAAATTCCATAAGAAGAGATGGTTGTAGGGATGGTAACTTAATGGGAACCCACATGACCCTGTCCCAAGGCCCCTGGAGCTAATTTAACACCTGAGCTATAAATGCAAGGTACTCAAAGGTGACTTTAAGTTTCTAAAGAAATAACTCTCCCTATTCTCATTTCTCAGAAAGAAATACTAAAGTGTCAGCAACCTAAAGTTCTCATGTATTACACTGAAAACCTCTGGGAGCATAGGATGATTTCCCCAGGTTCTGTTATATGCTATGGATTCTCATGACAGGAGTTACTTCCAGAGGGAGTGAATTTTGTTGCCTGTTATGACCAAAGTAAGAAAAGCATTGTCAATAGTGTGTGTGTGTGTGTGTGTGTGTGTGTGTGTGTGTGTGTGTGTGTGTGTGTGTGTGTGTGTACACTAGAGTTTGAATTCAAGGCCTTGTGCTTGTAAGGACAGCATTCTCCCACTTGAATCATTTTGCCAGCACCTTTTTGTGTCAATTATTTTCAAGTAGGCTCTTACTTTATGCCCTGAACTATGATCCTCCTATTTGTACTTCCCCGCATTGCTGGGATGATAGGCATATGCCACTGTAAACAGTCATTTTGCATTGCTCATAGCTTGCCAGAACACCCACCTATTGGTCAAGGTGGAGTCTTGTGAACTTTTTTATTCTGCTATTTGTCCTTGAACCATGATCCCCCATGATCAGATGTTTCTGAAAAGTACATTTTTCAGATACATCAAAATGTCATTGGTGAATTCCTATGGAAAGCAATATATGAATGATTTTGGAATATGAAAAGTAATGCGCTATCTGAGCTTTAATTCCATACTGCCTTGTCCTAAAGGAGTAAACTTTCATTATTTAAATTCATACCAAGTTTCATTTGTGCTTTTATTATAGACTCCTTACAGACAGTTCTACTGAGATAGATAACTTGCCCCTGGAAAGTAGAAAATAAATAGAAACAGAAGCCTATGCCATTCCGTGTACCCATTCCCTGAGATATTGAGTATCTGATGTGTTGAGCCAGCACAGCATTACAGATGGGAACAAACAGCTGAATAGAATACTGCCCTGGTATTTTGTAATCTCACCTATATGTACACATATGCGCTAATATTTTATGTTAATCCACTCTTAGCATAAGGTGTTAGCAATCACTTCAAGATGTGAAACCATAATCATGTTCATTTTGAAGACCTTCTCAACTCAAAATTTTACCACAGAACCCATCACAGGCATATATATCCATTCTCCTCTATCGATGACAGGATGCACACATGTGGGAAATAACAAACTTCTTTTAGAGCAGCCGATGTTTAGCTAACAACGCGAATCCAAGTTATGCCTTTCGGTAGAGAGTTAACAATAAGCAAAACATAGTGACTGGCTTTATGAGCTGAAAAAAAAACCCAAGTTCCATTTGGGAGGAAATTCATCTGCCCTTAAAAACTTCCTGTCCTATTACATGAGATTGTCCTGCAATAAGGGTGTAGTGCACAAGAGGAAATCTGTTCCAGTTTTTGTTTGCCAGTAACTGTTTTGTGTGTGTGTGTGGTTTTTTTCTGGGCCAAAAGAAAAAAAAAACCAAAGAGGCCCAAAGAGTTTAAAAATGCAGAAATGGAAGTTTGACAAGAACACAAGGTTAATGATTGATGTTATTAACCTTAATTTGATAGTTGGAGTCAAGGAAATAAACAAGATCACCTAGAGGAGAGGGAGCTATGAGAAATATCAAAGGAAACAATGTGAGAAGAAACAAAATTAGGGAAGGTCTGAGAAAGGAAAGAAAAGAAAATCACCAAAATCTGAATAGAATTGGAACTATGTCCCAGGAAGGTGCAGTAGAAAAACTCCAAGAAGGAGGTCAAGCCCACAATTTCAAAGTCACAGACAGATCAAGGAGATCTGAGGAGAGAAAGCCAGTGGGGGGGCAGGGGGAAGGAGGGAGAGAAAAATGAACTTTACAATTTTGAGGGGGGGAGAAATGGGGGAGAGAGATGGGAAGGGATGGGAAGAGGAAGCAAAGGAGGAGGCAACAATGCTTGATAAGAAATGTACTCATTACCTTGCTCCTGTAATTGTAACCCCTCTAAACAGTATTTTCACAATAAGAGATAGAGAGAAAGAAAGAAAAAAAGCCAGTGGAATTACTTTTAGTAGGAGAGAGAGAGAGAGAGAGAGAGAGAGAGAGAGAGAGAGAGAGAGAGAGAGAGAGAGAGAGAAGCCAGTGGAATTACTTTTAGTACAGCTCTACTTGGTTCTTCGTTACACAAGAATGGCACAAATATAGACTACTTACCCAATTAATTCTGTTAAACTGAATAATATTAACAGTATAAAGGAACAAACACAGTCAGGGAAAACAAGATTTCTGTTCTTTTCCTTGGCATGCACTGGTAATTTTGTGTTTTGTACCAAAGTAGAACTTTGCACTGGTACAAATTAAAACTTTGTACTTGGCTACTTGTTTTTTGTTGGTTTTTTTTTTGGGGGGGTTGTTTTTCATACAATAAGCATTCATCACTTTCTGGAGACAGTTGAAGAAAGATTGCACTGGTAGAAAGATTGCTGCTCTCATACCCACTAATTTCTTTTCTTTTCTTTCTTCCTTTTATTTTTTCTTTTGGCCTTCTGAAAGGCCAGAGTAGCTAAGAGTCTTTTTAATCTCCAAAAACATCTCAAGTACAAGAGTCTATATATGCCACAGTCAATGGATTGGGTTAATGGAATTTCTGAACAAAATGGCAATTGCTTCTGTTATTTTTTTCAAGCCATGAAGACAATGAAAAAGAACTGAATCACTTATGAATAAAAACACCAAACTACAAGGACAGGAAATGAGTAATTGTCCAGAAAGAATAGCAGGCAGGAGACTGCTAGAAGAGCAGTCCTCATGGCCCTTGGGTCAGAAGGACCTCTGCTCATAAAATTAACAATGACTACATGGTGAGCTGCCACTGCAGACCACTAAACTCTGACAGAAAACGTCAACCATACTTTCCAACTTTAAAAATAATAAACACGAGCCAGGCATCAATGGCTTATGCCTATAATCCTAGCTACTCGGGAAGCTGAGATCTGAGGATCCCAATTCAAAGCCAGCTCACAAAGGAAAGTCCATGAGACTCCTCTCTAATAAACTACCCAAAAAAGTCAGAAGTGGTGCTGCGTCTCAAGTGGTAGAGTCAGAGCCCAGGCCCAGAGTTCAAACCCCAGGACAAGCAAATAGATAGATAGATAGATAGATAGATAGATAGACAGACAGACAGACAGACAGACAGACAGACAGACAGACAGACAGACAGACAGACAGACAGACAGATAGATAGATAGATAGATAGATAGATAGATAGATAGATAGATAGATAGATAGATAGATAGATAGATAGATAGATAGATAGATAGAATGGCTGAATGCTGGTGGCTCATGCCTGTCATCCTTCCTAGCTACACAGAAGGCTGAGATCTGAGGATCATGGTTTGTAGCCAGCCTGTGCAGAAAGTCTGTGAGATTCTCATGTCCAATTACTCACCTAAAAATGAAAGTGGAGCTGTGGCTCATAGTGGTAGAGTGCTAGCCTTGAGCAACAAAGAGCAAGGACAGCACCAAGCCCTAAGACTGATAAAATAACAAGAACAACAACAATAATAATAATAAATAAATAAATAAAATGTTTGTGTGTATTTGTTCCTATTTATACAGCTCAGTGTGTATGTGCACATGTAAATATGTCTATAAGTATGTGTATGTATGTAAAAAGGATATGTATGTGCTCAACCATAGCCTCGGTTTTGTAAGAATAGGTATTCTTCTGCATCATGAAAATAAAGGTGAAAAATACGAGAAATTGGAAGTTAATAAATCTTTTTCAAGATGAAATACTTTATAAATCCGCCTATACAATTTTAGCTCAGCTACCAACACTCCAGTTGTGCAAATGATATGTACAATAATAGCTCCTATTTCTTAGGTTTTATATCAGATGCAATAAAGGTACTTAATTACATACCTACAAACATTTGGAATAATTCGGCCTAGATATATCACAGTCTATTTCACAGGTCAGAAAATTCCATAATGTTCAGTCCACCCGATTTAGTAAAAGCTTTGAGAGCAGGAATGGTGTTTTCCTTCTTCCTTATTTATCTCAGAAGCAAGAAGAGTTCCAGATACCACAAAAGTTCAGGGGCCCCAAACAGGAAGTGTTTCCTTTTGACTATGCTGTGTTTTCTATCAGGCTACCACACAATTATAAATTATGGATAATTAAACTGAAGGCAGAGAAAATCAAAATGCATATTTTAAATAAAGAACGTAGCCGGGAATATAAAAAGCAAATGAATATGCTATACCTGTCTCTTTGGAGCCCTGACACATTGATACAGCACAGAACAGGACTTCAAAAATATCTCTCAAATGAAAATGGGCACACATAAGCAAATTATGGATGTATAGCTTTACTCTGACCTCAATTGACCAGCAAATCTTGAACTAAAACACTGGTGTAGTTTGATCATAAAATAAATTCGAAGGCAAATATTATAAAAATCAAAGATAATCATTTTCTAAAAGGTAATTCTTAACTTTCCAAAAGACAAAAGAAGATGATCCAAATAGTAGAAAGATTAAACATTAGTTCACTTTTTTATATGTCAACTTATTTTTTAATTTATTTATATTTATTGTAAAGGTGATGTGCAGAGGGTTAAAGTTACATAGGTCAGGTAATGAGTACATTTTAGCAACATCATCCCTTCCTTCATTTTCTCCAAGTTTATTTTTCCTTCCTCACCACCCTCCCCCACAAGTTGTATAGTTCACTTTCAGTATAGAGTCTAGTGAGTGTCACTGCTGCATTTGTTTACCCTTTGTCCCACCATTTCTGTACTCCTCCTTACCTCTGCAAAACAGATAAACATATATATATATATATATATAAGACAAAAGGTACAGAAATAAAAAACAGTGTTAAAGGAGGGAAAGCATAAAAGGTATAATAACAAAAAAAATTCATATTTCCATTTCTTGGTGTTTACTTCAATAAACATCATTTTATATGATTATCTGCAAATAGCTATTGAGCTTTTGTGATCTTCTGCTAAGAATATCCTCCTTTGGTCTCACTGTGTGAATGTTTAGAGTTCTGTTTATCATGCCCAGGTGTTTCATTAGTCTTGACCATAATCCTTCAGTGATGACTGAGAACAGGTACCATAGCTCCAGGTTCAGGCCTGGCATGAGGTGTGGTTCCTTTACACATCCACATATATAAAGTTATGTTAATTTGGGGCTGGGAAGGTGGCTCAGTGGTAGAGTGCTTGCCTTGCATGCCTGAGGCCCTGGGTTCGATTCCTCAGCACCACATAAGCAAAAAGCAAAAAGCCGGAAGTGGTGCTGTGGCTCAAGTGGTAGAGCGCTAGCCTTGAGCTGAAGAGCTGAGGGACAGCGCCCAGGCCCAGAGTTTAGGCCCCACGACCGGACCCCCCCCCCCAAAAAAAAGAAAAGAAAAGAAAGTTATGTTAATTTATGAGCTAATAAAATTGGGCTTTTCCTACCAACCTCCCAATGTAAATGTTTGATGTTGTTACACAGATAGGGAAGATTAAATTCTTGATAATTAAGAACCTGATTAAATGAAGATAGCATCCATTCAAGAATGCCAGGCCCACAGCCGATGTCTGTTCTAGTCTAATACACAGTAGAAGGTTACACCACAGCTTTCTCTCCACAATCAAGTTTTATATAAAAACCATTTTCAAATCTGCTGTACAGTTCACCTGTCATGCAATCTTTTCAAAGAAATTGATTTTGTGGTCAAGGTGATGTACAGAGGGGTTACTGTTACATACGTAATGTAGGAGTAAGGTAGTGCGTACATTTCTTGTCGAACATTGTTACTTGCTCCCTCATTTTTCCTCCCACTTTCCTTCCCCCACAACTACCCCCCTCCAAGTTGTAAAGTTCGTTTTCAGCATATTGTCTTGTGAGTATCCCTGTTAAATTGGTTCACCCTTTATCCTTTGACTCACTGTTTTGCTCCCCTTCCCTTCCTCAATTCAGATAAGCCTATATACATGACACATGCAACCTTATTTCCAAACCTAAAGGGTAATTGAGAGTTAATGGTAGACTGGGATTGTATATATCAAACAAATGTCCACTGAAGAAAAAGTAACCAAACACTACAACTCATCTACCCCCACTCAATAAGAAACTCTTCCTATCAGAAAAGTCTAATCAAATCACAGAAAGAAAAATAAAAGAATTAAACCAGGGCAAACTTTTTCCAGCTTCAAGATTTTACAGTTAATACCAAAATATCTAACATGATGTCAATAAGTGACAGTTTGCTGGTAGCAAAAATGTAAAAGCTTTATGCACTTCTGGAAAGATTGTTTTACTCGTAAATTAGAACATTTATTTGATCAGCAGAAGTTGGGCATTTCTAGAAAGTCTTTGACTATGTGATCCCTTTGTAAAGTCCTGGGACAGAAGCATGTTGCTATGAGAAGAGCATCATGGGACTTACTGTGCACAGGTGATTGTACGTCATGCGAAGCCTGCTCCAGTAGCAGTGCAGAAATGCTCCAGTGTGAAGGGCTTGGGAGG
Source organism: Dipodomys merriami (assembly GCF_024711535.1). Taxonomy (NCBI): domain Eukaryota; kingdom Metazoa; phylum Chordata; class Mammalia; order Rodentia; family Heteromyidae; genus Dipodomys; species Dipodomys merriami. The sequence continues at coordinate 25,752,507 of NW_027202826.1, forward strand.
TTCATTTTGTCATCACTGCGGTGACATACAGTGTGCTGCAGTCATCAGTGCAAAATGTTACTGGTAATCTTTTAATCCCAAATTAGGTCAATATTTTATCAAGTTAATCTAGCATGAAGATTAATTGCATTAGTTACACACACATATACACAGGCAGGATATTTGTTCTAGAAATACTTTTAATCAGAGAGTAAACCCTTGGTTACAATAGGCCATTTTCTTTCCCCGGCACCTTCTAAAATTAAAGAACATTTTTAAAAAAATGATTGTTTCTCAAACAGTATTTATCTTTAAAGGAGACATTTATTCATTCATTGATCTTTAGAATGATATAATAGAAGGATAATGGTTTTATAATTACAGATAAAATCATCATGGAGAAGCTGTTTATGAAGCCTCTGACTGGAATGTTTTTAATAAAGTCTGATTCTTGGGATTCCATTTCAATTGAATTCTATTAGTTCTCTTAAAATATGTGATAAGTCCTACAAAGAAAGTCAATAGTCCATGCTAATAAAATATTTTAATCACAGAAAAATAAGAAAATGAAAGTCAGGTGTTTTTTTTTCTTGTATGTGACTTCTATCTATTTCTAGGGAATTTTAAATTATAAAGACAATAACTATGAGATCTAGTAGTTTTCTAGTATGTTATTAATTATATCTTGTTTCTCTTCGTTTATAAAAAGGCCTTCCTCCCATCCCCCTTCTCTTTTTCTAATCTAAAAGGTAACGTGCAGAGTTGGGAATACATGAACTCAAGAGGCATAAATCTGCTAGCAGAAGTCATTAGAGTGGACAAACACCTTTCTTTCTGAGTTTTTAAGATAAGAACTATCTGGAAGTTTTAAGTTCCCAAGCATCATTCTGGGTAGTATTACACAACCCTCATCCCCAAATTGCAAGACAGAGTTCATGCCCTGTTTGGTCAAACATCCAATGACATTCTCCAAGGGTCACGCTAATTATAGGGATTTCACAGATAATGTTGAAGAATATTGCATCTCAAACAATTTAGCTCTTGTCTTTAATATCAGTTTCTGGCATTCACTGATAGGGAAAGTGATAAGTCAAAGGAGCCAGAAGTATTTTCATATGACTTGTTATTTTAATTAATCAACAAATTCCAATCACATCTTTCACGTGAAGAATAAATCAACAACCATCTCATCATCAGCCCTCTGAGGAGAGTAAGGTTGACTGCCTTTGGAAGTAAAGTTCACAATCCTGGATGTCAGCCTTTTAGTAACGCGCTTGGAACAGGCTGTGCTGAAGTGCTGTGCCAAAGGATTCTCTAATTTTCCACTTAACCCCAATCTAATACTCTCCTTACAGTAAATATGGAGAAAGCACCTCTTTAACTTGTAAAAGTCATCCAAGAGCATAATAAACATTAAAAAAATTCACCAATAAATTTTAAAGAATCCTACTCTATTGAGATTTATGATAAATGAGTACATTCTGACTGTTCTTGCTACAATATTAAAAAAAAGTGAGATGGTGGATAAGTTTATTTGCTTCTCTACAGTAACAATTTTAGAATCAGTGTGTATCTCATAATATCACATCGAAGAGTTTAAGCATATATTGTAAAGCTAACTGTTTTTTTTCTTTGCCAGTCCTGAGGCTTGAACTCTGAGCCTGGATGCTGTCCCTGAGCTTTTATTTTATTTTATTTTATTTATTTATTTATTTTTTGGTCAGTCGTGGGGCTTGAACTCTGGGCCTGGGCGCTGTCCCTCAGCTCTTCAGCTCAAGGCTAGCGCTCTACCACTTGAGCTACAGCACCACTTCCGGTTTTCTGGTGGTTTATTGGAGATAGGAGTCTCATGGTCTCTCCTGCCCGGGCTGGCTTTGAACCACAATCCTCAGATCTCAGCCTCCTGAGTAGCTAGGATTACAGGCGTGAGCCACCAGCGCCCGGCTTGAGCTTTTATACTCAAGGCGAGTGCTCTTCCACTTAAGCCACAGCTCCACTTCCAGCTTTTTGTAGTAGTTTTAATGGAGATAAGAGTGTCACGGACTTTCCTTTCCCAGGCTACCTTTGAACCATGATCCTCAGATCTCAGCCTCCTGAGGAGCTAAGATTATAGACATGAACCCCTGGCACCAGCAAAACTCACATTGTTATGGAAGAAAGCTTAAAGGTTCTATTTCCATATTTAATACTTTTAGTTTGTTTCTCAAATTCTAAAAAGAAATCCAATAGCTGATAATAAATCTTATCAAACAATAAATCTGACATCAACTAATAGGATAAAGAAAGGAAGCCATTCCTCTCAGCCCACTCATCAGAATTAATATTAAAAGTTAAGATTATAACCCTTGTTGTCACTGTATTTGATGTCGGTACCCAATATCTTGTATATACATTTTTCTAATTTGGGGTAGGGAAGGGAAATAACAAAATGCTGAAATAAGGATACAGGTTGACCCATTGTAACAATGAGATGTACAAGACACTATGTTGAAAAGGAACTTTACCACTTGGAGGGGAAGAGAGGAGTTGGGGAGGTGGGGAGAGAAGGGATGGTAGGGGAAAAACAAAGGAGGGGGTAACAACGTTCCACAGGAAATGTACTCATTACCTTACTCATGTAACTGTAACCCCTCTGTACACTATTTTTACAATTAAAAAAATTAAAAATCTGGTGTGCAGTCTTCTAGTGCCTTCCATGCAAATTTAAATATAACCATCCTAAGTGCAGAGAAGTATATACTCATAAGCTTCTTTTTATTTTTAAGTTAAAATACATAAATATATGGTCATCAGGTTTTAAATGTATATACCATACAAACAGAGTTGTTACAGTGGCCTACATTTTTACACTAATAAATCCTCATAAACTTCCTTCCTCCCCAAGATATATAGACCTAACTCACTATTTGTTAGTGGCTTATATTGGTTACACAGGGGATTTCATTATTATATCTTTACACACTGATGCTGGATTCCATGCCCTGCTCACCTCCCACTAACAAACAGGATTCCTGTTTCATTTTCACAGTGACAAAGAATCCATGTGCATCAAACTCATTGTTTTTTTAACAAATGCTGCATCCTTTCTATTAGCCAATAGCCTCTTCTCAAGAACAGACAGGCCCCTGCCAAACCCTCAGCTCCAGGTCTGGAAGGCACTCAGTGAGAACTGTGAGATTGAGTTGCTTTATGTTACTGGCTTTTATTTGTTTGTTTGTTTTGTGGTAAACCCAAGGCCTCACCCATGCTAGGGAAGGGCTGTTCAATCACTAAATGCCCAGCACTTTAATTTGCACTGTTTGAGAAGGCTTGCCTTAACTTTTCCCAGGTTGGTCCTGAATGCCAGATTATCCTTCTTCGACTTCCTATAGCTGTATTATAGGCATGAACTACCACACCTGGCTAAGACTGAGCTCTTTTCTAGATACTTAAATTGGGTGAAATATAGACTCAGGCTTTGGATTAAAAAAAAAGGTATGTTTTTTTCAGCTCAATGCTAGTGGCTCACATCTGTAATCCTAGCTACTCAGGAGGCTGAGATCTGAAGATTGCAGTTCATAGCCAGCAGGGGCAAGAAAGTCTGTGAGATTCTTATCTCCAATTAACCAGCAGAAAACCAGAAGTGGTACTGTGGCTCAACATGGTAGAGAGCTATCCTTGAGCAAAAGACCTCAGAGACAGCACCTAGGCCCCAGTACCACCAGTTCAAGCCCCAGTACCACCACCACTACCAACAACAACAAAAAACAAAAACAAAAAAAAAAAAAACAATAGCACCTTGCAAGAATAAATGAGATGGAAAAAACAAGGCATTAAATAAAATGAATTACCTGATACTTCATAAGCATTTAATAAATGTTTAAATGTTTGCTAAAGTTCACAGCAGTTGTTTAACTGTATGAACCAATGGGGATATACCAAAGACAGCTAAAGGAAGGTGGGACAAAAATGAGCCAGAATGTCGGACTTAGAAAATGAGTTGAATAAAGGGGCAGAGTGGACAGAAGACAGTGTTTTTCAAGAAAGAAGTAAGGTGAAACATGAGGACACCCACAGGGAAGATGAATATGGGCTATTAGTAGTTAAGGAATACCTAGTAGATCTGAGCTGAGAAACATTCACAAGAAAAAAGATAAAATAAAAGGTTTGCTAGACTATAGCATCAGAAGATTCCCATCTGGCAAGCTGAATGATAGCCAATCAATTGCTCTGAATCATATAGAACATTTAATGCTCCTGAAATCAATTGCCCTGAATCCTATAGAATATTTAATGCTCCTGAAAAAAAATGAATTTACACTGGATCCAACTGGGAGAATGTCTGTAATAATTCAGAGGAAGGTAAATTTCTCATCGCTCCCCCCCACAAAAAAAATTTAATGATCACTGCAAGGAGAGCAAGAAGAGATACTGTGGGTCACTCCTGTGAAGGAGGGAGGAAGGGGAGGGAAGCCCAGATGTGTGAATCAGAATTGGGACAAGCTTATCCATGAGATTGTACATAGTACCTTAGGGCTCCAATCCATTTTTTTGGCATGTAAGGAGATGGAGACATGGAGAATACATCCAATCACTTGACTCATGGCCACCAGCCCAGAACCCCTGGATTACATTTCATCCCACCTACTTTATCTGGGGACTAATTGCATGGCAGCAAAATTTTAGGGAGACTGTTCATACCCCATTGTACAGGCTGAGTTAAAACAGGAAGACTCAACAGGAGGGTGAAGAAAATAGGCATGCCACTTATTATGTGTGCTTGCAACAAGGAAGATGTCTTAAAACAAATAGTTTATCTCTTTATTTGACCAGAAAGACCAGTGACAGTTGAAAAGCTACCTTGAAAAAAATCACAGACAGAGAATGCAAAAGCCCAGCTACGGATCCTCATTGCTAAATACAGTAAAGGCAATTTACAGGAAATTGAAATAGTTCCTACTCAAGACAGTTGAAGAAGCCAGTTCAATGGCAAGGCAAAATTCCAAGAAAAACACTCCGCCAAGATTCTGACCTCTGCTATTCACATACTTCCTCCCAATTATTCAATCAAACTCTAATCTAGACACTGCAGTGGAGAGATTTGCAGATGTAATTAAGGTCCCCAAGCAATTGACCTTAAAACAAAGAGATTATCTGGGTGGGCCTATCCAGATCACAACAGCCCTGGCAAAGCAGACCATTTTCTCCTGCAGGCTGCAGAAGAGAAAGTCAGAGATTCAAAGCCGCAGGGGACAATGAACAGAAGACATCCTTCCCCTAGACCAGTGTAGGGAGATCTGTTGGAGAGGAGGGACACCCTAGCTGTCAGCAAATAAGAAAAGAGATAGCTCAAGTGTGAGGAACTGCAGTCTTCCAAGAGCCTCTGAGTTTGGAAGATGCCCCTAAGAGCCAGGTGAGAAGCAGAATCTGGCCACACTTGATTCTAGCTATGCTGGTGACACCATGAAAAAGAGCCCAGCTTTTCCATTGCACCAAACTGTGCAGATCTGTAATTGGATAAATAGATGCTACATTACCAAATTCTTGCTAAGAGAAGCTAGAATGCTAATGCCATTTCCAATCATTTGTTTTTGCGCTTTTCCAGGGATGTCACGCTGTCTTCAATGTAACTAGCCTCAGGGATTATCTGCTTGCAGTTTTGAAAGCTGAATCTCCATGATGGTGTTCAGCCTTACACATGACTGAGCATTAGGTGCTGTGTGGCAGAGCAAATTCAACAAGAGATAGGAAAAGTTGGCAGATCCGAATTTTATATTTCCAGTACAAGCAGGATCTTAAGGAGAATCTACCTTTAAATAGTAACGTTAGCAGAAGGTGCAAAATAGCAAGTTCAAAAACCTCCTGAAGTAGGGAACATATAGGTGTATAACTCAATGATTTGGCCTATTTGACTATAAGAAGAAACAAAAATATGGCTACTTTGGTGTTGAGGCAGACTATGAAAGTTATTTACTACCTTCATCCAGATGCCAATGGCATGCGCCTAGAAATCCTAGCTACTCAGGTGGTTGAGATTGGGAGGCTCAAGTTTCAAAGACAATCCTGGCAGGAAAACCTTCAAGACTCTATCTCCAATAGCCAATGCTGAGCCGGGGGTGTGGCTCAAGTGGTAGCGCACCAGCCAAGTAAACAATAAAGCTACCGAAAGAGCACAAGGCCCCCTGAGTTAAAATTCTGGAAAATAGACAAACACAAAAACACCCAGAAAGATGATGGGTACAGTGGCACAGGCCTGAAGTCTCAGCAGGAGTGTCAGGAGGATCACAGTTCATTAATATCCTAGCAAGAAGTTAACAGAACCCATATCAATCGATGTTCTTTTCCCTCTTTATATTAAACTTCTTTTTTATATTAAAATTCTTTTTAGATATGAGGGTTCCTCATATCTTCATTGAAGCCCTACATGAAGAAAAAAAGGTTAATCAGCCAGGCACTGGTGGCTCACACTGTAATCCTAGCTACTCAGGAGGCTGAGATAGAAGTTCCAAACCAAGCCAGGCAGTAAATATGAGAGAATCTTATCTCCCATTAACCAGAAAAATGCTGGAAAGTGAAATGTGTGGCTCAAGTGATAAAGCACTAGCCTTGAGAGAGAAAGCAAGCAAGAGCACAAGGTGTTGAGTTCAAGCCCCAGTACTGGTGCACACACGCTCACACACACAGGATAACCACATGAGAAGACTTCCCATAAAATGTGTGCATTCCAATGTCCCCAGACACTTATCCATTGACGCCTAGTAGTTCCCCACCTGCTGGCCCTGACTCTAAAGTACAGTGATTGTTCTTGGCAAGCAGAATAAGAAACAGTAACTAATAAATATGTACTTTATATCCAAGAAAAGTTAATGTGTCCGAACTCTTTGGACAGGAATTAGGTCAGAGAGATACTTCTCTTCCCCAGGGAGATTTTCTCCAAGGGAGACAGGGAATTGGTGGTGACAAATGGTTCCTAGTATCAGAAATAAATGAAAAATGGACTGTGTGTGGTTGAGTTCAGCTCTATCTCAGAGTCCGCTGGAGGTGCCCCGGCTTGATTCTGGCTTTCCTAGAACATAGTGTTAACACAGAACTGCAGGCAGAGAGGAAGATATGATGGAGTATAAGTTTATATTCTTTATTTCTTTACACATACCATAATTTTAAATATGGAACATTTAAAACATCTTAGTTGTATACAAGAAAGCAAATGATTAATACCTAGCTTTTAGTAGAACAAGATGAGCACACTATTTTTTTTTGTATATGTATTGGTGCTTGAACTCAGGACCTGGGCACTATTCTTGAGCTTTGTTTTTTCTATGTAGGTCCTAGGGCTTGAACACAGGGCCTGGACACTGTACCTTCTTTTTCTGAAGGCTAACACTCTACCACTTGATCCATAGTCACTCTGGCTTCTTTTGAGTAACATATTGGAAATAAGAGGCTCAAGGACTTTCCTACTGCAGGCTGGCTTCAAACCTTGATTCTTAGATCTCAGTAGCTAGGATTACAGGCATAAGTCACTAGCACCAGCAGTAGAGCTTTTTGCTCAAGGCTAGCATTCTATCACTTGAACCAGATGTCCACTGCTAACTTTTTGGTGGTTAGTTGGAGATGAAATTCAGATTGACTTTCCTGTCCAGTCTGGTTTTGAACCATGATCCTCAGATACCAGTCACCTGAGTAGATAAGATTATAAGCACACAAGGGCTGGGAAGGTGGCTCAGTGGCAGAGTGCTTGCCTTGCATGCATGAGGCCCTGGATTTGATTCCTCAGCACCACATAAGCAGAAAAAACCGGAAGTGGTACTGTGGCTCAAGTGGTAGAGTGCTAGCCTTGAGCTGAAGAGCTGAGGGACAGCGCCCAGGCCCAGAGTTCAGGCCCCACAACCGACAAAAAAAAATTATAAGTGAAAAGAAGAGTTATCTTTTTTCCCAATTACCACAGAATTTCATCCCATTTTTGTATTTCATTTCACTCAGTGTCAATAGCTGCTCCCCCATGCCATGTCTCCTTGTTCTCCAGTGACAGCCAAGCATCATGTGATGCTAGATCCAGACAAGCTCGTCTACAGGAAGTACTCTGTGACTCCTTATCTCCTAGGTATGTGAAAGCCAACATTTCCTTTTCTTTTTTGTTTTTGTCCGGTTATGGGGCCTGAACTCTGGGGCTGGGCGCAGTCCCTCAGCTCTTCAGCTCAAGGCTAGCACTCTACCACTTGAGCCACAGAGCCACTTCCAGCTTTTTTCTTTTTTCTTATGTGGTGCTGAGGAATCGAACGCAGGGCCTCAGGCATGCAAGGCAAGCGCTCTACCACTGAGTCACCTTCCCAGCCCAAAGCCAACATTTTCAACTGGCCATAAGCTACCCCATCATCTCCTCAAATCCTTTTACCATCATCTCCTGCTGCTGCTGGTAAAGGACCAGCCTTTGACTAAGGATCACATCACCTTTGCCTTGTTCTGCATGTGGTATTCTTCCACCAGAACCCTCGTGGCTCACTCCCTCAGCACTTTTCATCTTGACTTAAAAACTGTCTTCACTTGCAACAGTTTTAAACTGATTTATAAAACAAATAAGCACTCTGTAGTACCTTTCCTGACTTCATTTTCATCACAAACACTAAACAATATCAAATCTATCATATATTTGACTTTTACTTGTCTACATGAAACTTTCAAGTTCAATGAATATCTGCTGATATCCAATGTTGAGTTGCCAGATCTTTAATGGTGCCTTACAATTATGGCAGTTGTGCTAATTTGTGCTGCGTGTGTGTTTGTGTGTGTGCGCAAGCACGCGCATGCACACACATGCATACTCATGTGTGCTGCTGGTACTGGGGCTTGAATTCAGGGCCTGGGTACTGTCCCTTAGCTTTTCTACTCAGTGGTTAATTGGAGATAAATGTCTCTTGGACTTTCCTGCCCAAGCTAGCTTTGAACTACCATCCTCAGAACTCAGCTTCCTAAATTGCAAGGATTAAAGGTATGAAATCATGCAAATAAAAATGAGACAACAAAAAAGTAATAATATTAATGCTTGTTCTTATTGCTCATAGTAATTTCTTTAATACTATTATTACAAGTAATTGCTCAACTGAACAGCTTTTGGAACTTTTGTGGTACCTTCCATACATATATATATATATATGTATATATGTATATATATATTAGTGTAACGAGTGAACTAATTATTTGTTGTCTCATAATAAATAACTACAAATCCAGGTAGCTAAACACAGCAAGCATTTGTTACTTCAGTCTGTGTGATGAGGAATAGTGGTACACTTCAGCAGGTGGCTGTGGTGCAGCGTCTCCATGGAGACCATATCCAGCAGGTAGCTGAATCTGTGATCCTCTCCTGGCTTGCCAAGATGTTGGGATGTCTACTTTCAGGTTCATTCCTGGAACTGATGGCTGCTCTGAGTTCCTCACTCTATGATCACTCTAGAAGCTTCTTGAGCATCCTTATGACGTGATAAATGTTGTACTGAGAGTGAAACAGAACTACCACGGCTTCCAAGACAGAAGTCACCAGCTTTTGTTAACTAATCTTGGAAGCCTTCATTCCAGAGTAGGGCATCACACAGTGTCTGAGTACCAAGGGGCTGGAAGCTCTGGAAGTCATCACAGGCTGTCAGAAGTACCGATTATTTTATAGACATAGAAGTTGAAGCCAAGAGGTGTCCATTTCCCTAGTCACACTGAGAGAAGTAGGAAATGTGAGACTCCCAGCTATAATCCTAACCACTTGAGACTGGCAATAGGAGGATCGTGGTTCAAAGACAATCTGGGAAGAAAAGTTCGAGAGGCGCCCTCCCAACACATAAGTGGGTGCAGTAATGCATACCTGCATAGCTGTCATACATGGGAGGCTGGCATTAGGGAAACCTAGTGCCACTCCAATTCCATTCTAAAAAGCTGCTTTATCTCTGGGAAGAAAACTGGATATAGTGGCTATTTGTGATCTCTACAATTAGAATAGGACATATAAAATAAGTGGATCACAGCTCAGGTGCATTCCTAAGTGGGAAACGAGACCCTATCCTAGAAACAACTAATAAAACTAGAGCTTCAGGGATGGCTCAGTGGCATGAAGCCAGCCTAGCAAGCTGAAGGTCCTGAGTTCTAAACCAAGTATCACAATAAAAAAGAATTCTGGTTCAACATCCATTGGGAGGTATATATAAATCTAGATACAATCATTTTACTACTTTCCCCCCAAAACTCATCTTTGCCTTGTTATGTGCCAGATACAGCTTCAGTCTTTATCTATGGCAGCACAATCCCAGAAAAAAAATTCTTTGAGTTTAAAAGATACAGAATAAAGAATGAATTCTACTTCTTCAAAATCATACAGCTAAAGTCCATCAGTGCTAGTGTTGAGAGCCACGGACAAGCTGGCTGTCTACCCAGAACTGCACACTGCACAATGAAAACTACGGTCAAATACAGAACTTTCTGGAATGTACCAATGCTCATGTTGTAACTCTTATGATTGGATGAAATAAAAGAATTTTTTTCTTCTTGTTTCTTTTGTCTTGATGGTGGTGGTGGTGTTTTTATTGTAGGTTTTTCCCCCCAATTTACCTTATTGTTGCGTGAGAGGTGATGTACAACAGGGTTACTTTTACATGCATCAGGTATTAAGGACATTTCCTTTTGTACAATGTCATCTATTTCCTCATTCTCTCCCATTCCTTCCCTCTCATCTCCAATCACATGTAGCATAATTCACTTTCACCAATGTCTGGTACAACCAATGAACTCTACTGTTACACTTTTTTTGCTCAGATTCTGTGGCCTCTCGCAGACCGGAAACTTTGAAATTACTGCAAGAGAGAGTAGGAAAGACATTAGAACTTATAGGTACAGGCAGTTAACTTCCCGAATAGAGTCCCAGGGGTACAACAGATAGGAGAGAGACTGGACAAATAGGACTACACTAAAATAAAAAATGTCTGCACAGCTAAGGACATAGTTACTAAACTAGAAAGACAGCCAACCAATTAGGAAAAGATCTTTACCAGCAATACATCAGAAAAAGACCTAATATCCTGTGATTCTTTTTAATGGGTCTGGGAAAGAGACTCACACAACAAGCAAAAATGGTTCACATTTACACTTATACAGATTTTGTTTTCTGACCAAGTATGTGTCTGTAGTCTGACCTAGATAGAATGTGCCAATGTATCAATGTATCAAACCTGACTGTGATGTTCTTAGATCCATACTTGCTCCCCTTTATTTTGGAAGTTGTGGGGCTTGAACTTGGGGCTTAGGTGCTGTCCCTCAGCTCTTCAGCTCAAGGTCTGCACTCTACCACTTGAGCCACAGCACCACTTCAGGCTTTTTCTGCTTATGTGGTGCTGAGGAATCGAACCCAGGACCTCATGTATGCAAGACAAGCACTCTACCACTGAGCCACAGCACCACTTCAGGCTTTTTTTGCTTATGTGGTATTGAGGAATCGAACCCAGGACCTCATGTATGCAAGGCTAGCACTCTACCACTTGAGCCACAGCACCACTTCAGGCTTTTTCTGCTTATGTGGTGTTCAGGAATCGAACCCAGGACCTCATGTATGCAAGGCAAGCACTCTACCACTGAGCCACCTTCCCAGCCCTTTCAGAGACATTCTTAAAGGGACTTTTAGCCTTTTCTCCTGGTCTTTGTTGAGACAAGCTCATTGTTTATTTCCATATTTTTTGTAAACTATGGTAACTGTATTTGGAGGTCATCAATCTTCCTTTTTTAATCCTTTTATTCCTTTTATTATTATTATTATTATTATTTATTATTATTATTATTATAAAGGTGATATACAGAGGGGTTACACTGACATAAGTCAGGTAATGAGTATCTTCTCTTTGTGGTAGGTTGTGGGGCTTGAACTCTGGCCTGGGTGCTGTCCCTCAGCACTTCAGCTCAAGGCTAGCACTCTACCACTTGAGCCAGAGTGTCACTTCCAGCTTTTTTCTGCTTATGTGGTATTGAGGAATTGAACCCGGGGCCTCATGCATGCAAGGCAAGCGCTCTACCACTGAGCCACCTTCCCAGCCCCGATCTATTGATTTTGATTACTCCCTCTTAATTCAATTCACATGAGATTCTGAAGCACACTGACATGACTCATGGGTCATAAAGTTAACTATTTTTTTTGTCAGCACTAGGATTTGAACTCAGAACCCCATGCTAGCTCTGTTGGTAATCTATCACACTTGAAGCCTTGCTTTTTGATGTTTCCTTTGGAAATGGAATTGCTTGGAATTTCCCTCCGTGTCTGGTTTCAACCCACAATCCTCCAGATCTCAAAATCCTAATTCACTAGGATTATAGGCATGAGCCACCAGCACCCAACATAAACTTATTTTTAGTTAGGAGAAGGAGAAGACCTCAAGATAATAGTAATAGCATAGTGTCATAAATACATGAACTAGTAATGTAGATGTTAATTGTTTTATATGAAATGAAATAGAATACATATATATTTATATGTGTCTAGACAGTAATGCTGATCATTATCTATACTGAAAGTGCAGGACATACTCTTACATCAATAAATAATAAGAATACTGTATGACAAGTGTATAGCAATGCTATTTAATTTGCTATCTATACCATTACTATCTATTCAGTATAGATACTGAATCACATTACTATATATGGTGTTTTTCAGATATTGAAGTATATTATTATCACTGTACATAAGAATATGTTCTGCACTTGCATACAATAGACAGTTTCCAACAGCATCAGGATAAATGTAAGGAGCGGGTTGCAGTGACATTATGACCTCTACAATGTCACTAGATGATAGGAAAATTTCAGGTCCACTCCAGTCTTCTGGGACCAACCACTGTTTGTATTTGCTGTGTGTCACTGACCAAATGCTGTGTGGTGACACATAAATGCGCTCCATTTTATCAGAGAGCAATTAGGTCTGTGAGTAAACTCTATAAACTCTATAAACGCTATAACCCTAGCTGATGTCTATCCTGGCTCTATCTCCCACCTGCTCAAAGGCTTTCAAAGAAGTTTCTGGAACACCAGCCAACTTTAAAACATACAACAAGAGTTCCATTTACACACCATCAGTGCCATAGTCATTTCCCACTGCAGTAGTGAGCTTGTCTAGCCTGGGGCCATGCTGTGGACAAGAGCCTCTGGTTCTTCCTCAACAATCGGTTCCTACCTAGAGGATCCAAGAAGAATGAGACAAACTCTTCATTTTACACTCCTGTTACCAAACAATATCAAGGCTGCACATTGAGGTGCAGCTCATAGGGGCAAACCTTTGTTTTAACAATGCGTGCCAATGAGACAATGTTAATGATGGTCTATGCAGTCAGCGGACAGCCACGTTCTTCTTATAAGCTGCAGACTGCCTAAACCAACAATATATTCAACATTTTTATGTTCTGCTAGGAAAAATAAATCATCTCCCACCTAACCCCTGGCCAGTAACAATATATCTAGAGGCCTAGAATCAGAAATAACTGCTACAGAATCTTCAGAAATCTTCAGAAATAACTGTGAAAAGACAAAATCAGCAGCATAATACTTGCCAGCCAAGACCCCAGTGAAAATCCTGATTCACCCTCCCTGAACTACCGAGAATTAATAAGAATTCCCAAGACAACAAATAGTAAGGCATAGGCCGGAGGCATGAATGCAGAGTATTTGTGTCAGTCCACAAAGCTGATTCTGCAGGATGTATAAAATACAAAACACAAAATGAAATTGAATATATATATATATATTATATATATATATATATACACACTCACCAGCATTGTTGTATACATACGCTTTCATATATCAAGGTATTCTGTTTACCTTGCTTCTTTGTCAATCCAACAATACAAAAATACCTTCACACCAAATGTACCAACTTAAAAAAAGTGTTTCTAACAGAATTGTGTTCAGGTAACTGGTACTCTTGCTCCAGTTAACAAGGCAAGTAAATGTTCTGAATCTAAAATAAGAATTCAAAATGTTTTAATATGATTGTGTTGCAACCCATTAAAGAGAGAAAGAGACCAGTGTGAAACCTCTTAGAAATGAAAGACAGCTGGGCTTGATTGTGCCTGCCTGTAATCCTGGCCCGTAGGAGGCTGAGATACTTAAGTGGATGAAAAGTATGAGGCCAACTTTGGCTATATAGCATGTTCAAAGCCATCTTGCACTACCTAGCAAGAGCCTGTCTCAACAAACAAATGAAACATAAGAAAACAAAACAAAACGAAACGAAGATAAGCAAAGATTGATGGTATATACAAAGGGAAGACTGGAAGAGTCCACAAAAGTATTTGTGGCGGGATCTGGCAGACGACTAACTTTCTGGTTATAGTTGAGTCTTGTAAAGCATCCTATTTTGTAGTCGAACCTCAAGTCTGAAATACAGTGTGCACCCTTGTTAATACCCACACATTCTAGAAACCTCCATAGACATTTCTGTCCTTCTTTCGCTGGGTATATTTCTCCAAGATGAGGAACTGGAAAAACAATTGACATCAGTCTTGACAGAGTGACAGGTTACAAAAGAGTCTCCTGGTGCAGGGAAGGAAAGGGCAGATGACACCATAGGCAGCATTACTATATAAAGAACATGTCTGCTCGACAAGGACTGCAGTGAGATTTATGGGCTGAGAAATCAAGTTATCATTGATGTTCCAGGCAAGTGTCTCTGAAGTTTGGATTTTACTGGATCATATCAAACGAGGTAGAAGAAACAGATGTATCTTCCCAACCGGGGGCGGGGTGGGATGGGGGGAAAAACACAGGGTTTGCAGCTCAGAGAGAAACTATGTGTAATGCATATGTGCCCAATTTTACAACACAACCCTCCTCCCCCTGTGCACTTTTCATATCTATCTAGAGTTTGCAATTTATTTCAATGTTTATGCATCGCTTGATTTTCTATCGGCTTAGGCGAAAAATGACTATTCCTATAAATGTCATCGTGGAATAGAATGATTACTTGTTTGTTTAGATAACTTGTCTGTTTATCTCCTTGAGTTATTTCATGGCTGACAGTGACTCATGCTCCTCTCCTACCTCACTGTGAACCATGAAGTCAGCAAAGACTCTTGGGAAAAGGATCAACTTCCTATTTGCTTAGCACAAAATACCATTTTTCCCTCTTTGGTATTTTCTTTACACCATGATGATTTGATAACCACTCCTTCTTTGGGGAACACTTTAAAGCATTTCAGACAATATGTTCCACAGGCTAAGTCATGTGAGACCTTACTGCACGTAGTTACTGCTCTCGATATTTCAGAGTTTATCGTGGACCCAGTGAATGAATGTTCTGGAGTATAAACACAGCCAGTGACACCCCATGATATAAAATGAGAATGTTGTAGCCTTGTGACTGACGCTAAGAATTGGAATTCTCTCAAGGACATGTGAAGAAGGCTATGTGAATCTCATTTTCCTCCAGTTTACCAACATTTGTAGGTATAGAACACTTTTCTGATATATTCATTTTTAACCAGGTAGCTATTTAAGTCCACAGTTTGGAGGAGATCATAATGTTGTTCTAGAAAATCATTTTTTGTGTGATACTAAGGCTGGAACTCCACTTCTGGTTTTTGTTTGTTTGGATTTTCTTCTTGTTTGGGCTTTTTGTTTGTTTGTTTTGCTAATTAATTGGAGATAAGAGTCTCACAAACTTTCCTGCTCTGGCTGACTTTGTACTGTGATCCTTAGATCTCAGCCTCTTGAGTAGCTAGGAGTACAAGTGTGAGTCACCAGTGCCTGGCTAAGAAATTAAATTTTTAAATTAACACTTTGTTTTATAATACTGTAAAAGCCTTTTGTCTTTGACTCCTACTAATCCCATAGCCCACAGCTACACAGAAACATTTCCTTTCCCTTTTCATCTTTTCCCTCCCTTCCTCCCTTTCTCCTTTCCACCTTTCTTTCCTTCTCTTCTTCCCTCCCTCCTTCTTTCATTCCTTCTTTTCTCTTTTCCTTTCCTTGTTTGCTTCCTACCTCCTCTTTCTCTCCCCTCTCCCTTCTTTTCTTACATAAACTCTGTAAGTTCTTGTATCAACAGCTCCTCTGTCCATCACATGATTCATTAGAACCATTCTGACTCACAGCTAGGAAGGTTCCGATGGGATAAACAAGGGATTTCATATTATTTACATCCCCTCCCCTTAATTGGTAAAGGTTATTAGGTTCCTTTCATGTCCTTTTTACTTATTCAACATCCAAAAAAGTCAACCACTATTAAAAGGCATGCTTAATTAGATGTGAATAAAATAGGCTGCATTCATGCAGCCATAAAAATCAAATTGGCAGCCCTACCCTTAGTTTCCTAAAATAGTTTAGACAACTGTTTTGTTTAGATAGTCACGTGTCAGTACAGGTTCTAACTTACATTACTTTAAGATTGCATTACATTATTTTTAAGATAAAAATAGGTACAGGATTTTTTTCAAAGTAGTCATAAATTACATGATATCAATATACTTCATAGTGTGTGGACTACAGAGGACTTCTTTATTGTGATGATCTCCTTTTTATTTGGTGCTGAGGATTAAACTCAAGGACTGTGTGCGAGCTCTACCACTGGCCTGCATCCCCAATCCTATTAATATTCTTTATCTAAATATGGTAAAATGAGACATTTCTATTTAAAAAAAAATACTGCAAGCCAGGTGCTTGTAGTCCATGCCTGTAATCCTTGCTACTCAAGAGGCTGAGATCTGAGGCTCTGGATATTAGCCCAACCTGGACAGATAAATCCAAGAGACTCTTATCTCCAATTAACCAGCAGAGTCACAAGAACAAGGACTCAAGTGGTAGAGCACCAGCCTTCGGTGAACAAAGCCAATCAAGAGCACAAGGCCCTGAATTCAGGCATATGTTTGCATGTACACACACACAAACACACACAAACACACACACACAGAGCAAGACTGAGTACCTAATTCATGGTACCAGTGAAAAAATAAAAACACAAGCCCTCATGTTCAAAATGATTGAAAATTTCAAGACAGTTACACCATTTTATTAAGCTCGTGGTTCTTTCAAATGTAAAGCCCTGTGCAGCATCATATACTAAACACTCAAGAAAGCTGGTCCTGATGCTACTAAAATTTGGCTACTACTAACTCCTGTGGTCATTAACCACATTTTCTGACACCAGTTTGTACTAGATTTGTGAGGTTGGGGGAAAAAAAAAAACCTCAAAAACTTTAGGTCATTTATTTTTTCAAAAGCTGGTTCCATAAATCCTTCATTTGTTTTCCTTTCTTTTAGGTATCAGTTAGTTGTACAAGGTAGTTTAATTCTCTCCTGTTTGTCCGTGCACACAATGTGTGCACCAAACTCATCCTGGAAGCACTCTCCTCTCTCTACCTCCTCCCATCCCAAGCCAATATCAACAAGCGTCTTTGTTCCATTCTCATACAGGCTCATCAGGTTTGGGTCATATTTCACTTCCTTCACCCTTTCTAGTCTCCGTTACTTCTATTCCTGCTCAGATAT
This sequence comes from Dipodomys merriami, assembly GCF_024711535.1. Classification (NCBI taxonomy): domain Eukaryota; kingdom Metazoa; phylum Chordata; class Mammalia; order Rodentia; family Heteromyidae; genus Dipodomys; species Dipodomys merriami. The sequence goes on from NW_027202826.1 coordinate 25,769,973, forward strand.
GGCATGTGTCACCTTCATATTTATTTTGATAAAATTATTGTTCAAAAGAGCTTCACTGAGGTATCTCACACCTGCATAAACTGGACTTTAGTCAGGTTGATCCTATATAGTATTTATGAATATGTTTATCTTTCAAAACATTTGCGACCTTCGGCCTTCTCCCCATGGTTAAACTGATGCATCGCCTTGCAAATAACACAGCTTCCACTATTTTATTCTTCTTCAGGTTGAGTAAGAATCCATTGTCTATTTATACCACATTTTCTTGATCCACTCATCAATTAATTATAGGCAAGCTGGGCTTTTCCTATAGCTTGGCTACTGTGAGGGGTACTGCAGTGAATGTGGGCATGTCAGGTGCCTCGGCTGTATCCTGACTTACATTCCCTTTAATTTGATTTCTATTCCTAACAAGTGAATGCATATGATCACAGATAACCTTGATTTGTGGTTCTTTGTGTGTTTACATTTCTTAAAACCCTGACCATCAGCCATGTTGGGAAAACCTTAGCATGCTGGACTGTGGATTGAAGAAAATCTTCAGATTCCAGATTCATTCATTTCACTTGGAATCCTTCCCCATCTGTAAGCTGATTTTGGTAAGGAAGATTGTAAGAGGGGGCTGGGAAGGTGGCTCAGTGGTAGAGCGCTTGCCTTTTATGCATTAGGCCCTGGGTTTGATTCCTCAGCACCACATAAGCAAAAAGAAAAAAAGCCGGAAGTGGTGCTGTGGCTCAAGTGGTAGAGCTCTAGCCTTGAGCTGAAGAGCTGAGGAACAGCGCCCAGGCCCAGAGTTCAGGCCCCACCATTGGACCAAGAAGATGGTAAGGGAGACAAATAAGATTTACATAGTCATTAATAGCTTCCAATTTTACCTATAAGCCACAATCCTGCATTCATTTCTCAATGTGATGGTTATCAGTCAGTATGTTTCTTTTGATTTTTTTGTTTTTGTTTTTGCAGTTGAAACAATATAAAAGTGTGTGTGTGTGTGTGTGTGTGTGTGTGTGTGTGTGTGTGTGTGTGTGTGTGTGCGCGCGCGCGCCAGACCTGAGGCTTGAACTTAAGGCCAGAGTGCTGTTTCTGAGCTTTCTGTGCTCAAGTCTAGCGCTCTACCACTGAAGGCACAGGCCCATTCTGATTTGGGGTGTTTTTTCTTTTCTTTTCTTTTTTTCTAGCTCATTGGAAATCTCACAAACATTCCTGCCAAGGCTAGCTTTGAACTGTGATCCTCAGATCACAGCCTCCTGAGTAGCTAGGATTACAGGTGTGAGCCACCAGCATCCAGCTAAATTTTTTAAAATTAGCATTTATATGCTATAGGGCCTTCTGTTTTGACATACCCATATTTGCTTACAATAGATCCTGGTCCGATTCACCCCTCCATCCATTGCTCTCCCTCCTCTTCTCCCTTATTCAAACAGTTTCAACAGGTTTTATTGCTCATATATGTATAGAAAATGCATCAACCACATTCACCCTCTTTGGCCCTCTCTGTTTACCCTTCCCACCTCAGTAGCAACCATCCCACCTCACAAGACTTGTTTTACATTCTTCTTTGACATAAAAGTTAGCTGTTTGCACAGGCATCCATTAAGTTAATCAGATTAACTCCCTTGATTACTTTTTCCCTTCTCCCAACCCGTTATTCAAGTTTTTGGTAGTTTTGTTATGCCATCTTGACACACAATATGTTTCTATATTCTGCACCTTATAACATCCTCATTTCTTTTTCTTCCTCTCCTGAGGCCCCTCAAATAGATTCACAATGACAAAGACGTTCTGTGTGCTTATGAATATATGACTCACTATTGCTTAAATATATGTTTATCTTTCAGGTCTAGCTTCAACCTATGACTTGTTGGCGCCTCTCTAAAGAAGATGCCCAATACACAACAGATTAGTAGGCAATCCTTAAGGCAGATTTAAGGCAAATACTGCCATCTAGAGAGGCAGAGAGAAGCAAATGAAACAACTTTTTCGAACAGAATTTGAGCAAAATAAAATCCTCAGACTGAGGGTGACAATTGTCTAAGAAGACATCATGTTATGCTCACAAAATCAGCACTTCATAAAAAAGATGCCATGAAGAGTCATCTACAGGTATGAAATCCATGCCAGTTTGAGCATAAAACAAGACCTTATCTCAAAAATATTACAGAGAAATGACTGAAGTTGTGGCTCAAGTGGTAGAGTTCCTGTGTAGCAAGCATGAGTCCCTGAGTTCAACCTGGTGCTTTCTAATAATAATAACAAGAACAACAACAGCAATAATAATAACAGTAGTATCAATAAATGCACAAGAATCTTTCTAATGTCAGATGGAATATTATTCCATTGATAACTGCAGAACACTGAACCTAGGAGAAGATTGTTTTTTAAGTTTTTAAGTAGAAAACTTTTCCTAAGGCCATTCAAAACAACTGCTTCACTGCTACTTGTTTGACCAGTCTACAAAGCAAATTATATATATATATAGATAGATAGATAGATACATATATATATATATATATATATATATATATATATATATATCGCTAACTTCCTTTGTTTAAACAAATACCCAATGATGGTGGAGAGTGAACTTCCACTTCTAAGTTAACTTAGCCAGTTAACTTCATTTCATGGTAAATTCTTTTTTTAAGGTATTTTGAAGCATTTTACAATCCAAATAGCATGAACTGAAGAAACAGATACAAGTTTCTATTTTAGCTACTCAGAATTTGTTTCTCTGGCCATTTTGAAATGTGATATTATGTTGAAAATTCCAACAATTTTGGAACTGTATATTTACCTGAAATGCTGCTATATTTATAAGCACAATAAGTAAGCACATTATCTTCATCTCACACTTCAAAACTAACATAAACAATGCACCCAGGGAGATCTGCCATTCAGATTTGTTTAGAAGGGCTGATGCCTGTGATGGGCTGTAATTGTTTGAGTAACACGTGCTGTGTTCATCCACTGGGGTGTATGTGCTGAGCACCAACTATAAAGCAGGTATCTCTTTCATGTCAGGGGTACAGCAGTGAACGCTGCAGGCTCCCTGCTTCGTGCAAACTTCGTCATATCCCATGAGAAATAAATGCTGCACAACTGAGCAAAGCTTGCCCAACATCTTACCTCTCATAAGTGATATAGTGTATTTGAAGGAGATCGATACTGGGGATTGAACTCAGGGCCTCTTATTTACTAGAGAGATACTCTACAACTTGAACCATATCTCCAGCTCTGGTTATTTTTTAGACAATGTCCTTCCCCAGTGTATCTCTTTCCTTCCCACCATAGCCAGAATGATAGATGTTGTTTTCTATGGAGATGGAGTTTTTCAAACATTTTGCCTAGGCTGCCAGGGAACCACAGACCTCCCAATCTAAGCTTCCCAAATAGCTGGGATTACAGGTATGAGGCACTGTGCCTGGCAGAGAGTAGATTTTGAATTCAGTTTTTAATTTAGAATCATATTTTTATGTCACATTGTGCTGCCTTCTCTGGTGAAAGTTTTAGGAAAAGAACTTTTGAATTCCAGTGATTTATAAAGCTAGAAGAGGTTACTATTAGTGTGGCTTTTAGAAAGCATGGTCTCAATTGTTAATATATGTAAATCTTTCACAGGCATTACAGATTTTAAATCAAAACCACAATGAGATATCATTTCATGCCCTTTAAGATGGCTGTCATGAATGACAGGAAGGGAGGAAGGAAGGAAGGAAGGGAGGGAAGAAGGAAGGAAGGAAGGAAGGAAGGAAGGAAGGAAGGAAGGAAGGAAGGAAGGAAGGAAGGAAGGGAGGAAGGAAGGAAGGGAGGGAGGGAGGAAGGGAGGGAGGGAGGGAGGGAGGGAGGAAGGGAGGAAAGGAGGAGGATAGAAGTAAGTACTGATAAGGAGGTGGAAAATTGGAACCCTTATGTTTTGCTGGAGGGAACATAAAATGATAAAGCCACTGTGAAAAAGTTTGGCATTTCCTCAACAAGTTAAATGCATGTAAAATTATCATTTGATCCAGCAATTCCACTTTTAAGTATTTATCTAGAAATCAGAGCATGAACTCACCAGAAACTTGCATATTAATATTCATGGCAGCATTATTTAAAATAAGGTGCAAACAATTCCAATGCCTATCAACATATGAATGTATAAACAAAATAGGATACATTCATATGGCAGAGTATTATTTCGCCTTAAAAAGGAATGATTTTCTCATACTGCCACAGTACAGCTAAATCGTGAAAACATTGTACCAAGGAAATTAGCCAGACACAAAGAGGCAACTACTGCATGGTTGCACTTATATGCATTACTTAGAATAGGCAAATTCACCGAAACAGAAAGAAACTCAAAGTTATCAGAGGCTAAGGAAAGGAAGCAGAGAAGTTCTTGTTTAACTGGTACAAACTTTGTGCATGGGGTGTTGAAAATGTTCAAATACAGACAATGACCATACAACTATGTAGATATAATTAATTCCATTCAGTTGTACATTAAAATGATAAATTTTGTTATTCATATTTTATAATTAAAAAATCCCTTCCTGAGATATTGATGTAGCTCTATAAGTTCCAAGAACCCTGGGAGTCAGAAAGGGCAGGTGGAAATAAGATTATCAGTGAAAATAGGACACTGTGTCTCCCTATGATATTTCTAACAAATAAGCAAATAAGACAGTACCTATCCATTTCATACCTACCCTTAAATATCCAGCATAGAATGAATTTCTAATCCCTACTATAGTTCACAGATTTCAGAAAGAGAAAAGTGTTTTGAACATAAAAGGTAAATAAGATCAAATAAGGCCTCTGGAGTGATGGTTTATATTAGGATAATATTCTTTATGTTATTTCTTTGAAGAATGTAATATTAGTTCATTTTCAACAAAAGTAACTGCTATGCGGGAAAGGGTAAAACTAATTAAATTAGAGTAAAATTAGAACTGTTGTATCCTTAATTAGCTTGTCTAGGAAATTTAACACCCAGTAGGGTGGGGGTAGGGGTAGGAGGGAAGGGGGTGTAGCTGAGGAGGTGGGAGGGAAGGGATGGTAGGGGAAAAACAAAGGAGGAGGCAACACCGCTGGATAAGAAATGTACTCATTACCTTACTCATGTAACTGTAACCCCTTTGTACAGTACTTTCACAATGAAAAACTTAATTAAAAAAAAACTTTAAATGTGAACAAAAAAATTTAACACCCAGATCCATGTATACAAAGCAATTCTTTCCATACTAATTTTGTAGTTGAGGAAGTTTAACAATTTGAGATAAAATGCACTAGTATTCCTTCAAAAATAACTAAAGTTCAAGTTAAGTATCCATGTCAGAGACTTTAAAAGTTGAACATCTATATAGATGTTGCTCAATAAAAAGATAATTACTAAAGCATCTTAATATCTATTCACAATTGTCCAAAATATCTACCTACTAGATAGCCACCTACTGGTAGCTATCAGGTGTGGTAAAATGAGAAGTTCAATCCTAATCTAGTATAACTTGATATTCAGGAAGGAAGAAAATTTAATTATTGGAAAGTTATTAACATTAAATTTATAGCAATGGTATTATTAAAAATGCTTAAATAGTCAAATTGTTGCTTCTATTTAGAATATAGCACAGTATTTTTCTGACTATCTTGCTTTTAATTCCATTTAATAAGTAACATTAATCAGGTTTCTGATATTTTCTATATAACATTTTTATTGCTGGAAAAGATGAATGACACATCCAAATCAAGATGCTTCCTCATGCAGTAAAGCAAAACACAAACAGATATTTCCATTTATTGTTCACATAATTTGAGTGTGCTTTTATTTTCTAACCACTCAGGTACTTTTCCCAAAGGCCATTTTGGTGCAAAGGAACAATTTGATCTGTAACCTATTTTCTAGTTAGCATGAGAATGAATGTTCCTCAGCCATGACATTGGATTTTTCATGCTGGTAAAAATCTTAATGTTCTCCATATAATTTATGGAGTTTAACACCTGCCAACTATATTGACAATTTCTACTAGTTATTCTATCTAAAAATGTGTTTTATATAAATATTACTGATTACCACCAAAAATTGGGAGCAAGCAGAGTGAACGTTTGAGAAAAATGTTAACAAGTATGTAGCATAAACTCTTCACACAGAAAAGGAAACATAACCTTACGCAGGGCTGTTTCATGTTGTCTTCTTACATGATTAACCAAAGTTTTGTCTTGCTTGTTTCTTGTGCTATGTGAGTTTAATATTTGTGTTGTATCTACCATGATTATGTCCTCCTCACATGATAAACTCTGCATTCTGCTAATAGTATCAGCTACAAAAAATTAACCAAGCTAACGTTTATTGGCTTGTTTTCTTGGACTACAAACACCATGAGATGCACTCCTGACCCGCTGGCCCATCAGCAGTCAGGTCAGATGACCAGAGTGATTGGAAACTATGGAAAGGTTTGCTCTCAAGGCATTGTTCAGAAACTAAATGAGGAAATATCTCTCACCTACTCTAATGGAGTAGTGAGTTATTCTATTGTTCCGAATCTGTGCTGACAATGTTTACTTTTAAATTTTAACTTTGGAAAGGTCATTTTTGCAGTCCTGTCAATGTAAATGCTTTTACTATCTTGAAGTCCTTGTACAAAGGAGTTGTCATTTAACAAAGCTAGTGATGAAGACAATGCATCTTGAGTGAAATTTTTTTGATAAACTCATGAAAGTTTATCTTCTTTTCTTCTCCCCAGTCTTTTCATTTTTAACCAAAATTTGTTTCAAGGAAAAAAATTAATGAGCTTTTCTATACTAAAATAATAATCCTATATTCAATTTTTTGACATCTAAGTTGGCAGTTTGTGAGGAGAGAAGCAAAAAAAAAAAAAAACAAAAAAAAACCCATAATGTTCCAACACCCAAAATCATGTAAGCTGAGATATAAAGCAGGAAATGAATACCAGATAGCAAAAGGAAAAGAATGATAATATAATGAAACCAATTTGAGCCAGAATCTATGTATGAAGGAGACTGTCCTAGCAATTGCTGGCCACTTCTATGAATCCAAGGGGCTTTCTCAGAATTGATGTCTTCCCTACAGTTCCAGCCTGGAATTCACAATAGCTGACTTACTCTCACAATTTGGCATTGAAAAACTTCAGACTTTCAAAAAACTACCATATTTGTTTTGTCTTTGTTAGAAATCTTTCCCATCAATATATTTCACCTAACAATGCTGAGTTTTGTCACATTGCTCTTGTAACCTTCTGTTCTCCTACTAAGACTTGTATTCTAGATCCCACAGTCATGTATAACTTGATTACAATGTGATAGCTAAGTAAAAAACTTATCTATGATACTTGGAAATGTGAATAATGTGAACGCCTATCTAACTATGTAGACAGACTGTAGTCTGTTCAAACAGAAGGAAAAATGTCCAAATTTGCCTCAGGTACTTATTGCTCAATGCATATTTTCCATCATCATAATTGGGTGGAGGGAGGAGATGGATAATATCTTGTTATAAGTGTAGTATAAGCAATAGTAAAAACAGGATAACAGAAGGAACACTGAGCCCCATCTTTTGGGAATCCCTATGGCTGGCAGAGAATGTATTCCCATTGATTTAAAAGGCTTTATTGAAAGTTTGCTAGTCTAACTGGACTGCAAAGTAACCCAGCAATTTCAAAAGCATTGTTAAATCATTAGTAAATTCCTTCAGTGAACTTTGTAACGTGGACACAAAGAGAAGCCTGTTAAGAATTCACCGGCATGCAAGACATATGTAGACTTAGATGCCTTCAACTCCAGCTTATTATATCTACCATCATATGTTTTCCAATGTATACTACACAAACCCCTTGAGGGCCAAGCCAATACCAGATGTATTTTATCTGTATTCTCTCTTTTTTCAGCTTTCTTGTTCTCATCTCACGGAGCACAATACATAGTTCAGCAGACAGCAAAGACCAAATTACTATTTCTAACCAACCTACAAATATCTTCCTAAGATAGCTGATCGGAAAATGCAAATGTTTTTCAGGATTAAAAATGTACATCAAATGAAGGTAAAAGAATGGCGGGAGTAAAGTCTGGTCTCCTTTTCAATTTGTCTGGTACCAAATGTTCAACATAAATTATTTCAAGCATCTCATGCATAAAACACAAACTTTTATAAGCAGAAGAGAGGAGGAAAATGAATGACAGCTCTTTCCCAGTTCATGGAAGTAAGTAAAGATAGATTGCTAAAGACAACCCCTGTTATTTTTCAGCACCTCATCAAGAACAGCACTTAGAACAACTTCGAAAGGCATTGTGGTAAAATGTTGCACGTTAGAAAATGCATTTTATCATCAGCTGAGTCTTTATCTCCCCAGCCTTCTTTCATCATAAAAACAATACTTTCAAAGTTGAGTGCATTTTTTTCCAGAGAGCAATTGAATAGGTTATATCAGCAAACAACTTTATCCACTGACGTACAGACTGACGGATGGAAACTTCTAACAGACCTAAGACTTTAAGCCTTAGTACAAGGGTTTACATAAGACCCTTCACACAAGGGGAAAGCCATTTAATCCTTGAAACGCACTAAACTTCCTACAAGACAAACCAGAGATTACATATGTATTTATATGTATATGTACATATATAGGTATATATTCCAAAAGAAGAGTAAATAATACTCTTGTTTCTCTGCATATGTCTATTTCTCCCCACTCCCACCTTATGTAATTATATATTGGGGAAAAAAAGTGCTTATGTCAGTGGCAGGTGACACCCCAATTTCACTCTGTACCATGCATTATTCTTAGTAAGTGCTACTGCTTACTGGGGTCCATGACAATAATTGCTACCACTTAATTCTGAAATGACATGAAGGTTTAAGAAAAAGTAGAGAGGCAGGAAAATAAATGCCAATGGATATTGTGCTTATCTGCCTCAAAGCAAATTCAGAGGTTTCATAATTTAAACAGAATGTGACTGGAGTTTGCATTCATCTACGTGCTTTCTCTTAAATTATTAAAACATTTGCAAGATTTCCCTGCATTTTTTAATTCTCAGCTCCAACATGTGTGTGTGTGTGTTGTGTGTGTGTGTGTGTGTGTGTATGTGTGTGTGTGTACTGTTTTTGGACTGAATGAGAAGGGGGAGGAACTCCCCAAAGATTGCATACCAAATCCTAGAGCCTCCTGTTCTCTGAGATTGATGTATGTTTATGAAAAAAAAATCCAGCCTGCAATTTTCAAAACCTGCAGGTTCATTGTAAGTTAAACCATGTGGCCTCCATTCAAATCATTCTCTTCCTTTCAAAATCACTCATCAGAACTCCCAATTGCCCTCTTCCCTCGGATCTTCCTGTACTTCTCTGCTCCTACCAAGACCCAAGCCTTAGGCTGGTGGAAGCCATGCGTAGGGGAAATTTTCCTGTTCTCTGTGGCTACCTCTGTGCTCAAATTAGCACTGATGCCCACACAATCCGAGTGCTCCTTCTCTTCTGCCTGTCTTTTATCACTCTTTGTGTTTTTCAGATGGAAAATGAAAAAAGTATATACCTTCTTTAAGAGACACAGTTTAACTGTGTCTCAGAATCACCTGGTATGTGTCAGCCACAGTGGATCATGCCTGTAATCCTAGCTACTCAGGAGGCTGAGATTTAGGGATTACAATTCAAAGCCAGCTCGGGCAAGAAAGTCCATAACAATCTTATCTCCAATTAACCAGCAAAGAATTGAAAGTGGACTTGTGGCTCAAGTGGTTAAGTTCTGGACTTGAATAGAAAACCTAAGGGACAGTGCCCAAGCCCTGAGTTCAATCCTCAGTACCAGCATAAGAAAACTAAATCACAGGGGACTAAGGGGTGGGACTTGATCCAAATAATACTATTGATTCTGAGTTTGGATATGTATGTAAGAGATTTACTTATGCAACTTGAGTACTTCTTGTTGGAATGATGGAATTGATGTGTCACTAAAAGAGTGAAGAAAATACTATTAAAGGGACATGGGTCTTTCCATTAAAAAATCACTAGTGTTTCAAAAGTGTGGATTTATTCAATAATGCATGAATAAATTAGAAGCAAAAATATCCAGCCTCCAACAGATATTAAAATTCTAAACACTATGAAATGCACCATCAGTCAATGTTTTCCAGAAAATGGGGAAAGGACATTGTAAGAGGAAATACTTCTTCTGTTTTATTGTCTGGTGCTTAAGTACAGTCATATAGTATAGTATAAATCTGAGGACCAGACTACTTCCATGGAAAAATGATGCCTGACCTTAACTCTCAGACAGAGAAATAAAATGCAATTCAGGTAGAGAATTTACTCAAGGTAACCATCTTTGTATAGGTTCATTCTACCAACACCATCACCCCCCGCGGGTTTCATTTACCTGAGTATTTGCACAGGATCCTGATAGAGGGCATCTGAGTTGTTAAGTGACTGTCTAAAAGCCGATCTGGAATTAGCCACCTTAACCAGGCAGTGAAGGGTTCACTGTGATGGAGGAAGTGTGGGCCCAGAGTTTGAAGGGCTTTGTGGCCTATGGGAATGCATGCAAACAGGGGTCCACGTTCCTCTGGGAATTAACTGAAGATGGGTTACAGGTTCCAGTCTGGTGACACTAGTGGTCTAAATGTGGATGAGCTGCTCCTGTCAACGAGCACACACTTTCCAGGGGACTTGGTCATTAAGTATTATGAGCCGCTGACTCCCAAATCACAGGAAGAGAGGCACACACAAAGAAGAACCACAGCAGAAAGCAAGATGATTCTAATGGACTGCTAGGGAGCTCTGTCTTGGGTATTGCAATTTAATTGGTGTGTGTGTGTGTGTGTGTGTGTGTGTGTGTGTGTGTGTGTGTGTGTGTGTGTGTGTGTGTGTGTGTGTGTGTGTGTGTGTGTGTGTTTATACTGGTTCTGGGGCTTGAACTCAGAGGTCAGGACCTGGGTGTTGTCCCTCAACTTCTTTTGCTGAAGAGCTAGCATTTTACATCTTGAGCCACAGCTCCACTTCTGGCTTTTCTGCTGAGTAGTTAATTGGAAATAAGAGTCTCGCGCGGGACTTTCCTGGCCAAGATGGCTTCAAACCATAATCCTCAGACTTCAGCCTCCTGAGACGTTTATGAGCCACCCATGCCCAGCTAAATTGTTATTATTCCTTTTTTTTTGTCAGTTGTGAGGCTTGAAATCAGGGCCTGAGCACTGTCCCTGAGCCTCTTTAGAGTCAAGGCTAGTGCTTTACCACATGAGCCACAGTGCCACTTCTGGCTTTTGAGTTGTTAATTGGCCTTTAATGGTCTGGCTGGCTTGAAACTGTGATCCTCAGATCTCAGCCTCCTGAGTAGCTAGGATTATAGGAGTGAGCCACCTGCGCCCAGCTTATATTCTTAAATGCCAGCATAATTTGCTTTGAGCACCAAGAGACCATAATGCTTCCCTTTAATGGCAGATGACAAAGAAGGAAAACTCATGGTGATTTTTTTATAGGAAGTATTGTTTCTTTCTACCAAAGGCTGTTCCCAGCCTGTCTCTTTGGAGAGAATTACAGGACCACTTCCCTCCACTGCCTGGCATTGTAACGGTGTAATTCAAAGAGAATGAAGGGGACTTTTCTTCCCGGATAAAGAGAAGTGGCTTTTCAGATTCACCCAGTTCATTTCCAATTCTGTAATACTGAAATACAGATAGTGGGTTGAACTGGCACCATCTTGGCTTCTTGGTAGATGAAGGTGAAGTCCCACCCCCAGGTGATGGGTCTGCCTCAATTCCTAGAGGCTGTGGCAGGTCTTGGACAATAGGTGACTGGATCTTCCAGACCTGTGTTATGAACTCACATCACTCTCTGAACTCTCAAGTTCCCTCTGACCATGTCCCCTGACCATGACCCTATTTAGGACTGGACCAGTTTAGCACCATTTTACACCATGCCTCGTGTCTCCTGACTCTCCTCAGGTCACGATGGTGTCCCTCTTCAGCTCTCCATTAGAGTTGATCTGGTTTATTGTGATTGTTTTTTGTTGTTCCTTTACTCTGCTACCCATATGGCCCAGTTTTCTAACAATGTTAAGTGTATTCAAGGCTGCAAATTCTGGGGGGACATGAGTCAACACACCGTCACTGGCTTTCTAATAAAGATTTACAAATCAACTTCTCAATATGTGGCTTCTCTGTATCTTGCAATCAAATCCCCATATAACAAGACCAGTCCATAGAAGAGAGGCAGAGCGGAAGTATCATGTAGACAGGAACGTCAAAAGGATTCTTAAACGAGGTATTGAATAGAAGCAATGTTTGGCTCTCCAGAAAGGGAGGCTCTTGATTTCAGAATCTAGACACCCCTCCATCAGCTTAAGAGGATGGGGGATGGACATTGTCAGCCTCAATTGGGACTCAGTGAGTAGTCCATTATCTTGGGCCCAACCCTACACCTGGTGAGTAAGAATCTGCATTATAGCACCATGTGCCTGTGGTTCCTATGCATGTTAAAGATGGAAATGCTCCACTATACAAAATCACAACACAGCACTCATGAGAAATAGAGACATGAGCTGTGAATGCCAAAACACCTGTCAGACTTCATGTGCAAAAGACCCAAGGGAGCAAACACAAGTTCTCATGTGGGAAATTATTTTAGAAAGAGTAATGTAAAGTCATGCAATACTGTACATTAAAATGTAATCTATCTCTTATGTACATATGTGTATGTGCAGAAAACCAATTAGAATCCTATTGAGTGGTTCACTTGAGAGCCATGTAAGATAAAGGATTTAAGAAGCAGTTGAAGGTGTCATCCTTAATCCAGTATTTTCTTCCTTTCCTTTTTTGAAAAAACTAATTCCTAAAGAGTTACAGAACTCCCTGTTCCTTAGTGTCTAAGAAGCCAAATGGTCCCCAAAGCATAATTTTCAGCCAACACTTTATCAAACATGACTCAACAGAGGTTTCCTCCCCTGATAATGAGGTCACAAAACACATGTCAACTTTGTCACCAGCTGGACTGAGGAATCTAATACAACCCCAGCAGCCTTATGAAAAATATAAAGCAGGATGGAAAGATGAAAAGAATCTTGTTAGAGAGAATCTGCAAGAGCAAAAGAGAGACATAGAGAGACAGAGAAATAGAAGAGGGTTAATATGACCAAGGAAGAGAATGGGTAGAGACAGGAAACTCGGGTGTTCCCTACTATCCAAATTCTGCTTCTCCAAATTCAGGAACTTGATAATAGCAGGGGAACTTGCCCCATCACAGAGCTGGTGGGAGCGGTATGGGGGAATCAGTAGACCCAGTCCCATTTTCCTATTGCTTGAAGGACATGAAGGACATAGTTCTTTGGTAGTAGTGTTCAGTTCAGAAGTCCATGAAAGAAGCAAGCTACTTCATAGTTCCTAGGGTCTCATTTCCCTTTTCATAGAGATTAAATGGTGTGTGTGTGTGTGTGTGTGTGTGTGTGTGTGTGTGTGTGTGTGTGTGTGTGTGTGTGATGCACATGAACTCACAGGACCTGACACATTCATTGACTGTGCTATGTAAAGACTTGTTGCTATTCTTGTCAAATGCCAGTCAGCTCCTCCAATAACACAAAACTGGAGACAAAAGAAAAGTCAGTTCTTTGCTTACCCTGATAAGGAAGAATGCAACCTGATCACAACTCTGACAACGTCTTAAAGGGTGAAAGGAGCAAGGTCACCACGTATTGAGCACTGGATGTATGGTTTATGATGGGTCTTTCTGTTAGAGCGCTTGATTAGAGCCAGGTAGAGATTAGAAGTAATTGTCCAACTCTGTCACTGAATGCTTTCCTTCAAAGATTGGATGAGTTGAGCCAAGTATGTGGGAAGATGGTTTTGATTGTCATTATTGTTGTACCCCTCTTCTTGGTTTTTCTTTTTTCTATTTCTCTGAGCAGGTACAGTTAGCTTTCTACCAAACTAACCTGATTTCTACGATGTTTACCTACAGGTCTCCTGGAAACATTTCAACATTGAGAAATGAGCTAAATAGAAGAAGTTTCTGGGTGTTGTGTGACCTGAATAAAGCAGTCCTGTTGAGGATCCCAGAGGAATCCAGGTTTCTGCTGGCTGCCCGCTCTCCCAACCTGCCGTTTACACTGGGTTTGATTCCTCCACGGTAACAAGTGTCAATTGCTGTATTTGTTTGGTTTGGTTTTTCCCTTTGCAGTCATTAGCGTATTGGAAAGATCCTTTGAGAAAGGCATTACACACAGCTTTATTAGAAGAAGTGACATTTGCAGATAGATACATGTGAATATGTGGAAGGAAGGCAATGCAGCTAAGAGCAAACAAAGGCTTTGGACTGAGGTGTCTACCTTCGAATCCAGTTGTTATCACATCTGAGGCTGAATGGCCTTGTACATTTACCTTCTCCAAACTTCATGTTTCTTCACACACACCGAAACCTCAATATCAACTTGCAGTGATGCTTTTAAGAAATGTACAGCTATTAGGAAATAGTGATCCTTTTTCTTCATAATACTGATGCTTGAACTCAAAGCCTTGTACTTGTTAGGCAATTCTTCAACCAATTGAGCTGTTTTACCCTCCAATTATCTCTTTCATAGCTAAAGTCACAGGTACACAACACTATGCCCACCTTATTAATATTCTTGTTCATTTTTGGGGTGCCTGGGATTAACTCAAACTACCATCCCTTCTAATTTCTACCTCCCAAGTAGCTGAGATTATAGGTGTGAGCCAAGGCATCAGGATGGCAGGTGGTAATTCCTAATAAATTACAGCTGTAATAGTGTAAATATTAATATAAATTATAAATAGCTATGTTGTCTTGCTTATGTATGAACCTATGATCCTATCATTACACAGTACTATTCATATAGAAAATTTAGTTTGCCAACCATAACTAAGTATTGCTCATAAATTTTCACCTCTCTAGAAATATTCTGATTTATAAGTCAGAATTATAAATCAGATTTATAAATCTATTCTGATTTATCATTGAGAACTCAAACCCAATGTTAGATCAATTGTTGCTATTCATTCTGTACATATTATAACTTCCTGTAATAACTTCCTGAAGTCCTCTTCAAACTCCTTTTATTCAGTTTCTACAATAGCACTTTTAAAAATAACCTTTTTGGGTGGTTACAATTGATGTTTTTTATACCTTGTCAATATCATGCTTGGCTGGAGGAATTGATAAGTATAAGGATTTTCAAATAATCGACTAATAAAATAACATACAGGCAAACTATATTGCTATTTCCAGCGTCTATATTTATATGATATATATATATATATATATTATTTAGGGCATCTTATGTTAGTTAACCAAGTAATTGCATTTGACTTATTTGATTTTCTTTTTAGATAAACATTTCTCCATCGAGGTATAGGATGCAAGTCATGAGCTGTGGCGTTTGAACACATCGAACTTATTTCCATGTATTGCTATGTTGAAACTGATGACACCACTGTCTTCTCCCTTCTCTTCCTTTTCACGAAAGGTGCCAAAAGCTCCCATACATCCAGGTAGCCTTCAGATACAGTGCGAGAGAGTCCCCATTTCTGTCACTCCCCAATGATGAATGAGATTCTTTTTCTAAACAAGTAAGTACTTCAGAGGGATATCCCTGACAGGGTTGTTAATCCAGACTGCCTGTCTTATCACTGCAGGACTCAAGGGCTGAAATTTTACCAGATCCCTGCACTGCCTGGCTCTGGGCAGCAGCTTCGAAGCTGCAGGACCCATGACCACCTCTTTCCAAGAACAGCCAGCCTCTGCCCTTCTCCTCCACCAGCCTACTCCTTCCAGATCTGGTCTTCAGCCAATTGGAGATTGCTTTCCCTTGGGCAATTCAAATTCTTTCTATTGTCCATGTAGCAAGGAGTTGGGATGCTACATTGGTCTAGTTTTCCTTTTCTCTCTTGAAAAGTAACTTGCCAACATACATTCTCAATCACATAAGAAAAATCAAAGACAAGGATGTTTAAATGGCTCTAGGTCAGAAGGACAGAACTAGAAAACAGTACCTCTAGGTTGCAGGGCATAAAACACAGAAACAATCACCAGCTCTTATCAGCATGTGCAAATCTCTCCCCAAGCTTTCTGGCTCTTGACATCTAGACTAAAAATCACCATTTCTCATACATTCCAGAAGCTATTGAGAATCAGCATCAATGTCTATTCCTGTTAAGAATTGTTGAGTTGGCCTTAATTCAATGATGTTCAACAAATCTTTTAGTAGCTGTCTCCCAAAATATTGTGTCCAGATGACAGTTGAGAAATCAAGAATTCTGCCAGTGCATTCTCTTGATGCTCTGAAAGTATGAACATGCATTTTTTTCAATAGAAGTAAGAAGTTGAAATCAGTATTGCCTCTGTAAATGATTAGCAGGCAGTTCAGACTTTTCTGTCTAACCTCCTCTTCCCTCTCCACAGTGTAGCACCACAAGAGATATGTAGAAAAAAAAAAGAATGCATATTTTTTATCCCAGTCACAAGCCTAATGTCTTAAAAGGTTTAGGAAAGGCATGTGACAAAGCCTGTTTGAAAAGCACAGCATAATGTGTTTTCAGTTTATAAATTATAAAATATTCAAAAGCACAAGCAAGTCAAGGAATTGGTTACTGCTAGGTATCTGGAACTGTTTTTTTCTTTCCTTCCCTTATCTCCCAGCTTTCTCCCCCACCTCCTTAAATGCAAATTAAATGCAAATAAGATGCCTTAGGCTGGAGAAGATAAAAAAGAACAGAAATGGGTGGTGTATCCTTTGAATGGTTATCAAACCAATTGTTTAATCATAGGATATTTTTAATTCACTCTGTTCAGAATGTTATTTTCTGACCTGAATTGCTTGAATATGGTCTTACAACATTGCAGTTAAGCAAAACATACATTCTATTCTATACTTTGTTCTAATTTCCTAAATAAAGGGCTTTAAAATATTGGAATTTATGAATATTGCTTCTCAGTGCAGAATTTCTGCTATATTGTTTTAATTCAGAATGTCTGCCTGGTAGATATTACACAAAATGGGGAAATCTCTGCTCAGCAGTCAATTAGATTACATCATGATATAAAAATAATAGCCAACAGATGCTCTATCACAATAATAGTATTGGCCCTTTGAATACTCTATGTGGGTAGTGTTTTAAACCTTAAATGGGGGTCTATAGGCATTTCTAAGGACTGAAAATAAATGAAAGCTTACATGAGCCATATTGAAATGGCTCAAGAAGATTCCAGAGTACCAAGAAACTCAATGTTCTCAAGTGTCTTATTGGAATCCTATCAGAAACATATATATATATATATATATATATATATATATATATGACATATGTGAAACATTGAACTCAGGATAAATTTTATAATAATGCTCATAGGTAACCTTTTAGCTTCACATAAAACCCTTTTGTTAAATTACTATTTAACATTTTAAAATTAATATTTATTTTGAACATACAAAGAAAAATATTACTTCTAATCTCTACATGATTAAATCAGGAAAATATTACAGCCAGAGTTAACCATGAGCCCTAACTTCTCCCAAATCCTATTTCCTCCACACTGTGGCTGTAGATAATTCTCAATCTTTGAGACATGGAAAAATGTCTCCTTCAGGCTGTGAAGCTATTCTGTGCAAGTATATGGTTATGACAGTCATATGTATCCAAAAAATCCATTTGATATCTTTTGGACCCCAAATGGACTCAATCCAAAACATCTCTTATTGTTCTCCGTTACATTTCTTTATATATTTTATGAAGCTTCCAAGAATAGGTAAAAATATCTTTCATCTGTCAGGTAGAGAAACTGTATTATAATACAAAGGCTCTACTGAAAGGAGAATTTATTTTCTAGTTAGATTTGAATCAATGTCTCCTTGTATCAAGATGGATAATGTAAGTGTGCCTAAGGTAAAGTGATAGAGACTCAAAATGCATCATGTAAATAAGGTGCAATTCAAAGGAAATACGAACAATGCATTAGAGGATCTGATCAGGTTCAAGTGCCCTGGCCTCAGAGATTATGACTAGAAATGGACTCTTGTTAAAGAGAACAGGAAAGACAAACAGACAGACAGAAAAAGAGAGACTGACACAGAGAGATAGAGAGAGATTTTTAGGATAAGTGATCCTAACAAAGTGAAATAGACAACATAAAAATTGAAAAACAATCTTTTATAAATTAGGGAAAGAATGACAAAATAATGCTTAAAATAGTGGGTCTTATCATCAGAGAACTTGAGAATGTTGAAGTTATGATCTGTAAAGAAAAGAATATTGGGTAAGACACTTATCTTGGCTCTTAAAAAAATCTTTCTCTGGTCTTAGCTCCATTCTGTTAGATATATTAAGGATTACTGAGACATCTCATTTGTTTCTTGAAAGAATTGCTCTATTTTCAGTGAGTTGACACACAGCCCCTTATCTCAGAGTCAATAAATGATTGGATAGTTATATTGCCATCAATGAGGTTTTCCTGAGATACCAAACTACAGAGAAAACAACAGGCTGGAAGGGTTTATCCACAGTACAGGCGTTCCTCTCTGCCCTTGTGTTGAGGTAGATTCCTTTCCAATAATCAGGCAGATGCTCATTTCAATTGCTCTTCATTTTTTCACGTATCTATTGACTCAGACATTCTGCTAAAGACTAAGCAGCGCATCCCTGAGAGAGTTATTAGCATGATGCAACTGCCCCAAAGAGATTGTGGCTCTGTTTTCCTCTCTTATCTCCCTAGACAAATCTATCCAGCCTTTCATTGCAGGGCGAACTGTGCAATAATTAACAGTTTGGGTTGGGAGTAGAGTATTTTAAATTAAAAAAAAAAAGCAGGGGTGTGTGGGGGGGGAACCTATGTAATAGACACTTTTAACATCCACCTAGAATTGAGAGTGGGATTGATTGGTAAAGTAGAAATTGCTTGGCAACTGTCATTTGATGACCAGTGGACCCACCAGAAACCATTTCAATCGATTGTTCCCTGAGATGAATACATGAAGTTGATTTAATTGATATCTGAGTCAGTCTCCACATTCATCATCTTACACAATAGGGATAGCCTGTTATCATCTCTTTTTTCCCCTCAAAAGATAACTAACGAGATTCTTCCTTTGTAGTTCCTCTAAAATAAACATGAACCCCAGTCTCAGAGACGGAAGGACAAGATAGACTACCAGTACAGCTCACAGCGTACGTGAGGGGAAATCTGCTATAGGAAGTTCCGACTAGAAAACTCCCTTTAATAATGAAGTCAGATAAGCCCCAGATGAGATAATTCACTTGGCTTTCATCCTTTACAGTCAACACATCCCGAGATATTAGTACAGCACAAAGTCGAGTAGATGAGTCAAACAAGGACATTTTCCAAGATCAAATGAGACCTTCTTTAAAGGCTTACAAACAAACAAACCAAAAAAACAGGTTCATTGTTAGGAGAGCAATGAGCAAGAATGAAGTACCAAACAAATAATCATTTTCTTAATGAACCTTGTTTAATAGTATGGCGATAACATTCTCTAACGGGTATTCCACAGGCTACTTGATAGATTCCTTTCACAAAGGGAGAGAATGAAGGTCTATCTCTTCACACACATGAAGATGTAACACTTGCTCCACTGTGCTTCCATACTATAAAATATGCTTTTGTTTGGAAATATATAAGTATATATATATATAATTTTTCACATTGAACTTATCCCTAGGGGTGTGTATATGTGGTGTGTGTGTTTGTGAGAGAGAGAGAGAGAGAGAGAGAGAGAGAGAGAGAGGATCAGATTTAGAGAATATAATATTTTGGTTCTAACTAGAAAAATCATTTAAGTGTTTTCATATCCTATGAAGAAACACAAAGGGATTATGATATGAAAAGTAGCCCTGTCTCACAAGCTTCCCTGGACCTAGATGGATCCGATAAGAGGTAGTCCAAGAGGGTAGAAAAATCTCATCTCACTCACCACTCTGATGAACACTACTGATTTCAATGAGCATTAGTTTTCTTGAGGATCATGTTGTTTTAAATACTAAAACCTTAGGTTTAAATGCCCTGTACTAAAAACACAGAAAATATAACTTCACAATTTATTAGGGTTATTTATCAGAGTTGGCCTCATGATTTTGGAGGACCTAGTGCAACATAAAAATACAGGCCCGTTCTGGAAGCTTCAACTAAGTGCTGGGCTGATTGGACTAGCCTAGAGTTCTGTGCATCTACTTGGGTTCCACTCCACACCTGTGAAGCTAGCCTTGGGCAATCTGCAACCTGAAAGTAAGAATGAGTTCGATTTGCTAAAAAGCATTACTTCCTATTATTTTCCACCATGTAGTCTCAAAGCACAAATCTACGGTGTGCATTGATTGGACACACATTCATAGATCTTTTACCTGGGCACTGTTGTGTGGCTTCCTATCTTTATGACTTGGAATGAACAGCTTGGCGCCACGTTGCTGTTATCCATTAACCATTCCTGTTTTCCTAATCATCGGAGACTCCATCTTTCTCTGTCCTATCTGTTATTGTCTTCTGAAAAGAGATGTGAGGTTCCCCCAAGCCTCTTCTGGTTTACATGACATGATTTGTGTATCTGCCTACAAGAGCTTCTCAAATGAACCCTGTGCATTATCTAGGCCTCACCCCCTCCGCCGAAGAGAGAAGAAAAAGGTCATACATGTGTAAAATGACAGCACTTATGAAAAATGAGACTTGGGCCCACATGGCTCTCATCAGACAGAGACTCATCCCTGAGCTACAGACACTGCTCATTTCCTCAGAATCGGACTGCAGTTAAAAACAGGAAACACCTAATAAATTGCCTGGCCTCTCAAATTAACAAAGCATAAAGCAACTTTCGAGGTAATCAATGACTGCAGCTGGCTTCAAAAAATGCAAGTGTCAAACACCAGAAACAGAGAAATGTGATCAGACTGCTCTCTATAAAACTACTTGAACATGTCAACTGGACCTAAATTTAGAGTTAACAACAACAACAACAAAAAGGCTACTTCGAGAAGGTGTGGAAAATAGAACTTGCTTCCTAAGTTTTGGCCATGTAAAACATATCAAAAGCAATATGAAATGCTATCACATAATCATTACACTGAGATATTAAGTAGGAATATGTGTTTCTTAAACCAAAATAAATGATATATACCACTATCTTACAAGTGTCAGGATTCTCAAGGGGAAAAAAATGTCTCATTTTTGACGGGGGAAAAAAATCTCAGACCTAGGAATTTTTTTTATCAGAGCTATATCTAATAGCCAACAATAGCTGCTTATGTTTATGCATTCTTGCCTAGAACAAAATCAATAATAAACCAAGAAAAAGACAAAGAATATTTTCTTGAGCTTTAGTAGTTAGGGAACTACTACAGCTAACTACAATTAGAGGGAGGAAAACCAAAACAACTGAATTTGTTTGGAAAATATAGAAAAATTCTTTTTTTCATGAAAAACTAAGTAAAAGGAAAAGCTTCTGAAATTATTTCCCCTCACCCTTTCCAAGTCTTTGGAAAAGCTAATCTCTGTACTCTTTATATATTTCATGATTATTCTCAAAGCAAGTTCTTTGGAAAGTATAGGAAATAAGACCTTCAGAAACAGCAACTGTAGTATGTATCTCTTAAATTATTAAGTCTGTACAGAAATGAAGAGAAAAAAGGAGGGTGGCAAGGGGTGGAGAATGCAGTAAAAAATGTATGGCCTACAAAATTAAGGAAAATAAGGGAATGAGTATGGAGGGGAGAGTGGGTGAAAATGTTGGAAGGGGTGACATTAGTTAAAATACCTTGTATTCACAAACTGCTTTGTTGAATGACTACTCCTTTGTACAGCTGCTTAAAGAAAATAGAAAATGCACATTTTATAGAAAGAAAAAATATTCAATCTGAACACATTCATTTAGGAAAGTGTTCAGACTTTATTTTAGGACAGAATTCAATGGTTCTTTCCTTCAAACAGAATAGAAAATGTCTCTACCACCATTTATGACATCTAGCTCACTAATAAGAGTATTACTTGTCCTGTGCATGAGTGACCCCTACAGGTTGCAAACTAAAATGACTAGTTTATGTACCAACTGGGAAAGGCTTTCCTGACACTTAATATAAATCTAACATTGGGGAAGCAAATTCATTCATTAGCTCCATGGAAATACAAAGGATTTTTTTTACAATAAACATGCCCTTTCATAAGCCATTCATGTATGTGAATACTTATTCATTATTATTTATCTTTATTCAAATATATGAATATTTATATTTACACATATATATGTTAACCATGAACATTTTTTTGAATACCACATGCAAGAAACTGTGTTACAAATACAGAAACCAATCCCACACCATAATCAGAATACAAGGTTAGGCATCGTTTTAAATAATCATATTCTGACCTCGTGAATATACTAGAATTTGTCTGGATGTCTTCCAGAAATTTTTGGGTACTACAATCATAAGAGACATAAAAATGAACAATTCCTGTCCTGTTTCTCGCCCCCGCCCACCCTACACCATTCCTGGGGCTTAAACTGAATCTGCTATCTCTTTACTCAAGGTTAGCACTCTGGCACTTGGGCCACAACCCCACTCCCAGCTTCTTTGGTACTTAATTGGAGAGAAGAATCTCACAAGTTTTTTTGCCTGGGGCTGGCTTTGAACTGAAGTCCTTAGATCTCAGCCTCCTGAGTAGCTAGGATTACAGGCATGAACCACCAGTGCCAGGCTAATTCTTGTCCTTGTAAAGTTTGGAATAAATTACAAACTGTAATAAGAATATAATTTAATTTTAAGCTAGATTTGTCCTTTAAAATGCCTGAAGCTACCCCCAACAGGGGCCTGACAGACAAAAAGCAACTCTCAGGAATTAAAATAAGTTCCACTCTGAACACTGAAATTACTTTAGAGTCAGACTCCAGCACAATTTCTGAGTTTGACCCCAACCCATGTATCTAAAATGAGGCTTGTTACCCTGCGTCCCATTCAAGCTGGAACACTCAGTACATGACATTGTACAAGGTGCAGCCAAAATTAAACTAGTAATAACGTAGCATTCTACAGGCAAGTAGTATCATAGACCTGGAGTAACCATCCAAGATAGAATGAGGCGTGTCTCAAATAGTGAAGCCAGAAGTTAAGCTTAGAATCCAACTTCTCACCAAATACAATAAATTGTAATACCCAAGCACCTATGCATATGTGCATAAAATAATATTCAGACTGAAAACAACCCCAAAGACAAGGAAACAAAGGACCTCTTCTTAATTTGTCTGATCATTTTTCAGATGCCTCTGTATTCTTTCCCTCATACAGGGCGCATACTCATTCACATCTGAGGGAAGCTAGAAGGAGAGCACAGAATCGGTGAAAAACAGAGAAAAAAACTACAGCAGAGCGGCCCATTGGCTGCACTGGACATTGATGAAAATGAACTGAGCAACTCAAGGGCAGTGATGGGAGGGAGGGAATGAGAGGGAAACAGGGAACAGCTGACACTAAGCAAAAGGAAAGAAATGTACATATCACCTGATTTGTAAGGAATAGTTTAACGGTTAAAGTTCATAGAGTTCATAAGCTTTGTAGATTAAGATAATGATGATATCACTGTGAAGGTTAAAATGCGTTTTGTGACTTAAGTATAACCATGCCACAGTATTGTAAAATTCATGTAGTCACTTAATCTCAATAAAGACATATTTGGGGGGAAAGAAGACGCTAAACAAAAAGAATCCAACTTCTCAGAAATAAAAGACAGTGAAGGAAGGGACCAATCAACCCAACTTCCATGGCATAAATTCATCTTGGACAGTACTTGGATTACTAACTAGTAATTTTAGGATCAGTGTATACTTGGTAGGGATAAAGGTAAGCTGAAGGCCTTTCCGGAGTCATTTTCTGAATGCCAGACTCCAAGTGTTGAGGGCAACAGAGTAATTTCTTATCCGTGTGTGTGTGTGTGTGTGTGTGTGTGTGTGTGTGTGTGTGTGTGTGTGTGTGTGTGTGTGTGTGTGTGTGTGGCAAGACTTAACTCCTAAGAGGTCAGAAATGAATTTTGATGTCTCAATAACTCTGACAAATAGTGGGCAAACTGGGAAAGCTGGCATAGGCCATAGAAGCTGGGTTGATTTAACCCTCTGAGTGAGGAGAAGCTTTAGAAAAGGCAGCCGAGGAATGTGGAGTTGTTTGTTGGAGGGCCAAGATACTACACCGTTAAGAGGGGAAACCTGGTTACTGTGTGTTTTGCCAGCATTAACCACAATCATCAATATGTTTATATTTGGATGGGATAATGGTAGCATAGAAAAAGATGATAATTATCTACAAGACTTCCTGAATGATGTTAAATACATATAAATATCCAAATTTAAGAAATAATACAATTTGAGATTATTTAAATGTCTTCAATAGATCTCAAATATGAACCTCTTAAAAATGTCCAGTGAATGGCCTTGTGTGTTTGGATATCTCCTGCATTTCTAATATTTTGTTGAACATGCAAATAAATCTGCATTTCAATAAAATTTTGAATAGAATAAAACTATGCAGATTGGTTTATACATTGGATGGGAAAAAAACAAGATAAAAAATTACCTTCATAGACATAAAAATGAGCCCACACTACAAGCATGAAATTGGTTACCACCAGACATATAGTATTTCCTTCAAGTTACAAAAGAATTCAGTATTCTTAACTGCAAGGAAAACATACTGAATTGTATCTAATTCTTCTACATTTATTTGCATATTTAATGCAGTTTAAAAAAATTTAATTTATGGTGAGGGTGACAGAATCTGCCAAATACAGCTACAGTAACACATTTGCATTTAAATTTATGTATAAGACACTATAAAGCTAAATAAAGTATGAAATGTAAGTGATTAGAAAAGCTATGTAATACAGGAATAAAGGGTTAATAGCCATAGTATAAAGATGGTATAAAATAAGTAAGATCAGCAATACACATTAGTAAGCAAAGGACAAGAAAGGCAATCTGCAGAAAATGATACACATAGAATAACTGCATCTTAATGAGATGTCCAACTTAATAAAAATAAGAGAAATGAAAATTAGAACAAGGTGTTTCTCTTTGTCAAGTCGACGAGGTTTCAAACGACCATAACACCATACTGCATGTGTGCTGTCTGCTGTGAAAACCACCGAAAAGCACTGAGCACTTGAAATATGAAGAGCAAGACCCAGAGACTGAATTTCTTGTTGCATGTCATTTAAACTTAGCCATGCATTCATTTAAATGTAGCCAATCATTTGCTAGAGTCTCTGCTTTCAAAGACACATCTCTAGAGAATGACCAGTGGCCTCTAGGTTTGAGAAAACAGTGACTTGACCATCATATCAGGATGATATAAGCATAAAGGGATAGATTTTTCAGTGGGCATTTGGTGAACATATACTCTAATATTTCTTTTTTTTGGTTGTGGGGATTGAACTTTGGGCCTGGATTAATATTTCTAATATACTAATATTCGTATTTCCTTTGGTCTAGTCATTTGTTACTAGAAATTTTTCTTATACAGCGACTACACAGAGGCTCATATATATAGTTATATTAAAAGCATTAATCATATTGGCCATCAAGAGGGGGATGATTAAATTCTGCACATTCAGGCAGTAAAACAATGTACTTTAAAAGAATGAGGTTAATGAATATGTACTGACATGAAGACTTCTGTAATGTATGTTAAACAAAAATCAAGTCAATCAAGACACAATTTACCTTGTAACTCGCTAACTGAAGCACTTCTGCCAACAGAAATATTATTGATGAGGGACATGTGTAGAACATTCTGATATATCACCAGTAATACATGTCTGTTGCAGATAATTAGAAAACAAGTAAGGCAAGTCAAAGAAATGTAAAATTACTTATCATTTTGTCCGCTGTGGAAGAGTTTTACTGAAATTTCACCATGGAAATTACATTGTCATACCATCCTGACATTTGTTTTAATTAAAACTATATCATATACATCTTGTCATATCAATAATAATGTATCCATTGAAATAACTTCGGTGCTCTGTTATGCTCATAACAATAGTTTATTTAAGGTCGGGTAGGGTGGCATGTGTGGGAAATCCCAGCTAGATGAGAAGAGACGATGAGGAGATCATTCTTCAAGACTAGCTGGGACCAAAATGTGAAGCAAAATTCTGTCTTACAAACCAAGCTGGGCACACTAACACATACCCACAATCCAGCCACATTGATACAAGTTAGATGCATACAGGAAGGATTTATGGCTTAGGCTAACCAGAAAAACATGAGATTCTATCTGAAAAATAAACTAAAACAAAAATAGGTAAGGCATGGCTCAAGTAGTAGAGCATTTTTCAAGCAAACACAAGGCTTGTGTTCAAACACCACTACTACCCAATAATAACAATAACAACAATAAGAAATTATTCAAATAATCTTGAATTAATGGATACCCAATTTTCTATTATTAATATGCATTCTAATATCACTACCCTCTGATCCAATCTTTGCATATGCTATTAATGTTTGTAGAATGGAAGTTGAATATAGTTACATCAACATTCATTAAACTACTGAGATTTTTCAATTCAGAATAAGGCAGAATGTAGGCACGCATACACGTACACATACACACACACACACACACACACACACACACACACACACACACACACACACACACACACACACACACACACACACACACACACACACACAATGGAAAACCGGAAAATCAGGGAAAGAAACTCTGCTAACAAGATAACAAGATACAGCAAATCATTCATACTTTTGGACAAAAAAGCCAAAATATATCATGCTGCTGTATATATAGATATAGATATATAGGTATATCTATATAGATATACCTATATATATGTATCTTCCTATATAGATAAGAGAAACACCAATATGAAAAGTAAATAATTTGAATTGTGAGACATTCAAAAGATGTATAGACTCATACATACAAATACCTAACAATACTAAAATGTGTTCTGTCAGAGATTCTTAAGAGTCTGCAGTCATAAACCAAGGCATATGAGTGCTATGAGAATAATGACTTCTTATTTGCAGAAGTAAATCTAATTTGGTCAAAGTATAATATATTCATGGCAAGTTCATTCATATCATTAAGCATTAGACATGACCTCTGTGCTAGGCATGGTTCAAGTGTTTGATTCATATTTGCAATCAATCCTAATAATATTTGTGTATCATATGAAAAATAACTTACCCAATACTGTGTACATTTACTATTGAGGAAAGCTGGAATTCACTCTAAGGTATGCCTGCCCTCAGAATGAACATTTGTTGGCTGCTACATTATATTACCTCATGGAAGCATAAATATGCCACTCATAGCATTTTGTATATTACTAATTTTAATAGGCTTTTTATCTGTGTATGTGTGTGTGTGTGTGTGTGTGTGTGTGTGTGTGTGTGTGTGTGTGTGTGTGCACGTGCGTGTGCACGCATGCTGGTCCTGAGGCTTGAACTTAGGGCCTGGGCACTGTCCCTGAGCATCTTTTGCTCAAGGCTAGCACTCTACAACTTGAGCCACAGCGCCACTCCTGGCTTTTTCTGAGTAGTTTATTTTGGAGATAAGAGTCTCACAGACTTTTTTTTCCCAACTGGCTTCAAACTGCTATCCTCAGATTTCAGCCTCCTGAGTAGCTAGGATTATAGGTGTAAGCCTGGCGTAGGCCTTTTATCTTAATGGGATATTGTATGTTCAGATTATATCTCAAATTAGTTAATTTGTAATACTTTTATTGGCTATCCATACATATTGCTCAAGGTAGAAAGGCTCTTCTTGAATTGATATTTCCCAACAAATTGTCTAAAATTCTTTTGGGTAAAAGCAAATGGACAGGGGCTAGTAAAGTGGCTCAGTGGTAGAGTGCTTGCCTTGTATGCATGAGGCCCTGGGTTCAATTCCTCAGCACCACATAAGCAGAAAAAGCCAGAAGTGTGCTTATGGCTCAAGTGATAGAGCACTAGCCTTGAGCTAAATTGCGAGGCCCAGAGTTCAGGCCCCACGACTGACTGAAAAAAAAAAAAAAATGCAACTGGATATCTGTGTAAACTTGGAGAGAGAGAGACAGAGAGAGAGAGATGTTCCTCTCTCTCTCTCTGTCTCTCTCTCTCTCTCTCTCTCTCTCTCTCTATATATATATATATATATATATATATATAATAAACTATCTGTGAATATTTTCTCTGTGAGAAATGAACCAACAGAAATGCATAAGATGAAAATGAGAGTTATCAGAAGGGAACGTTATTAGCCTATAAAGCTACGGCAGCAGCAGAATAAGTCTTGAGTTTGGGAAGGCAAGGAAATTTCACTTATTTATCTTTAAGGAGATTCTCTTGCTTCAAGAACATACTGCAGAGGTCTAGAGGTTCTTTGTCATAGCTGGGTATTGGAGCAACTCTCCAAATGGTTTATTTTCCTCAGGGGTTTTGCAGAATTTAGATCTCTTCTTTCAAATAGTGGTGTTCTCAAACACATCCATTTTGAGTTTACTAGTAGCTTAGGTGAATCCACCCATAACTGCCTTAGTTGTTCAGAAGTTTTTGTCTGTTGTTGGCTCCTTAAAGGTTTGCAGTGTATACATGTGAGAGAAAGAGATTCTTTTTGGTGTGTGCACCTCCAACAGTATTTGTCAATAACCCAATGTTCTTAATGAAATTCCACCTCTACACCCACAAATATGACAAGAATGTAAGTGCTCTTGATCATTTTAAAGATAAAATTATTGTTATAATTTGCAAAGACTAGATATTAGGCTTTAAAAAAAAAATCCTTCCTTCAGAAAAAGGTACATTAGTTGTGGTGGTTGTTGTTTTCCCCAAAGTTTTCAAGCCCTATAGCTACTCAACTCAATTTACTGTGTGAGGCTGCCTTTAGCAGATGTTTAAGGGGGCTCCTGAACGTTATAAATTACTATAAATTAATTTGCTCATTTTGGAGTTTGACAAAGCATCTCTCAGAGCCCGTCTGCTCTGTGCTAGAGGAAGGAAGGGGTAAAAAAAAAAAAGCAGCAGGTCATGGGGAGCAGGTCCAAGTGTCTCCTGAGTCTCAGTAAGTGGCTCTGTCACATAAAACTTATGCCGGCTGGTAAGTGGCCAAGGCAGCTGCATCCCATGTGCCCCAAAGATGCCGGCCCCTTATGTCTCCCACCCCGTTATTGTGTCTATAAATTCAGGGGCCACCTGTGCAATATGCTCATCAGAAGAGCCCCAGAGGAGACATTAACTTATCAAGCCTCATAAAGCACAAATCCTTAAATGTAAAAACGGACACTTTCATCCTCTCTAGCCTACATCTATATGGATTTCTTTTTAATGAAAAAGAAAAGACTCATTTTTCCTCCATACAGTACCAATGTCTGTGCATGGTGTCACACGATGAATGATTATATATCTTTTTAACTTCTGCTCCTGTGAACCTACCTAAGTTTTATTCGCCTCTAAAGCTGTATGTCAGTCCATGATTAGAAAATCCTTTCTTATCAATAAGTCACTATTCATTTTAATCATGAAAACGATCCAGGCCTAGTGACTTACAAAAATCAACTTACAGAATCAAAATAAATAAAGTTGAAAAGCGGAAGATAAGCTGTGAAAAGAATCAAATATGTGAGCCACTAGCAGCTAGCTGAGTATTCCTTTCTTAGAATTTCCACTGACATCATGTATTCATCTCTCCTCTCTATTATATCACAAACTCCTAACAGTTGTTCCGTGTGTGTGTGTGTGTGTGTGTGTGTGTGTGTGTGTGTGTGTGTGTGTGTGTATGTGGGGGGGGGGGGGAGAGATAGGGAGACAGACAGACAGACAGTACTAGGTTTGAACTCAGGCCCTGAGCACCATTCCTTTGCCTTTTCCTCTACCACTTGAAACACAGCCCCACTATTGACCAGGCCAGGCTGGCTTCGAACCCACGATCCTCAGATCTCAGCCTCCTGAGCAGCTAGGATGACAGGTGTGAGCCACTGGCGCTTACTTCTAACAGTAGTTGGTAGTGGTATTTGTTGAGGATGTGAACAGATCCATTGGGGTGCTCTTTGTATGCATGCATTCATCTTTTCAGCCTTTCCTTCCCTAGGGAAAAGACTAACAGAACACAGGACCGTGGAGAGGAGAGAACAGAGAGGTCATACTTCATTTTACAAAGTTCTTACTGTAAGGAGGAGGTGCAGTTTGTGCATACTGCATCCATATCAGTATCAGGCACATTACAGAGCTAAATAAGCTGAATGCATACTTGAGAGGAGAGATTATTAGGTGTGGGGGTCATGATTTCAGAGATTTCTGTACACACATAATCCCTGACGCTGTGGAAGGCAGAGTATCATGATGGCAGTCAGTTGCTGACGGCTCATGCCTGTAATCCTACTACTCGGGAGGCTGCCATTTGAGGACCAAGGTTTGAAGTCTGCCCTGGCAGCAAAGTCTGCACGACTCTTTTCTCCACTTCTCCAGAAGTGGAGGTGTAGCTTAAGTGGTAGAGTACCAACCTCGAGTGAAAAAGCCAAGTGAGAGTATGGGGCCCTGAGTTGAAGCCCCAGTAAGGGCACCCAAAAAAAAAAAAGCAAAAAACAAACAAAGAATATGGTGGTCAAGAGCATGAAGTTGAAAAGAGAGAGATAGTTCACAGGAAGCAGAGAGATATTGAGAGAGAGACAGAGAGAGAGAGAGAGAGAGAGAGAGAGAGAGAGAGAGAGAGAGAGAGAGAGAGAGAGAGAGAAAAGAGAGAGAAGGAGGTGAAACCAGGTGAGCTCAAAGATCTGCTTATAATGACCTACTTCCTCCAGCTAAGTTCCACTTTTTAACTTTCCAGAACCTTCCAAAGTAGCACTACCAGCCCAGGAACAAG
Source organism: Dipodomys merriami (assembly GCF_024711535.1). Lineage (NCBI taxonomy): Eukaryota > Metazoa > Chordata > Mammalia > Rodentia > Heteromyidae > Dipodomys > Dipodomys merriami. Next base: position 25,800,804 of record NW_027202826.1, read on the forward strand.
AATACAACACTTGAGCCTGTGGGAGACATTTCATATTTATACCATAAGAAGATGCAACCTATGTTTCTGTCAACCAATGAATGGGTTTAAAAGCAAGTACATACATACCTGTATGCATGTGTATGGGTACATGACACAGTATAAATATGTCATTATAAAATGGTGACCACTAATTAACAGTCACCTCACCATAGTCACCTTGCGTGCATGTGTGTGTGATGTGTTGATAGCATGTAAGTACAATTCAAGTATACAGACAATGCCTATCATTAACCATTGTTACCATGCATACAAAAGGATAAGTAAACATACTATATAGATTAGGATATGGGATATATAAAATAGATGGCAAAATGCAGAGGAAATAATACACAGAGATAATTTAGCTTTTTTGAAGCCCTTTTATACCAATTCATGTCCAACAAGGAGAAGAACTTGATTATCTTCCTCCTTCATATTCAAGGTTTTCTTCCTGCAAAAACAATCACAGTAGAATCCTGAGCAAAGTCTCGGACAAGTTCCTAAATGTTGATGCTGGACCCTGGGCCAAGGATATTCTTCAACTAAACTATTAATCAACTATTAGTGGATGATTTACTCTAATATGGAGTACTTAAATAGCTGGGATTCTGCTGCTCTGACAAGTTCTCAGTTAAGTCCAATACTGGAGCAAGGCTATAGCTCTACGTTAACACTATTTACCATTCTAGAGGAAAAACACCTTTAGGATAACCGAGGAAGGAAAGATTCCTTGGGACTTTCGCACATTTTTCTCTAGGTGTTACAACAAATGAGCTCAAATAGAGCTCATTCTCAAAGAACAGGCAACCAGGTAAGGTGAAGGTGTGTCCTGCTCAGATCCTCCATGCTGTCCTAACTGTGCGCTAAATTTGGCATTCTGCATGCAAGTGTAGAGAGGCCACTGTCATCCTAGATGCCATGCCCTGTTAGCTTAACACCAAGCGAGTTTAACACAGCTCAAGCTTCTTCTCACATTAAGTTGTATACATGAAATGAAATCATTATAAATCCCATTCTCCCTTCCCGAATAAGGAAGTCATTGTTGATGAGAAATGCTCAGGCTTTCCCCCATCTTTTCTCAAAGTATGGAAACAAGTATAGACCCCCCCCCCAAATATCCCAGAGATTGGGATACAAATTGCTCTGAATCTGGTGCACTAACTCTCAAAACTCTTGAACAGTGAATCTTAAATTTGCCATGTATTTGCCATGTATTTCAACAGCCCCTTATGCTGAGCAATACTTGACTATACACCAAACAACACACCTATATAATAATAAATGTTAGTAGATGAAATTATTTATGTAAGACCATATGTGTGTGTGTTATTTTAATAAATATATTGGCAATCTAGCACAAGGCACAAAATACTGAATACAGATATGCGATATGTTACCAAACCTTGTGAACTTCATGAATAAGGGATAGATGTAGAAACAGGTAATTTCCAGGCAGTTGAGAAATGCTATATTCTAGTACTTTGGGTTTTTTCTACAGACACAGAACAAGACACAGAGAGGCTGAGCTCCCTAACTGCATGTGTAGGTCATGGGAGTTTCATCATAACTTGTACACTTGTACTACCACCCTTGCCCACGCTGCCAGTTCACACACTCTCAACACAAATCTGATGGGCAGAATATGAACATGATACCAAGATTTCTACTTCCTGGTGTGAAGATCTTTTATAATCATTGAAGGTAAATGTGTACTAAATGTGCTGTCTTGTTATTTCATCAATTAAATGCTAAAGAGATATTTTGTTCGCTTGTGAAATGTGTTTTTATTATCTTTCAATAGTTATGCAAGGCAGTTTCAATTCAACATGTCAGCTAGTGAATACAACGCATGTTGATCCATATCACCCCTTCCATCACTCTCCCCCATCCTCTCTCCCAACCTCACTCCTCCCCTCAAGTTATCTGGTTCCATTTTCACCTATGTTCTTTGAATATTCTGACTGTATCCACAGCTTCATTCCTCTCTTAAGAGGATGAAGTTTGAAAATGCTCACTAATCAGATGGATAATGTTCTTCTGCAAAGAAAAATCAATCAATCGTGTGTAGAAAGTGTAGAAGTTCAGCAATATTAAAGGAAGTTCCTGCCAGTTGACATGCATGCAGAATTGTGGGTGCTGAAGCATTGGCTCCAAAATTTGATCCTCTAAAGACATAAGATCTCTTTGTCCAAGAGATCACTGGGCTATTTCCTACATCAGTCTCTTTTCCCTCTGCACTGGTTCCATTTACAATTTCTAATATATTCGGGTGGCGTAACAGCATTTCGGCAGCCAGTCTTTAGCAATTACCCTGCCTCGTCTTTAAATGCAAGGTTAAGTCATTATGAACTAGGTGCATTTGGACTTCTGCATATTTAATTTTATTACCAGTCCTACTTGCCGAAAAGGGACTGGAAGCACTCACCATTTCTCCTAGTGTCCATGCCCTGATTGTTATTAGTTTTTGAGGAGGGCTTTTCATTTAATGAGACGGACAAACAGGTTAGGCCACACGCTTTCTCCTTGTGATTGATAATGCTTCTCTGCTCATGCTACTGACATTTTACAAGGCACAGTCATTACATTATATCTGAAAAGCCAATACTCATTGGTATGGTCCTTTTGGCATATCTCCTAAGCAAGAAATAAGAAGAGTTCTTAAACATCAACCAGCAAGAGCTAGTGCTATAGCGCTAAGAAGACAGCCACAAATTACAGTGGTGCCATAGCTGTACACAAAATGGGTAATTCTGTTAAGGACAGATAAGATTCTTCTGCATATTAGGCATAGAATTCTTGCATTTTACCAAATATGACCTTGGGCCACTCATTTAATCTCTTCAAATTTTTATTGTCTCACCTATAAAAGAAAAATGTGCTGATATTTATGGGTTAGTGCTTAGAAAGCTTTCTATTTGTTCACACGTGAAAAGGGCTTAGTATATTTGAGCTACGTTTTAATTAATATTATGTAATCTTATTGCTAAAAGAGAAAGAGATTTGCAAGTAAAGACATCTAGACAGCTTTCCACTATGTGGTCCCTGTCCTAGTTACAACATTGTTGAGTCATTAGTTGATCAATAAAACACAGTCATCATACTTGTTGGATTTCTTTTTTTTTAAGAATAAATTGTGGTTTGATGTTAATTTTGAAGCATTTGTCAATAAATATTTCTGAAAGAAGAAGTATAATCAGAAGAAGGAGGAGGAAGAGGAAGAAGATGAGGAGGAGGAAGAAGAAAAGAGGAAGAGGGAGAAGAAGAAGAAGAAGAAGAAGAAGAAGAAGAAGAAGAAGAAGAAGAAGAAGAAGAAGAAGAAGAAGAAGAAGAAGAAGAAGAAGAAGAAGAAGAAGAAGAAGAAGAAGAAGAAAAAGAAGAAGAAGAAGAAGAAGAGGAAGAAGAGGAAGAAAAAGAGGAGGAGGAGGAGGAGGAGGAGGAGGAGGAGGAGGAGGAGGAGGAGGAGGAGGAGGAGGAGGAGGAAGAGGAGGAAGAGGAAGAATTGTTTGCCATGGTAACAAGAGAAATAGCATCTGCCCTCCCACCCTCCCATCCACACTTAAACCCAGACTACAAACCAGCCTCCCTCCCCTCCCCTCCCATGACCCCGCATGCTCCCAGTGGAACTTGTGCCTGGAGCAGGAACACCTCTGGCTACAGCCTCACCTGCCATTTCCATCCCCCCAAGGCCTGCAGCTCCCAGCAGGCTGTAAATCTGTCAGTAGGGCCTAACACCAAATGGCACCAGGTTTCTATCTAGCCTTTTAAGACAAAAGCCTTGGCTGGCTTCTCCCCTGTAGGTTGACATAAATGCCACACTCAGAGAAAGCCTGATACCAAAATCTTTAAGTTGCTTTTTGCTCTTACTTCGTTTTTTATTTATCAATAGACACTGATAAGAACACATTTCAAAGAATCATCAGAATCCATCCATCCCTTAAAAAAAAAAATCAGGGACACTCACAGTGTTTTGGTTTGCCTGTAAATAGTGCCTTGAGCCTGCAGAGCTGGAGATAAACAGAGGGGTGGAGGGCCGGAGGATGACAGGTTGCAATCCTGCTCCTGGGAACTTCCACTCACTTCCCCAAACACAAAACCATTCTTGGGCCACTGGAGAGTCAGCCTCTTCTCCCATGAATTCCCGTTCAGTATGATCATAAATGGCACTAGGAAATAGAGAGAGGGTCACCAGGGAAGCTGAATGCTGGGGAGAAAATTCTACCTTTTAAACGTAGCCACATGGAAAAGGTGATCTCGACACACAGAGGCTCTGACTTCACAACTCGTGACTACTTTCCCCACAGTAAAGAGTTGTACATTCGACATAGACCTTATGTGCAGAATGTTTCATGTGTGCTGTCTCCAGATAAACAGAGGGGATCCTGAATGTGACATGTGGCAATAAACATCATTCTTCCTTGTGCACTACAAGATAATGAAGTTAAGAACAAGTTAAGGCAGATGCAGTGGCTTACACCTGTAATCCCAGCTACCTTGTTGGGGGCAGAGATTGAGAGGATCACAGTTTGAGGATAGCTCAGACACAAAGTTAATGAGACTCTATCTCCACAAACAAGCTGGATGGATTGGTGCACACCTGTAAACCCAGCTGCTCAGGAGGCATAGTTGAAAGAATCTTAATCTATGGCAAGACCTCAGCAAGAACACTGCACCTTATCCAGAAAACAAAGGAAGAAACAAAGTTTCCAAACACCAGTGGGTCCCACCTGTAATCCTAGCTACTCACGAGGCTGAGATCTGAGCATCATGGTTCAAAGGCAACAGCAGGCAGGAAAGTCCATAAGACTCTTATCTCAAATTAACTAGCAAAAAGCCAGACATGGAGCTGTGACTCAAGTGGTAGAGTGCCAGCCTTGAATAAATAAGCTACAGGACAGCGCCTAGGCCCTAAGTTCAATCTCCAGTACCAAAGAAAAATGAATAAACAAAGAAGTAAACCTAAAACAAAAAAACACTAGAAGTACTTTTCAAAATTGTTTGTCTATAAGGCTCAATTCTCAGAGGCCAAGTTCCAGAACTGCTAAATATTAATGATGATGATAATGATGATGATTTACATTACTTTTGCATAATTGAAATATTTATTTTTAAATTTCTTGCCATTTAAATTTTCTCCTATGGGCTGATAATCATCTCGTTTAATAATCTAAATTCAAGAGGAATTAACCCTCATTCTTCAAGGAAATAGAAGAGGCAATCCAAAAATTCATATGGAACAATAAAAGACCCCGAATAGCAAAAACGCTCCTCAACGGAAAGAACACTGCTGGAGGAATATCAATACCAAATTTCAAACTCTACTATAAAGCCATAGTAATCAAAACAGCTTGGTATTGGCATAAGAACAGACCTCAGGACCAATGGAATAGAATTGAAAACCCAGAAATGAACCTACAGACCTATAGCCATCTAATCTTCGATAAGGAAGCTAAAACAATAGAATGGAAGAAAGACAGCCTCTTCAGTAAATGGTGCTGGCAAAATTGGTTAACTACATGTAGAAAACTAAAGCTAGATCCTTATATATCACCCTGCACCAGAATCAACTCCAAATGGATCAAAGACCTTGACCTCAAAGCAGACACTCTGAAAACATTACAGGATGGAATAGGAGAAACCCTAGGTCTCCTTGGCTCAGGCCGAAATTTTCTGAATAGAGACCCGGAAGCACAACAAATCAAAGAAAGGTTGGACAAATGGAATTGCATAAGGTTGCAGAGCTTCTGCAGGGCAAATGACATAGCTAGCAAGATCAATAGAAAGCCCACCGATTGGGAGAAGATCTTTACTAGCCATACAACGGACAAGGGTCTCATATCTAAAATATACTTGGAACTCAAAAAATTAAACCACCCAACAACAAATCCTCAAAGAAACAACTGCCCAATAAATAAGTGGGCGAAAGACTTAAAGAGAAGCTTCTCTGAAGAAGAAAGAAAGATGGCCAATAGACACATGAAGAAATGTTCAACATCCCTAGCCATAAAAGAAATGCAAATCAAAACAACATTGAGATATCACCTCACTCCAGTTAGAACAGCAAAAATCAAGAACTCTAACAACAACAGATGCTGGAGGGGATGTGGACAGAAAGGAACCTTACTTCATTGTTGGTGGGAATGTAAACTTGTTCAACCACTTTGGAAAGTACTATGGAGGTTCCTCAAAAGACTTCACATAGATCTCCCCTATGATCCAGCAATCCCACTTTTGGGCATTTACCCAAATGTTTACAAACAAGACCACACTAAACCTACCAGCACAACTATGTTTATTGCAGCATTATTTACCATAGCTAAGATATGGAACCAACCCAGATGCCCCTCAGTAGATGAATGGATCAAGAAAATGTGGTATATATACACAATGGAATTCTATGTCTCCATCAGAAAGAATGACATTTCCCCATTTGTTAGGAAATGGAAAGGTTTGGAAAAAATTATATTAAGTGAAGTAAGCCAGGCCCAAAGAAGCATAGGTCCCATGGTTTCCCTTGCAATATCTAGTATAGGTATGAGTCAAGCGGAAAAGGTCAGATAATGTGATGTTAGGAAAATGAACCCTTAAATATGTATTTTAATGTTTTCGTTTCTTTCATGCATGTGTTTCTAACGCATTTATAAGATTATTTCTTTGTTGCTTTGTATGTCCCTCCCCCACAGTGTAACCCCCGCTTTCACTATATTTGATGTCAGTATAACATGTGGAGGAGATGGGGACAAACAAGTCGTTTAAGGATTCAGGTGGACCTGTTGCAACAATGAGAAGTACAAAATGTCATGTCAAAACCAACTTTACAATGTCGGTGTGGGGGGGGGGAGGGGGGTATAATTGGGTGGGGGGAGGGGGGAGGCTGGGAAGGGAGGTGAAGGGTAAACAAAGGAGGAGGCTGCAATGCTTGGTAAGAAATGTATGCATTATCCTGCCCATGTAATTGTAGCCCCTCTGTACAGTATGTTCTCAAATAAAATAAAATAAATAAATAAATAAATAAATAAAAAATAAATAAATTCAAGAGGAGTTAAATAGGCAGAATTGTGTGTGTGTGTGTGTGTGTGTGTGTGTGTGTTACTGGACTTTGAACTCAAGGCCGCATGCTCTCCTTTGGCTTTTGTCTCAAGGCTGATTACTCTACACTTGAGCCACACCTCCACTTCCAGGGCAGAAATTCTTTTGGAGGTGATACTGGAGTTTGAACTTCAGACACAGTACTTGCTAGGTAGGTGCTCCAATCCTATTTGGCTGGACAAATTTGAACAAAGCTAAAGGATAAAGAGCTCATAATTTATTTTTCCATCCTCACACTAGAGAATCAAAGCTAGCATGCTTCTCCTTGGGCATACAAAGCATAGAAGCATATTGGTAGAAGATTTTCAGATGACTGTCTTTTACAAACTACCATGTGAGAAACAGATTGCAGCCTGGTGCTGGTGGTTGGCTCACGCCTGTAATCCTAACTACTCAGGAGGCTGAGATTTGAGGATCTCAGTTAGAAGCCAGCCTGGGCAGACTCATCTCCAATTAACTACTCAAACACTGGAAGTAGACCTGTAGGCCAAAGTAGTAGAGTGCTAGGCTTGGGAAGAAGAGCTCAGGGACAGTGCCCAGGCCCTGAGTTTCAGCCCTACAACCACCAAAAAGAAAGAAGGAAAGAAGGAGGGGGAAGGAGAGGGAGAGAGAGAGAGAAAGAAAGGAAAGAAGGAAGGAAGGAAGGAAGGAAGGAAGGAAGGAAGGAAGGAAGGAAGGAAGGAAGGAAGGAAGGAAGGAAAGAAGGAAGGAAGGAAGGAAGGAAGGAAGGAAGGAAGGAAGGAAGGAAGGAAGGAAGGAAGGAAGGGAGGGAGGGAGGGAAGAAAGAAAGAAAAGCATTGTATTTCTCACTAACATATTATAAGCATTGTTCTAGTTTCAATGATAGAATTATATTCTCTATTGTGACATGATATAATCAATTCAACTATTTAATACTTGATATTCATCAACTCCAAAGAAATTCTGCAATAAATGGTTTGACATAGCTATCATTACATAATGGAGCTTTCATTTGTTTTTATTACAAACTAGAATTTTAAAAATAATGAATGCAGATATTGACTTTCAATTTGGAAATTAAGCTCTGTACTTGCTTGGCTTGGTTGTCTTTTTCCAGGCCAGTAGCAGAGTTTTGATAACAGTGTGACGTCGAGACAGTAATTGCTCTTTAGTAAGCACTTTCTCCTTTGTCCTGCCAACACCACTAGCTGACATTTCTCATTCTTCTTGCATGGAGGTGAGGTCACATGACTCGTGACAGCTCTCAGAGGAAGTTTAGGAAACGTGAAACTTCTCCATCTTTTTACTAAATACTAGCTGGGCGTAGGTACCTTTCCAAAGGCTGCCTAGTTATGCCTGCTTACCAACGCATTGTCTCTTAGCCCATCTGTGATGAGGACCCAGAGCTGGAGCCTACGAAGGTCTCCTTAGTGGATAAACCTTTATATTAATTTTTTCTTTGTTCAAATTGCTGGTGTGTATTCATCTCCAGACGGATGCAGCCTGTCCCCAAATGACTGCTAGAAAAGGTCCTGCCCTCCCTACCACCTGTTACAGGCCTAGCAGTACTAACATGACATTTCAATGTAGGGAGAATGTCACCACCAAATTTTCACACATAAAATCCAACTCACAACTTCTAACCTACATTCAGACTTCACATTAACTAAGAGCTGACCGATGTTAACATTGAAAATATGCTGTTTCTATATGTAGCAAGAGACTTGGAGCTGGGAGGGGGTGGGGAGGGAATCAAGGCTACCTGATAAAGGCAAATGTATAGAATTGTTCTAATGATTTCACTCGTGCTGTTGAAGGGGCTGGCTGCATTTCTCGTCTGTGACAGAGTTTTCTCAGTGACCCAGAAATCCTTCTTTGGATCTTTTCTTCTTTCAGAAATTTGTGAGGTAGATGAGCACCTGTAGCTCATTCCTAGCTACTCAAGAGATTGAGATCTAAAGGATCACTGTTCAAAGGCAGCCCAGGCAGAAAAGTCTACAAGACTCTATCTTCAAATTCACCAAGAAAACATTGGAATGGAGGTGTGGCATCAATGGTAGAACACCAGCCATGTAAGCAAGACTAGCACATACATGGTGCTGAGTTCAAATTAGAGTACTGGCAAAGAAAAAAAGAGACAAAACCAAAGAGGTTCTGGTGGATAATACTGACTCCTGAGAGACAAGAACAGAAGTATCACCAGGAGGAGCTGAGGGAAATGGGAAGCGTGAGCATTAAGCAAAATACATATTACAGACAATTCCTTTGAACATGATACCATTCCTTCTGTCCCTCAGACCCACAGCCCTGCAAAATTATGAACAACGATAACAACAAAATTCAATTCTTAAGCCAGGTGTCGTGGCTACTCAGGAATCTGAGATGGAAAATCATGGTTCATAGCCAGCCCAGACAGACATTTCAAGAGATTCTTATCTCCAGTTCACCACTAAAATGCCAGGAGTAGATCTTTGGCTCAAGTAATAAAATTTCAGTCTTGAGTGAGAAAATGGTAGCACCCAAACCCTGAATTCAAGCCCAAATGGCAACACATGTGCGAGTGCGACACCCACACCCACCCACCCACACCCACCCCCCCACACACACACAAATTACTCCTTGCTAATAGCTTGCTTTAAAAGAATCACAGCCAGCAAAAAAGAAAAAATAAGACAGGGCAGGAATAGGATGCTGAATCACACCGGTGCCACTTCTGTGTGTGCTGCTAGGGGAAGGGTCTCTGTTACTGTGCCATGAGTTACCAACACTCCAGATTGCCTTAGAGACTCCTAAACTCTCCTGTAACTCTAAGGTGTTTGCAACCCCAAAAGTTAGGCTTTTGGGTTCTTCTCAGTTCAGTTGACAAGATGGAGGGACAAATGTGTACTAGGCCAGGAGGTTCCTTGCTTTCTTCTGTCAAAAATCACTGTGACATGCTGTTTATTTGTAGAAGCATTTTTGCCTGGTCAACTAAAAGATGGATGAGCCAAACCCTACTTGGGCTTGTCATTAATGGCCCAAATCAATCACTGCGGAAGCATTACTTCAACAAGAGGATGGAAACCAAGGCGTTCTGTAAAAGAAGAGGTGACAAATTTACTTTGCTTATGTTTGTATTAATCATAAATAACTCATTCGTGTATTTCTAGAGTGCTGGACACAGTACTGATTTCCAGATTGAGTATCTTTTATCAGAAATTCTTGGAGCCAGAAGTGTTTTGGTTTGGGGGTTGTTTCAGACTTTGGAATATTTGGACAGATATTTGAGAGCTATCTAAATGGAAATTTTATATTTATATTTATATATTTCCAATATACTTACTTACTAACTGTTGCCTACAGGTAATTTTATATACTGTTTTTAGTACCTCTGTGTTGGGCTCAGGTCTATCATATGAGGACAGGTGTGGAATTGTCTCAAAACCATTGACAGTTGAAGAAAGAATATTACAAAATCCCAAATTTATATAAGCTAAAGGTGGCTTTCTATTGACACCTATATAATGTGCTGACACACATAATGATAATGTTGTTTAAACTGACTGAATACAAAGGGCTACTAGGTTGCAGTAATCACTACAAATTGGGTCTTGTCAGTCTGTAACTGGAAATGTGTTCATACTGACAACAATTACACTGTCAGATTTTTTCAGGGATTTCTAACAACATAAGGGTTGATCTGACCTCTGTGGAGAAACATATTTCTTATGTGCGTAAGTAAAACCAAGAAAATCAGTATTTTCTCTCCATTCTTTTCCTGTGAATTCAGAGCTCTTGATTGCTATTCATCCCCTACTGTCATATTAAACCTGTGTATAGAGATCCATAAAGACTTACTATACTCCATTTTTTGTTGAAGTTATTGTAATCAAAAGGAAGTCTACACAGCCCACCCTCTGCATTTCCATGTTAAAACCTCACCATCCACTTGACCGACCTGTATTCCACCAACACCCACAATAACCAAGAGACCTCTCCGCTTCCTGGCAGTAAACTGGATTCAAGCAATTTTCATTTCCACTTCCAACTCATCCACCTGCAACTGGATTAGACCGCAGGTTTTGTCACCAGGCAGGAACCTCCTCTCCAAAAGCACTCATTCTAGAATTCTGCTTTTTCTCCATAATGACTTTACCTTTCAACTTAATTGTCACTTTACCTCTCAACAGAGCTGCAGCTTAGTTAAGCCACCAGTCATTTCCTGTTTGCATGGTACTTCCAATATTTAAATAGTCTCCTCTCTCCACTCTAGTTAACCTGATGTAGAGCTCTGCCAACATCCTAATGCCTGTGAGTCTCTGTTTTGTTTCACCTCTTTCTTAAATCACAAATAACTCTTTACTCTGTCCATTGGGGGCAAAAAAGCCTACTAATGAAAATTGTATGCCAGAGCAAATTGGTATCATATTGGTTGCAGTCTGAAACACTCACTTAAATAGGCCTTCAAGGCTACCAAGATGAATTACTATGCTTCTCTGGTCAGTTTGCTCTGCAAAACTTATTTACAAACATTTCCAGTCACTCCCAGCTTCTGCCGGCAAACCATTCAGCACACACACACACGCCTACATATATGTCCGAATCCTTATATTACTAACATTTTTAAGGACATTAAAGGGAATATTATGAGGGAGAATGATGGAATGAGTGACATTGAACAACATCCATTGTACTTGTAACCAGAGTTACAAAGTTACTGATGGTAGCAAAGCAATAAAATGTTTAAAAGTAAGTTTTAAGCACTTAAGATTTAAAAGCAAAAAAACAGAACAACCAACGCCATCACTGTTAGGTCTGGATACGAAGCATCCCCCTGAAGAGCACTTCAGTGTGAGGCTAGGTTTTCAGCAGGGGGTCTCATCACTGAGAGGAGATTGACTCTGAGGGTTCCACCTTCATTAGTAGATCCATTTTCTGAAGGATTCATAATTTGCTGGCATTATTGGAAACAACTGGAGGAAGGATCTGCTTTTTACAAAAAGAGGTCACTAGGTGTATGTACCGATCAGTGGATTTAGGTCAATAAAAAAGAAATAAATATATAGGAAAGAATTCAGACTGGAAAGTCAGATAAGCTAGACCTTGAGAACTGCTTCATCCCAGGTCAAATAAATGCGTGTATTTGCTTTCTAACTTTCATAGACAATTTTCTTTTGACTTACATTGCTTAATAGCCTAATGAGAGAACAAAAGCATTACACACCCAAAACTTCAGTGAAGTAATCTGTTCCAGCAAATGTTACAAATAAGCTTGGATACTTATCCAATTGGACACATCCATTTTCCAGCTAGAATCTACTTAGCCTTACATCTGACTCCAGAAATTGCCAAGCAGGTGGCAGTTGGAGCACATCTAACATGTAGACAAGATGTTTGGGTGTTTTGTCAATATTGTGCTGTCAGATGACATTTCTCTGTGATGTGGTGTTAACAGGTGTCTGTACAGAACCACATGAAACATCCATCAGAAAGATCTGTTGGTCCAGGACCCATGCTTGTCTTTCTGCTGTATCACAGTAACCTAACCACTGCCTACAGCCCCTTCATCACACTGACTGTTGTATAAAAGGCCTTGGAACTAGTTAGTCCTTCCTGGCCTCTCCCATAATGCTATCTGTTGCACAGTGACAACATAGTAAGCACATCAAGTCATTCCCTTTTAGATACTACAAAAAAAGAAGAAAGGACTTAAAAGGTCCATAAGGTAGTCTCCTAAATAGATCTCTTCCCAGTGATGTCCCATGGCCCTCACTGGTTGATCTTGTCCTCTAAAACATTCCTGTTACAGCTCAGTGCTGGTGGTTCATGCCTGTCATCCCAGCAATTCAAGAGGTTGAGATCCAGAGGACTGAGATATGAAGCCATCCCAGGAAGAAAAGTCTGGGAGACTCCAACACCAATTATGCTGCCAAAAGCTGTGTTGAAGGTGTAGCTCAAGTGATAAAAGGCCAGCCAAGCAAATAAGGTAAGTGAGTTTGAGACCCTAGGATCAAACTCCAATATGGCCACAAATCAAAATTAACGAAATAAATTATTTCTGTTATAGAAGACTGTGTCATGACTTTGATGAGCCAAAGCATTGTAAAATGCTTGACCACATGGTTATCACCCTTCCATTCTGTGTACCTTAGTGCCTACGGGGATCAGTTGAAAACAATTTCTGGTTTGCATCTCAACAATGTAAATCAGAACTATTTTCTCTAGAAGTACAATACTATGAATGCATACTATGAATGCATGGCTCCAGCCACTTTGTTCATGAACTAAAATAGGGCCCCAAAAGTAAAAGTTCCAATTCCCTAGTAAATTATTATTTCTGTGCAAGCTCTTCTTACAGCGGGTAGCTTGCGTGAATCCATTACCAGTGGCATTATTTCTTCCAGTCGTTCATGAGTTGGTTGTTGGAAAGTTTGATGTGACTCTAGCCTAAACTGTGGGTAACTGTCATCTCATCCCTAATTATGCTGCATTTCCCTAAATTTCATTTGTTTAACACTATGGAAGGTTTTGCACTTCTGCATGCCTATTATCAAACCCTACTACTAGGGTCAGTAGTAGAGTGGTGTATGTGTGTAATATGTGTGAAGGTTTCATCCCATCCACACGAAAAGGAAAAAAAAATAATCAATTATCAGATGGTTTCCAATGTCAACTTTAATTTATTTCTCCTTTTTTCCCCAAAGACTTCTATAAACTATATTGAAAACATGATGTTGCATGAGTTCCCATCTCTTGTTCTTTAGGAACCTGGTCATGAGCTATATTTTGCACAGATTGTCTTCTAATGTTTTATCTGTAAGCTTACCAAAACTCAAGATGCAAATTTTTTTAAATAAGTAATTTTCAAAAGAAGAACTTTGTCATCTAAAATGAGTAGATTGTTCCACATTTTTTTTCTTTTCAGTCTTTAACAATATGACAGTTGACTATAAATATACAAACTCTGTTTCACCAGAATAAAGGACAAAAAGCTATCTTAATTTGAAATGAGAAATTTACAGGCAAAGATTTATAAGCAATTTTCTTGTTAAATTAAGAATGAGATGAATCTGTGAAAGAAATTAGTTTGGTGTAGACATCTTTTCCACTTTAAGAAAGAGTCTTCTGTTCCTATTTATATTTTATGTGGTAGGATTGGGACTTGTGCTCAGAGACATTCACTTGCTTTATATGCTTGTAGCTGACACTGTGCCACTTGAACCACATCTCCAGTGGTTATTTTGCTGGTTATTTTGGAGATGGACTCTCACAAACTTTTCTGCCAGAAATGGCTTCAAACTGGAGTCTTCCCAGCTCAGCCTCCTGAATAACAAGGATTACAGGAGTCAGCCACCAGTGGCCAACTTGTACCTCCTCTTAACCTTGTAAATCCATATGTAAATCTTTTGTTCTCCTTAATACAAATTATTGTGGTTTCCTATTACTCAAATGTGTTCTTAGGCAGCATTTAACTTAGAAAAGTGCTGTGGATCTCTTCTACAAATAGATGAACATATTTCTATAACTCGCTCCATAGAATTTACTCTTCCCCTGCCAAAAATCAGAAACTTTGAGCCTTCACTTAATGCAGGATCAGGACTCAAAATGGTTTTTTTTTGTCAAAGTACATAAAAATAACCACTAGATCATTATCTAGATTTATGTACTATGATTTTTTATTTTCACTTCAATTTTGTATTTCATCCTGGAGATTTTTTTTGGCTGGAAAATACTTCTGAAATGAATCTTGCTAAGAAAATCAAGTATTTGAAAAGCATAGAAGACTCAAACAAATTGATCACAAATTGTAGAAATATCAGTACTGTAAAAAGGCCATACTCCAGAAAACCAAAGAACTTCCTTTCATTGTTAAAATCAGGATGCCTACCAATCCATTTGTTTGTAATGGTAGCCCTCTGCTGTTAAGATAAGAAAGCAGTTTTCACTGAATGAGAAAAGAGACACAGCCTGTAGTAAAAGAAGGTAAGGAACGACTT
Organism: Dipodomys merriami; assembly: GCF_024711535.1. NCBI lineage: Eukaryota > Metazoa > Chordata > Mammalia > Rodentia > Heteromyidae > Dipodomys > Dipodomys merriami. The sequence continues at coordinate 25,815,848 of NW_027202826.1, forward strand.
GTACATCTCAATCTCATTGTTGCAATGGGTCCACCTGTATTACAACTTTGGTGTGGGGGGGTAAGCGGGGAGGATTGGGGAGGGGGGCGGGGGGAGGATGGGAAGGGATGGGAAGGGGAAAAAAAGGAGGAGGCTACAATGCTTGATAAGAAATGTACTCATTATCTTGCCCATGTAATTATAACCCCTCTGTACAGTATTTTCACAATAAAAAAAAAAGAAGGTAAGGAAGAGCCAAGTAACATGAAATGTTATTAGATCTGGAAATGAATGAAATGGCGTCTCTATAGCAATGATCACATTTTTCACCAAGGTCTTGTATTCTAAATATGATTCTTTACTAACAAAAAAAAATAAAACAGAAAGTGAAAAGGTGAACTAAGTATGGTAATGGTTTTACATTATGTATTTTCAAAATTCTGTTTTTATCCAAACGTGTCTATAACTTGTTTTCATATAGGTTCTATTTGAGGTGGGTATATAAAGAGAAACAGAGACAGAGATGGAAAAAATTGACAAAATGTTAACAATTGAGAATCTATATGAGTGCCATGTGAATGTTTATTGTGTTTATTTAAGCTGATTTTTAATTTTAGTTTGAATTTTTCAAAATGAAGAGTTGGAGAAGAAAAGAACTGTTTTAAATTTTAAGGAGAAGTAACTACATAACCATTATAAAAATGTTTTCTAGCTACCAGCACAACTATGTTCATTGTAACATTATTTACCATAGTTAAGACATGGAACCAACCCAGATGTCCCTTGGTAGATGAATGGATCAAGAAAATGTGGTAATTATATACAATGGAATTCTATGCCTCCATCAGAAAAATGACACTACCCCATTTGTAATGAAATGGAAAGAGTTGGGAAAAAAATCATATTAAGTAAGCCAGACCCAATAGACTCCATGGTTTCTCTCATTTGTAATAATTAGTAGATGTCTAGGATAGTCCTAACAGAGGATCACAATAGCTCAATCACTATGTACCCTGTGTCATATACATTTATCTGGTTTGGGGAGGGGAAGGGGAATCACAAAATGGCCAGATGAAGGACAAAAGGTGAACCAATGCAACAGTGATACTCACAAGACACTATGTTGGAAATGAACTTTACAACTTGGTGGGGAGAGAAGACGGGGAGGGAAAATGGGGAAAAAAAAGAGGGAGTGGGAATCAATATTTGACAAGACATATTTTCATTATCTTACCTATGTAACTGTAATCCCTCTGTATATCACCTTTACAATAAATTAAAATAAAATAAATTTTAATATGCTTTGTAGTGTTTTTTTCCTAATTAAAACAAACCCATAATCCTAGACTATCTCAGAGACAAAGCTGCTGGCTGAAATAATTGACTTTTGGAAGCCAGATTAAATTATTCAGGACACATTTGTCCTAGAACACTGAAATGCAGGCAAGGATAATAATGTGCTCAAGGGAAAAAACTGTGTTCATCATTTCCACTCTGTTCCTGTATCTACCTTGAGATTTATGGATTATACATGAATGGCATGTTGTCTGTTTTACAGTCTGAGGTGGCTTTGATCCAACAGCATTTGAAAAGAACCTATCGTCATTTAAAAAGACTTGTCTTAAAATAATAATGTTTATTGCTCAATAAAGTAGCCCCTTTCTACTTACTGTGAATCACTGTTTTTATGCTAAAATATTTTTGTCGTTAAATATCATTGTATTCCAGTCCAAGAGAAATTAAGGAAATAAAGGAATGTTTTTCCTGCCTTTCCATTCTAGTTTTCTATTCATACTCTTAATTCCTCTCCATATATGCAATTAAAGCATATGTGATGGTTTTATTTAAATTCTGCCCCATGACCATCTTCTCCCTCTCATCCATCAAACATGTGCTTCATCCAAATATTTAAGCTGCATAAGAAATAAAACATACATTCCCTCTCATTTTTATATTCATATGTGATTCAAAAGATAAAGTTCAAAATTAAAATTGGAAGAAGAATCAAATTTAGTGATGCATGATGCTCAGGAAGGGAGTATTAGGTACAAGAGGAAGAGGCCTACATTCTTCCTTTCATCTCTGTGAGAATTTTAATAAATGTAAGCATCTGAGTTCTAGGAAAATGAAATAGTAAAGAGTTAATCCACACAGGATTCAGGGAAAGGCAGGACAGGCTCTTCTATCAAAGTTGACTTGTACAAAATTTGGATTTGCTTTAGAGTACTCTACCATATCACCCTAACACAAATGTACACAAAACATAAATTATACTAACATATATAAACATTTACATTAAATGGTACAGAACTGAAGTGAGATTTTATTCTCCACAGAGGAAGACAAATACTCTGACTATATCTCTGACATTAACTGTACAACTTAAGTGTATTATTTAATATGTACAAACTGTTCACCACATTATTAAGATATTATTTGGTAATGAATGGTACATCATGGGTGAAGCAGTTTGAGAAAGTAACTTGGATGAAAACTAGCATTTTTGAGGGTTTCTATGAACCATACATGTTGTATATATTTATCTGCCTATTCCTCAGAATACTGCTATAAAAATGCTAAACATTTTATAAATTAGAAAAATTAAGTACAGACTTCTTTAATTAAGTTTACTTTCCAAAATTAAGTGCAACAACATACATTTTGCATACAGTAGTTTTAATCGAGGAAAACAAAAGTGTCTCAGATAATCTTTTAAGTGATAAAATCCTAATACTGGTAAACTCTAAATTTTCTCCAAAGATTCTATTTTTAAATATAATATCCAGGAATCTTAACCAATACAACATCAGCCTAAGATCTTGAGTTCAAACCCAAATACCACTATATTTAAAGAGAGGTAAACATTAGATGGTAGGTATGTCTAAATATATGCACATGGATATGCATAATGCATTAATACAAAGTTCTCTGGATACAGTATGAATCTGCTTCAAATTCAACAACTTTTTGCCATTATTCTCCAAAGACCTAATTGTAACACAATTCAGTGGAAAGAGAGGAAGATGGGAAAACACAGAAAAGTGCATTGTGGGAAATAAAAAGAAACTTATTATGTTCCAATCACAGGCAGGCTCTTCTTCACAAGTGAATCAAACCTCAAGTTCTCAGAGGCTGGCCTATCTGTCTGCATCACATTCACTTACGTCTCAAGTCACTAAGTTTATCATCTCAGTCCTATATCTAGCAAATCTCTACTTAAATCTGATCCCATCCCTCAAATGCAGGCTCTTAAGGTACATCCCTGGTCCTGACGTTCTATGCCCTTCTTTATTACATCATTTCCCCCTTATTTTTAATCAGGGTTCAAATGATATACACAGCAACCATTCTCATAAATGTGGATGACAATGGCTAAATATTTCCCTCTACTCTTTATTGGCTTCCGGTAGAATCAATAATCTCTTCACTCCATGACTCAAGATGGTTTTCCAATGATGGAGCTGAAAATAAATTCAATTGTGGAGATTGCAAACAGATGCAAAATGAGGAGGAGGAAATTTAAAATATGCTCTTTGATCTTGCTTCTTTAAACTTCTTGGAGATTGTAAGAGCTGCACTTTGTATGCTCACAAATAAAACCAAATACTTGGAGTTCTGGGCCACTTCATAGTTGCCACTCAAGGAAGTAACAGGCAAAAGGAAAGGAGAACTATTTTGAAGCAATACATGTCTCCTTAATGCAGCTCTGACTGCCTAACTTTCTACATCCTGCTGAGCAGTGACACAGAGATATATTCAAAAGTATCCCTTCAGATTTCAGCCCAGGAATTGGCTGAATTGAATGGTTACTTTCTTTCCAAGAGCACTGAACAATTTACTTTTCAGTTGGACCACACAGCTGAATAGGAACTCGGCTTATTTTAAAAAGGGGGAATACTGTTCAGGCTGACAGAATACAGGTTTGTGGCTCCTCTCGGTGGTCATCAAGAAGGTCAGCACAATTTCGAAGAACAAAAAGTTGAGGAGTGGGAAGTATTAATGCTTATAATTATCTCCAGGAAAAGCTTGTTTTCTGTCATCTCTACCACCTGACTACAGCTGGACTATATGTAAAGATAAGTTGAAGAAGAAAAATAAAAGAGATAGAGGCCAGATCCAAGAGGACTTTCCTTTTACAGAGAATTAATTTCAACCATTGAATGTCCCAAGATAAAGTTTCCAGGAACTTTTGACACTTAAAAGAAAACATGACTTCAGAGAAAAGAGAGAGGCGAGAATTCGCTCCACATACCTTTTCATTAACAGATTTGGATTTAGAAAAGCAGGATCAATACTCTAACACCAAAGCAAAGGATAATACCAAAATATGCAGAGCCTGAAAAAAAATTGAAATGGAAACTGACACAATGAAAAATGTTCACGTGCAGAATGGATTCCAGCTGAGAGTCTTCAACAGGAGCAGCTCCCAGAGGTTTCCGGAAGGCTCTTGCATGCAGATTCCCAACATGAGAAAATCTGGATTTTGGCCCAGGTTTCAACCATGTCCCACAAACAATGCTTGGGTTCTCTTGAGAGTTTGCTCTTCAGTGCAGTCTCTAAATTCTAAATTCAAAGCATAGCTTCTGAAAAAGGAAAATGCTGTAGAACAAAGATGGGAAGATATATCTGCTTCCAAATTTATAAAGCTCTCTATCAGCACTAGTCAGACCCCAGAGCATTGTCCACAATGGTTCACAAACATTGGTTTGGAACTACTTTCTAGTAAGAATAGAAAAAGAGACTCGGTCAATCCTACTTCTACCAATAAGGTAGATGAGTTGATTCGTACACTTCACTTGCATCTTAATTATGTCTTCCTAACTATTAAGTTCTTCCTTATCTTTATCTTTTTTTTGTCTTTCAGATTCCTTCTCTTCCTCTAATCTTTACCTTCCCCTGGCCTCTTCCTAGTGATTTCTCTTCTCCCAGTCACATTCTCCTTCCTCTGATGCTGTTCTTTTCTAGGTTGAGCTTGACTCTCTCTCTCTCTCTCTCTCTCTCTCTCTCTCTCTCTCTCTCTCTCTCTCTCTCTCTCTCCTCTCTCTCTCTTTCTCTCTCTCTCTCTTTCTCTCTCTCTGCTTTCATTTCCCTTAATCTTCCTCTAATGAACTTTCCTCAGCCTCCTGTTATGACAAACATGTTAAGCAGTTAAAGGATAAGTTACTAACGATGCCCAACAATGATGCATAATAGAGTTACAGAGCTTAGAGCCCCCAAAGGGTCTCCAGACACCATGTGACGGAGCTTTTCCAGTGTGCAAGCTGATAAGGGACTTAGGATTTTCCAGATGTGAAATTGAGGCTTAAAGCAGGTAAGTGTGTTGCCCACTTACAGTGACCCAAAATCGGTGGCTTCTTGAGACAGAATATTTACCATTATTAGCACCATCTCTTACAGATAACAATGTAGAAAAAAAGTTTGAGAATGTGGTGAGAATATGTTCCCCATTGAGCATCTTGACTTGAAAAATCCCACCTGACAGCTACTTCCATTGGAATCCCAGAATTAGAAACGATCTACTTTCTAATTATAACTATTTTTATCTTTTCTAGGCTTCCTTTCTTCTTCACTTCATTATGAATAGTTGGCCCTTTTCGGATAAATATCTCTTTCCGTGGTTACTCGGCAAGAACACAAAATAGGGCCTCGTTCTTAAGGGGTGTTGTTTTCATCTCCCAACTGTCATTAGGAATTGCATGTGCAGAAAGCGAGCTTTGCGAGCTTTTTATGTTTTGTTTAGGCACGGTGGGTTAATTGCAGCTCTCTTTCCCGCAGCTTCCTCACGCTTGGGAGTTAACCATGGGTTTGCTATGCTGGGAAAGGATTCTGAAAGGTGTGGAATCCACAACAAATGCAACAATAAATAACAATTATACCCCCAGCCTTCGCTAGCTCACCACTGCCTTCACAGATGAAAGCAGCAAACCCAGCTCTTACCTTCTGTAAGACTGGACTCTCCCAAAGCTATTGGAGATACTGGCATAGCATCGGGCTCCTAGAAGCCCCGCTGGGTCACAAGCTCTTCCTAATTGGAATGACACCATAGAAGTGCTAGGTACCCCACCCAGAGCTTCTGAAACATTATCTCTTAAGTACTTGTGAACATGAATGGAGGCCTTCATTAACTCGTTAGGATTCTGAGCAACCTGGACATCTGCTACCTAACTTTTTTTTTTTTTTTTAATTATGATCTCACTTCAGAAACTGAGATTGGAATTCAATGGTAAAACAATGGGTATCCACAGCAAAAAGGCAAAATGCTTACAGGCTCTCCCAATTTGGGGAAAATGTGTAATGTGTCATTCTTGAGTATCTTATATAAGTGCTTTCTTTGAAACGCCATTGGTTTTCAAAAATAGGTGCTGAACGGGGGGTTACAGTTACATAAGTAAGGTAATGAGTAAATTTCTTTTTAAACACTGTTACCCCTCCCTCATTTTGTCCTGCTTACCACGCCCCATTCCCCTCCCTCCCAGATTGTAAAGTCCATTCCCAAATAGTGTCTAGTGAGTAGCATTGTTGCTTTAGTTCATCCTTTATCCTGCTGTTTCTGAATATAACTATACAAAAGAATCTAGAAGAAACATAAAAACATATAAACTAGTCTTATCAAAAGAGGAGAATGGATTCCCTTTACAAGAGTTACTTAGTGAATTAACAGGGCCCCAATGGCAATTTAATTCAATCAATGAAATAGCAACGTGAATAGTGACTACAGTAAGTGATAGAAATACTGGCTACAGCGACCTCTAGTGTTCATATAGTTAAACCATCAATAGTAAAGTAAATGCTTCTCTTGTTTAACATCAGCTCAGATTGTACTGTCTGAAAATAGAAGGGAAGCACCAGCAAAAGAGCTTTGCAGTTACTCTCACACCACAAGGAAATGAAAGAATTTCAGTTTCTTGAATCTCACAATTCTAACATACCCACAATTCTAATACACCCTTTTATTCATTGTGTCTTTTTAGTTGACATGAATATATATTAACATAGCCACTACTATACATATTTTTAGGGCAGTACTGTTTATTTTTTATTTATTGTCAAGTTGATGTACAGAGGGGTTTCAGTTACATAAGTAATTACATAAGTTGACATTTCTTGTCAACCTTGTTACCCCTTCTGTCAATTTTCTCCTGCTTTCCTTCCCTCAACCCCCCCCCAAGTTGTACAGATCATTTCCAACATATTTTCTTGTGTATATCGCTGTTACATTGATTTCCCCCTTGTCCTTTGTCTCACCATTCTGTTGTTCCCCTTCCTTTCCCTAATTCAAATAAATGTATATACAATACCAGGGTACCAAAATCAAATACATTGGCAACATAAGGAGAAGAACATACAAAGAAACAAGAAATCACATAGTACATTAAAAACAACAACAAAGAAAAACCTCTTATGTCCATGACTTGGAGTTTATTTTGCTTAGTATCATCTTATATGGTCATATGGACATAGCTATTGATTGAGCTATTCTGCTCATCTGCTAAGATTATCCTAGACATATACTAATTATTGCAAATAAGGGAAACCATGGGACCTATGTTTCTGTGAGTCTGGCTTACTTCACTTGATAAGATTTTTTCCAAGTCTTTCCATTTCCTAACAAATGGAGCAGTGCCATTCTTTCTGATGGAAGCTTCCATCGCTCTAAATTTTGGTCTGTAAAATATGGTCATGATAACAAAAAAACAAGGATTTATTTCCAGTAATTATTCAAGGACAGATAGAAATTTGAATAAGCTGATAATGCTGGACTGAGATAATAAATCCTTTATAAATCTAATAAAAGAGCAGCAACTTTATACGATTTTGTCTATTTTTCAAAAGGTAAGAAATCTTTATGATATTTTAAATTACTTCTCAATTCTTTATACAAATTTGATGTCCTATTCATTGGATATTTAGACTCTTTACTTAATCTTCTAAAACTTAATGGTTGCATTAAAATCTTATCTGCCAAGAGTATAAAAAGATTGACCCATTGTACAATGATATTACTTTTATAATCAGCCACAAGTGACATTACTGAGCAAAATATATGGTTTATTCTACTTGCTTCATTCACTTTTCCTATTGATTGAGAAAAATCAGAGAATATACTAGTTATTGCATAGACATATATATCAAGCTCTTTATATTCTATGCATTATGTCTAAAAGATCCTCTGGAAAATATCATCTGCTTGAAATATACTTTAAAATGTTCAGTGTTGAGACCTTGCTACATTTCCTAGGTTTCTCTCCAGTGGCTGCCTCCTGAGCAGCTGTAATTACACAGCTTTTGCCACCATGGCTTCCTTGAAATGGAGCTAATCATATCAGTAAAGGAGAGAATGCATGCAGAGCACCAGGAGTAACACCTAATACAAAGTGGGAATATGATGAATGGCATTTGACTCTATTTTTCTAGGAAAATATGCTTTTGTGACCAAAGTTCAGCTAGATAAATTACATATTTTCATGAGACAACTTCAGAAAACGGCCCCAAATTTCGCCACAACTCTGGTTTTGCTGTTGGCAATTGTTAATCTTTTCACTTTTGCTGTTAAATGTTGACTAGTTGAATCAACTTTATTGAGTCCTAATTTATATCAAACAAGGGTGACTGTTTTAAAGATACAATTGGATGAGTTTTGACAAATGTGTCCATCTAGGCAGCCTCTTCTACAGTCAAGATAGGACAATTGCCATTGCCCATTTCCTAAGTCATTTGGTTCTCCTGTTCTCACTCACCTGCATACCTGTGACCATCAGTTGAGTTTCTATTGCTGAACATTATTCTGTTCTCTGATTTCATATAAAAAGAAATATGTTCACATAAGTGTATGCAGTGTGTATTCTTTGTATCTAGTCTCTTTTGTTCAGAATAATGTTTGTGAGATTCATCCATATTGTATTCATACATCTGCCTTTTTTTTTTTTTTTTTGGCTAAGTGATACCTTATTGCGTAGACACCACACAATGTGTTTATCCACTCTCCTGTTCATGACACTTTAGTTGATTCGAGTTTTAGGCTATTACAAATAAAGCTGTTACATGCAATCCTGTGCAATTATGTGGTCTCATTTTCCTTTTGCTTTGGTGAATAACTGGGAGTGAAATTATAGGTGCTGTAAGAACTAACTATATACTTAAATTCATTTGAAGCTTTCTAAATGTTTGTGTCATGTTATTCTTACTCCAAGAATACGTGCTTTTCATCTTTGTTAGAACTTGCCTTTGTCCATTAGGTGAGTTACTTTTGTGTTGCTGTAATCAAAATATCTTATAGAACAGCTGCAATGAGGATAGGTTTAGTTAGTTCTGCTTCAGAAAGGTCAGTCCATGGTCAGTTGGCCCCCAGGCTTCTGGACATCATGGCAGTAGGAGCATGTGATAAAGGACCTTCAGGATAGGCAAGAAGCAAAGAGAGAGAACGGAAGTGGAGCCCAGGTATGAACTTCAAAGTCCCACCCCTAGGGCCTACTTCCCCTAGCTGCATCACACCTTCCAAAATCTCCACCACATCTTAAAATAGCGCCACCATCTGGAACTGAGTGTTAGACACCTGAGCCCATGTTTACATTTCATATTCAAACTGTAAGACCCTTGCTTCTAGTTAGCCATGACTCTATTTATGGAAAGTTTCAATTCTATTATTTCCTGGATGATAGATAATTTTGACTATCTTTTCATGGCTTTACTAACCATTTTTGTATTTTATTTTTTGGAAGTTTTGTTTAAACTTCTTACCAATTTTTTAAACCACCAGTACATGTTTTAAAATTATCTGAGGCCAAAATAAAGTACTGCCTTTTTATCCTTTTGTTGTCATTTGCAGACAATAAAACAGGTTTTCCTTAATGAAAATAGTGAAGGGGGAATATTTGACATGTTCTGTCTAGGTTTCCTCTTGTTAGACTTAGGACAACGCACAAAGAATAGAAACTATTGTAATAGTGGCCTTAATTAAGCAGCCTTTAAAATAAGACCCTGGCTGGGCACTGGTGGCTCACACCTGTAATCTTAGCTACTCAGGAGGCTGAAATCTTGAGGATCTTGGTTCAAAGCCAGCTGAGGCAGAAAGGTCTGTGAGACTCTTTTCTCCAAAAGCCAGAAGTAGAGATATGGCACAAGTGGTAGAGCACTAGACCTAAGCATAAAAGCTCAGGGACAGTGCCCAGATCCTGAGTTTAAATCTATGCATACATACATACATATACATACATATATATACATAATACATACAAACATAATACATACACCATGACATAAGATTCTGAGTGACATGATTAGCAAACCGGCTTCCAGGGAGAAAGTGGTCTTGACAATATACCCAACACAGAGTGTGGATTCTAGGATTCTAGGTAGCATCGCCCTAATCCTGATAAAATGTCACACTGCTGGATATACCATTTCAAATAGATGACTGGGAAACATCTTGTTCTGTTTCCTTTCTTTTTCATCATTTATTTATTTTATTTTTAAGATCTTGTACAGAGGGGTTACAATTACATGAGTAAGGCAATGAGTACATTACCTGTCGATCATTGTTACCCCTTCCCTTCCTTGTTGCTGTCCCTCCCCCACCACTCACATTCCTTCTCACACTACCCCCAACCAAAGTTGTAAAGTTGGTTTCCAACATACTGTCCTGTGAGTATCGTTGTTGCAGTGGGTCATCCTGTGTCCTTGTTTCAGCATTTTGTTATTCCCCTTCCCCTCCCCAGATTAGAAAAATGTATATACAAGATGCAGAGTACTAAAATCAAATACAGTGACAACAGAGGATATACCATAGGGGGAAGAACACACAAAGGAAACAAAAAAAAATCACATAGTACATTAAAAACAACAATAATAAAGAAAGACCTCTTGTGTCTATATCTTGGGGTTCATTTTGCTTAGGATCATCTTATATGGTCACAGGGACATAGCTTTTGAGGTATTCAGCTCATCTGATGAAATTATCCTAAATGTATACTAATTGTTGCAAATGAGGGAAACCATGGGACCTATATTTCTTGGGTCTGGCTTACTTCACTTAATATGATTTTTCCCCAAGATTTTCATTTCCTAAAAAATGGGGTGGTATCATTCTTTCTGATGGAAACATAGAATTCCATTGTGTGTGTGTGTGTGTGCATATGTGTGTGTGTGTGTGTGTGTGTATCACATTTTCTTGATCCATTCATCTTCTGAGGGGCATCTGGGTTGGTTCCATATCTTAGTTATGGTGAATAATGTTGCAATTAATATAGTTGTGCTGGTAGCTTTAGTATGGCCTTGTTTGTGGTCATTAGGGTAAATGTCCAGAAGTGGGACTGTTGGGTCACAGGGGAACTCTATGTGTAGTCTTTTGAGGAATCTCCATACTGCTTTCCAGAATGGTTGAACAAGTTTACACTCCCACCAACAAGGCAGTAAGTTCTCTTTTGGCCAAACCCCCTCCAGCATCTGCCGTTATTATATTTTTTTGATTATAGTCATTCTAAATGGAGTAAGGTGGATTCTCAGTGCTGTTGTTTTGATATGCATTTCTTTTATGGCCAGAGAAGTTGAGCATTTCTTCATGTGTCTATTGGCCATTCTTATTTCCTCTTCAGAGAAGTCTCTCTTAAGTCCTTAGCCCACTTGTTTGTTTGATTTGTTTTTGGAAGATTTAATTTTTTGAGTACTAAGTATATTGTAGATATGAAGACCTGTTTGTTGTGTAGCTAGTGAAGGTCTTCTTCCAGTCCATGCTTTTTCTATCTATCTTGCTAGCTATGTCCTTTGCCATGCAGAAGCTCTGCAGTTTCATGCAATACCATTTGTCCAAACTTTCTTTGATTTGTTGGGTATCTGGGTCTTTATTAAGAAAATTTCAGCCTGCGCCAAGGAGCCCTAGAGTTTCTTCTATCCCTCCCTGTAATGTTTTCAGGGTGTCTGCTTTTACTTTGAGGTCTTTGATGAATTTGGAGTTGATTCTGGTGCTGGTTGATATATAAGAATCTAAGTTTAGTTTTCTACAGGTGGTTAACCATTTTAGACAACACCATTTACTGAAGAGGCTGTCTTTCTTCCATTCTATATTTTTGCTCCTGTATCAAAAATTAAATGGCTATAGGTATGCAGGTTCATTTCTGAGCCTTCAGTTCTATTCCATTGTACCTCAGGTTTGTTCTTGTGCCAGTATCAAGCTGTTTTGATTACTATGGGTCTGTAGTAGAGTTTGAAGTTTGGTATCGATGTTCCTCCAGAACTGTTCTTTCTGCTAAAGATTGTTTTTGCTATTAGGGGTTTTTTATTGTTCCATATGATTTTTTGGATTGTTTCTTCTATTTCATTGAAGAATGAGGTTGGGATATTGATGAGTATTGCATTTTTTGATGAATTGGTGAAATCAATTGACCAGAATTTTATTGAGAAATTTTGCATCGATGTTCATCAAAGAAAGGGGTCTATAGTTCTCTTTCTTTGATGAGTCCGTGTCTGGTTTTGGGATGAAGGTCATGATGTCTTCATAGAAAGACTTTGGTAGTGAGCTTTCACTTTCTATTTCATTGAAGAGTTGGAGGGGCATTGGTGTGAGTTCCACTTTGAAGGCCTTTTAGCTACAAACCCATCTGCTCCTGGGCTTTTCTTGTATGGGAGGTCCCTGATTTCTGTTTCTATTTTGATGCCTGATATGGGTCTGTTAAGGTGGTTTAAATCATCTTGGTTTAGTTTGGGCATATCAATATTTGCTAAACATTCTTCCCTTACTTCCAGCTTCTCAAACGTACTAGCATAAAGGTTTGAGAAGTATTCCCTTATAATGTCCTGAATCTTGGTTGTTTCTGTGGTGATGTTTCCATTCTCATCTCTGAGTTTGTTTATCTGGTTGTGTTTTCTTTTTCTAATAAGATTTGCTAAGAGTCTGTCAATTTTGTTAATTTTTTTCAAAGAACCAACTATTTGTTTTGTTGATTCTATGTTTTTTGGAGTCTATTTCATTTAATTCTGATTTAATTTTAATTATTTCCTTCTATCTATGTATTAGGGTTTGGCTTGTTGCTCTTTTTCAAGGAGTTCCAGGTGCATCATTAATTGTTGGCTTGAGATCTCTCCAATTTTTTGATATAGGAACTCATAGCTATAAATTTTTCTTTGAGTACTGCCTTTTCTGTGTCCCAGAGGAGCTGGTAATTTATATGTTCATTTTGTTAAATATCATGAACATTTGAATTTTCTTTTCAATCTCTTCCATGGTTCAACAGTGTGTTGTTCAGCCTCCATGTGTTGCAGGGTTTTCTTTGGTGGCTTTGGTGTTGAATTCTAATTTTATTCCCTTGTGGTCTGAGAGAATGCAAGGCATAATTTCAATGTGTCTGAATGTGGACAGATTTGCTTTGTGACCTAAAATGTGGCCTATTTTGGAGAAGATTCCATGTGCTGTTGAGAAGAATGTGTATTCTATTGCTGCTGGGTGAAATATTCTGTAGCTGTCTGTTAAGTCTAGTTGGTCTATGCAGTTGTTTAGATCCAAAATTTCTCTGTTGAGTTTTTGCCAGGTTGAGCTATCAGCGGGGAAAGTGGTGTGTTAAAGTCTCCAACAATTAATGTCTTTGGATCTATGTGAGATTTTAGGGAAAGTGATGTTTCTTGGATAAATTGGGGTTGTCCGGTATTTGGTGAATACATGTTTAGAATTGTTATATCCTCCTGTAAGAAAGATCCCTTTATTAGTATGTAATGTCCTTTTTTATCTCTTCTTGTTAATTTTAAATTGAAGTCTATTTTATCTGATATTAGGATTGCAACTCCCACTTGTTCATGGGGGCCATTTGCTTGGTAGATTTTGTTCTATCCTTTCACTTTCAGAATATGTTTGTTTTTGTGGGCAAGGTGTGTCTCTTGAAGGCAGCAGATAGAAGAATCTTTTTTTTTTTATCCAACTTGACAATTTATGTCACTTAATTGGAAAGTTACATCCATTAATGTTGAGAGTTAGGATTGAGAGGTGTGTGGTAGTTCCTGCCATGTTATCCACCTTCTTGGGGGTTGTACCAACTGGGTTCTTCCTATGCTTCTTGGATTCTGTGTTTGGGGCTGTTTCTTGGCCTTTTTTGTGCTCTTGGTGGTTTCCTATGTGTAGTACATCTTTAAGTATTGTTTGAAGGGCTGGTTTGGTGGAGATACATTGTCTCAATTTTTCTTTGCAATGGTCAGTTTTTATTTGTCCCTCTGTTTTGAAGGAGAGTTTATCTGGGCACAATATTCTATTTAGTTTTGACATTAAGATTTGGTTGTACAAAAGCCTCTTCAGACTACAGCTTTTAAAATACTGTGAAAGAGCTGAGTGCTCCTTTATAATTTTTATATTTTTTTCATTCTCTTAAAAGTTAAATTATTTTTAAATTAATTCAACTAGACTATGTATCTCTATCTAGATAAAGAGACTGACAGACAAATAGATGATAGATAGATAGACCCATATACAGACAGACAGACAGACAGACACTCATGAAGTCTGAATCCTCTGATAGGAAGTTTGTATTTTTTATATAAAATAGGGGCTTTAGTCAAGAAAGTGTTTAATTGCTTTATAAATTGTTCTATTTTTTGCAGTAAACTGAATTCATTTTTATCTTTTTTGGATTCATAAGAGTAAGAAGGAATTCCATCAAGTGAATTTACTGAAGTCCAACATCCAAAGCTCTGAAGAGATTTATCTTCCGTGATCTAAAACACTCAGATTAAAACACAAAAGAAGTCGTAGAAATTTCAGTCACCCCATTCAATGTTACCTCTCATCCCCTACCCTACCCCATCACATCCAGGGTGGGAAGTACAGGCAGGGAGGGAAGGGCAGAGAAAGACTTAAAAATTAGTGTTGATATGACACCCAGAGCACATTATCCTTCTAGTAATTTCAGTGCTGTCTTTGAGTTGAGGGGCAGCTCTAAAAAGGAGTAGGGTTTTTTCCTCTTTTGTTGTTGTGTTTCATGCTGTTCATTTGGGGGTTTTTGTAAAACAGAGAAAGAATAGGTGGCTGGATGGACAGACAGAAAATTGCTGGAAGCCAGGTTATTAGTAGCTTAAGTAGTAATCTTTTAAGTGTATTGCCCAACATACCAGAAGGAGATGAAATAGGTCTCAAGTAAAGAAGAAAAAGGTGAGGTGATGTGGTAATGACACATCCCACACTATTTTCTTGACTGCCTGAGATGGTCAGAAATGTTGAAGCGTTACTTTCATCTGTCTAAAGGTGTGTAAAGCTCCAAAGCTTGTAGATTTCTTTTATTGAATGTATTCTCATTATTCTCTTCTCCATTGTTAGGATATTTTATATTGTAATGGGAAGTATTCCTGTAATCCCATGGAATTATAATCAGTGCAGCCATTCCTAATAGTATTTCTCTGTTTTGCCAACAAAGGCACAAATGTATGAAGAATGGCATCTATGAAATTAAGCGGATTGGTTTATGTCATTCAGATTTCAAGGCAGGAAAGTCAACAGAACAATAAATTTCAATTCAAAACGAAACCAAAAAAATTCCATGTAAACCTCAAACCACTAGCAAGGCAGTCATAAACACCTTCACCATAACCTCACTTGGAAAATAACTATTTTAATTGGTACTAAAATGAAAATAGAAAATTAGAAGTATTGACATTTTAGTAGCATAAGAAGCCTTGTGAATATTTTGTTTGAAAGATAGACAAGCTAAAAACAATTATACAATGCATTCCATTGTTAATTTCTTTCATTCTCATGCTTTTCTGTACTTAGAGATGAATGGAAAAAAACCTGTCAAATAATTTTAATTTACCATTTCAAGTGAATTTTAACTGGGTAGTGTTTAATTATTTAATTAATGTATGTATATACATTATATGTATGTATATATAATATATATATATATAATTCTATGTTTTCACTGTACTTGGGGTAAGAGGAGCATTGAAAACATAAAACTTGCATAATTAATATATGTATACATTGATTGTAGCAAATTCAGACAAACATACACATCAGAAAAGAAAGCCTCCAATTTTGAATCTGTGATTATCCTATATTTGTAATTGCATATGATATATGCAATTAAATACAGATATACTAATTTTCAAATATCTTTATTTAACTCACTCGAGAAGCTTTAAAACCGTCACAGCACCAGAGAAATGAATTATTCACTTCAGAGAAACAAAATGTATCCATTTTTGGTACAAATGAATAAAAATGAGTGGTTAAAAAAAAGAGTGGTAATGCCACTATATAGAAGTTAACTACAGTTTACATAGTTCTAGGCCGTTTTTTGCGGGCATTTGATTAATATATATTGATAGATAAAATGATTAAAATCTGAATAAAAATGGGAACTCCGCAGACCATGGAGAAAACATTAGGAAAGATAATATGCATTTGGTATCACAACACAGGGAAATCTCGGGTAAGCTTGCATGGTAAAGTTTCCAGAAAGCTTGTCAGAATTATCCCTATCTGCAACTCGTCACAACGAAACAGAGTATTATAAATCCCAGCAAACTTTGGCTGATTGTTCTGCTTCTTCTGTTTTTTTGTTTTTTGTTTTTTTTTAAATCTCGCTCCCTTAAGTGCTTAACAATACCTTACAGGTTCCCTGAGTATGATCCAGTATGTACAATGAAATGCATTGTTTAATGTTATAAGTTCTAAACTCTCTGTGGCTTTGCTTTCATGGATGCCTGCAGACTCAGTGTGACGTGAACTGACGATTGTCATATCACTTTCCATGTGTCATCGACAGACACAGCAAGTGCAGGCACTGGGTATCTCAGTGACTCCGAGTGGCTTAGAATGGATTTACACTCCATTCACTGCCAAGTACTAATTGCTAGAACTAGTCATAGTGTGGTAGGACATATTGGATGATTCATTGAGATCCTAAATCTCTTAGAGCCAGCGATAGGCTGGTAAACAGTTAACAACAGTTTCTAGAGTGAAGAGAAGCTTAGCCCTGGGTTGTAGCCTGTGCCAATTCCTTTGGAAGTCATATGAAGTTATTACAATGGGGTCACTGTCTTCAGAGTTGAGAAGAGGGTTGCACACTCTGGTCCTGAAAGCAAAGTGTCTCTGCCTCTTAGTTCACAGAGACCTGGAAAACTGAAATGTAGAAACATCCAGACTGTTCAGGCAATCCCAGTAGCTAAGAAATATCAGGAAAATGAAAAAAAAAAACCCTCCCTTTCCCTTTTCCCATTATAACTCTCTCCTTCCAGAAAACGGAGGTTCATAGCTCAGCTAAGCCTTGGATCTTAAATCTCTTGCCCTGAATGCATAAGACCCACATCTTCTTGCAGTGTGGAATAAAAACTAGAAAAAGGGGAAAGGAAAGATGAACTACCATGGTTGTTCTCAGACCCAAAGCAGTCGATCCTTACTTTCTAGTAATGCAGGAAAAAATAAAAATAAAAGGAGAGCTAAGAAATTATGCTTATTCTCTAAGGTACATTTTCAATCAGCAAAGGTATGATCATCCCAGCCCCCTCCCCCTTCTGGCCACTTCTGATATCACTCGCTACGCTGGAGGCTGTGATCTGAAGAGTGTGGTTCAAAGCCAGCTCTGCCAGTAAAATTGGCTCTACTGAAGAACTACAAAAACAAACTAACAAAAAAATTAATGGAAATGGACTTGTGGTTCAAATGGTAGATCACTAGCCTTGGGCAAAAAAAATTAAGTGGCAGCAACCAGGCTCTGAGACCAGCACAAAAATTAATAAAGAAATTAAAAAAGATTAATTAAAAATATAATTGGGTTTCTCCATAGGTAGCGTTAGCTACATTACTATGTAGGTAATAGGAAGGCTGTTGATGAAAAGAGATGTGAGGAAATTTGGAAGAGTTTGCTTGCTAAACTGTTAAGGGAAAATAATTGCATTTCAAAAGCCATCCAAAACTACATTTGTGTGTATTTCACATCTCTGTACACTTCCAGAGTCGCTGAAGAGAACTAGCCTACCCGCTAAGAGGCCAGCTGAGCAACTGCACTAAATAGTAATAAATGAGAGTACCTGGCTCAGAACAGTGCTCAACAAATATTATTTGTTAACTCTCTTTGCTTCCAATACTTCCAGTACTGAAGTTATGTGCAACCATGGACATACTCCCTACCAGGAACCTCGTTTCCAATCAGGAAGTCAAGAAGAAAGCAGTTCCATATTTTCATGTGAGAGATAACACAATGAAACCACTTTGAACAACTAATGTATAGTAATAGGAATCGTGACTGAAAGGAAACCATAAGAATAAAAGAAGTAATAAAATCCAACAAGTTATAGAGAAGGAGAAAGTTACATCCCTCCTGGACAGTAGTAGTTGTATTTCAAACACTTTTCCTCTTGGTTCAATATAAGAAGAGGAATCCAGTGGCTGATTTGGAACCTGCATGAAAACAGGTTAGTTTGAGTCAATTTGCTTTTCCAGGGTTTGGACCCATACTAGGATCTAGCTTATAGTGCTTCTTTATTCTCTAGTAGATACTTTCTTATTATTCATCAACAGACATTATTCATCAATGGAAAGCTTACCTTGAATAAAAAAATAAATTCAACTTATCAATTAAACACACTGTTATGGCCAGGAGCCAGTGTAATCCTAGCTACTCAGAAGGCTGAGATATGAGTATTACCAACTAAAGTCAGCCCAGCAGGAAAGTCCATAAAACTCATTTCCAATTAGTCACCAAAATACTGTAGCTCAAGTGGTAAAATACTAGCTTTGACCCAATTGCTCAGGGACAGTGCCCATGGCCTGAGTTCAAGCCCCAAGACTGGCATAAATTTATTTTTTAAAAAAGAACGAAAAACAAACGCAAACAAAATACTGTAATGTTGTGTCAAAAAAAAAATACTGAACAAAGCATTCTACGACAGTCAGAAGCTACTAGTGAATTTCCTCTGTTTTTTTTTTTTCTTCAGCTTCAGCTTTAGTAACATTGGTCCTCTCAGCAAAGTTGATGGCTTACTATTTAACCTGTCTGCAAAATGCCCAATTCAGGAACAATATGAGTTTAAATCACTTCAGCCAACTTGTTGACATCTATTCGGATGACAGGAGTGTGGTGGGATGGGGCAGTCTAACAGTCAGATTAATAAGAGGTTTAATCCTCTACTTCCCCAATATTAATACAATGCAGCAATTTCTCTTTCCACAGGGGACAATTAATAATTGTTCCTCAATCAAGCAGCTGAAACACGACACTACCATTAACCAGTATTTCTGCACCAGCCCAGTCATCCCTTCAATTTGGTGTCAATTAGGCCGATTAGTGGTTAGCAGCTCAGACTGCAATTCAATCATGTGAAAATGGCTCTCCACACAAATGTTGGTTGCGTTAAGAATTTTTCCCATGCTGACAAATCAATGTCTTGGCTGCTAAGACACAAACTGTAGGGTAGAAAGATGGTGTTTGATTGGCTATAACACTATCTACTCATTTATAAGACAAAAGAGAGTTCTTTAGGCCACCCACTAGCTCCATGGCTTCTCCTGAGCCATATAGCAGTGGAGTTACAATTTGTTGGCTAGTGATATATCTGAACCCTATTATCTTCTCATCTCACTAGCTAGGTGGTCCTGTGGGGGAGGGGGAGGTACTTCTCCCTCAGGGGAGAAGTACCTGTTAAAACACTTTGGAGGTTTGGGGCTTTTTTGTTTTGCTTTGTTTTGGCTCTGATTCTAAACCCAGTGAAAGGGGATTAGAACTCTAGCTTTTAATTGTGCTTGCCTTTTTCTTTTGCAAATGGCAATAATTCTGTAGCACCTTTTGTGATAGGAAAATGAGCAGTGGATTAAAGCATAGTTTTGATTCCTCAACCTGTCGCCTTAGTCTGAGAGGCACCTTGCTTAAGCCTGTACAAGGTGCCTACCAAGCCGCTTAGCTCTGCAAGAGGCAAACAGAGAGAATCTGGTTTCTACACCTAAAACACATCTACGGGAACAAGTTTTCAGAGGTTATTCAAAAAAATTATTTAGCATGGTTCATTTAAGTATCCAGATCAAGTCTTGAATACTTTGAATGTTTTCTTTATGAGATGAAAACAATCCTAATACATAGAATTTGTTAAGAATTCAATATTACTTAATACTTAATATCAATTATTATTCCTTCTTCTGTTAAGAAGTCTTCATGAATTGTAGAAAAAACATATAGGTCATTCTACTAATTAAGTCTCCTTTTCTGAGACATTTTTTTAAAGTTAAGATTATGTTGCTATTAACTTTTAAATCATAATGGATACTAATATGCCCCATAACAGAAGGAAATTTCAACTTAAATAATTCTATAATATGACCTGTCTTAATAATTTACATGTTTAAGAAAAGTTGCATTGTTCTGTTATATTGTTTACATTCTTATTGTTTTTTGTTTTAAGATATGGAATCATACTAGTCTGTACTTTGATACATTTGCTGCCAAACTTAAAAAAGAAAATTCCAGGGTGTTTATATAAAATTGGAAATGAAATGTTGGGCACTGGTGGCTCACGCCTGTAATCCTAGCTACTCAGGAGGCTGAGATCTGAGGATCGTGGTTCAAAGCCAGCCCCAGCAGGAAAATCTGTGAGACTCTTATCTCCAATTAACCACCAGAAAACCAGAAGTGGTGCTGTGGCTCAAGTGGTACAGCACTAGCCTTGAGCATCCAGGCCCAGAGTTCGAGCCCCATGACTGACCTCCCCCCAACAAAACTGGAGAAAATTTAAGTTAATAAAATAACAGCATAATAATATAGTTGAGTAGTAAATCCAATGTCAGAGTTTATGTTAAAAATTCTTCAAAACTTATCACTAATAAAAACATGTTTGACCTTACATTTAAGTACAAGCTAAATAAAATCTGTACTTTAACTTTATATATCATTTTTACTTTATTTACATGTTTATCCTATATAATTTATGTACAAGATATTTATATGTCATATGGGTTTTAGTTATGCATGAAGATTTAAAATATGAAATTCAATTTGCATTATATGAACAAATGAAAAGAAAGTCATACAAAACTGCTATTTTATTTAATATTGCCATAGGGAAATACAGCCAGAAAAATCATACCAAAAGAAGATTCATTTTGAAGAAACATTATGTCATCAGATTAAATAATACAATGCTTTGAACCATCTTACAATTTTTATTAGTTTTTAAATGTGTTTTCTGATGATTTTTTATTTCTAAATGAGTCATCAGAGGACAAATACTACATTTTACATTAGCAATATAAATTTTTGAAAATATCTACATACTTATAGTCTGTAGCTATAAATGATAAACTCATATAGATTGAGTTAGGCTCCACTGAAATAGAAATATTCTTATACAAAATGGTATGAATCCAAAACTTTTTATTTATTTTTAATCATTTTATTTATTTCTGTTTTATTGTGGTACTAGGGTTTAAACTTGGGGCTTCCCACTTGCTAGACCCACTTGCTCTTATTTGAGCCATGTTTTGTACAGGTCTTGTTTTTAAGCTGATTTTTCAAAGAAGGAATCTAGTAAACTTTTTCTGTCCAAGCTGGCCCTAATTATGATCCTCTAGGTACCAGTCCATGGGTTATAGGCATGAGCTGCCTGCACCTGGCTTTATGAATAAAAATATTAAAAGTTTTCATTTCATTTGCCTACTTGCTAGCTTTCAGTAACACTCAATCTTGGATTTTTTTTCTCCGAAATATACCATGCCACTTTGAAGAAAACTTTCTTAATTAACAAAAATTACATAGCACTAGATGGCCAACAGAGTGAAGACAATTATTTAAAAATTAATTCTAAAACATGTGACTTGGAGAGGAAAAGTAACATCTATCATCTTTCTATCATCTTTCCTTCCACAATGTTGCTATAGCAAGCCATTCTTGGTCCTAAATTGTAGTCTTCATTAATGAAAATAAAGCAAAAACAGGGTGTTACAGTCTGGAAAACATAGTTTCCTTTGGTATACTCAAAAGGCAACCTTTCCCACACAACTTATTGCTATTGCTTGTTGAATAAATAAGTTTCATACAAATAACATCACAAGTTGTCATTCTAGGCCAAGAAGTAAAAAAGCACTTTCTTAAACAGGCATATATATCATTCAAATCGTTTTCAAAATATGAAACAGCAAAAACAAACAAGGAGATGACCTTAGAATCTGAGGAAAGGGGGAGAATAAAGTCAAAGAATTACAATTAGCAAACTCAGCCAGAGATTTCAGCCATAGAAAGAATAATACTTAAAGAAATGTACATGAAAGATTATTGGTGTTAAGGATCACTTCCATATTTTCATCTGTTATTTTAAGCCAGCCAGTTATTTCACGTATAGGAAAAGTTGTAATCTTCCTGTCCCATACAATAACCACTGCTATTTCAAATGTGGCTGGGCCCAGTGGATTTCAGAGATTTACCACAAAAAAAGTATCAAATGCATGCTTAAGGACTTTCTCTATTAATTCCATGTTGAAGTAATATGATTTTAAATATACTGACTTAGGGTATATTAGCCAAATTTACTTCTCCTCTATTTTTTGTATTTCCACTAAAAATGTATTGTTTCCTGTATTACACTTTAATGGACATGCTAGTCTAGACTATACCTACATAGTACCAAATTGCTAGTAACTAAAATCAAAGTAATGACAACTTGTTTTTTTTTCTGAAATGGCTAAGAGATACCCTAAATAGACAAAACAATTATTCCTGTTATAGTTCCACATATATTGATCACGATTTTTTTTCTAAGCAATTGTTTGAACAGTAAAATTCAAAAGCTTAAGAATAATATCAGGCACTGGACTAGTACATACAAATTATCTATTAAAGATCTGGCATTTTTAACTACTAATTATTTTAAAGCAATACATCAACAGTCAGTAGCACAGTTATACTGAAATGTTTAATTGGTCAGGCAGCTATCTGATAGTGTGACACAATCATAGCCAAGACTGAAAGTGGCCCAAAGAACAGATTGAAACTCACTTCGGTGTTAAATAAGGTGAAGGGAAATAAATGGCACTTCGACCTGAAGAATCATGCAGTTATATTGGAAATAAAGCCAAATTATCTTGCCTCTACCCAGCTTCCATTTAACAGCAAGTGCTCCCTCCCTCTTATTCAGTTCTCAGTCCATTTGTCACTAAGTTCTATTTGCATGGCCTTCCATGGAATCCCCAGCAGACCACAAGATGGGTAAACCTGTTCTAACTGCTCTTACAATATCAAGGAACAGAGCTTGAATTACCAATCCACCAGAGAATGCTAATGCAATTATGAGTGTTTACTTACACCATGTGTTTCTGACTGAGCCTCTCCCGCTGTGTCAGGATCAACCAAAAGGAGCTAATGTTTTATAGATGGTAAGATTCTGTTTGTTTTCAGTAGGCCTAAGTCTCCCAAAGCACTCAGACACACTAATTAAAGTAAACTGCAGAGGCCCGTAATAAAATATATGTGTTTGGAGACTGTGAGATGAACCCTACTGGCTTATTAAAAGTCAAAAGAAAAATATACATTATTTATGACTTCAAAGGGACACATTGTGCACTCCAGTTTATTTAAAGGATTAACTAAGCAGTGGTTATTGGTGACCAGCTGAACGATTCTCCTTTCACAGTTCATTAGTTCCATCATAGATGTGAGAGGCCATCCTTTGGGTTCAAATCAAATATTATTAATCAAATAAATTACAGGGAGCAGATCAACACTATTAAATGGAATCGTTATGAAACTAGCTGCTAATAAATCTCACACTTTCTTTCCAAGTTACCTAGTTGCAACAATACAGTTTAGCTTTGCAAAATGTGTTAGAGGTATTCAATGACACATTCTTAAGAAGTGTGGTCATTCAAGAAACAGGAAGTGAAGAAACACAGTCACAAAATCCATGATTTACCTGTTTTCACAAAAGCAATGCTCTGAATCTAGAAACCAGCTAACTACACAAGGAAATCCATTTGCTCCTTTCCTTTCTTTCCTTTCTTTTCCATTTGTTGTACCAGTACAGGGACTTGAACTCAGGTCCAGGGCATTACCTCTTAGCTTTTTCACGTAAGGTTAGCACTCTACCACTTGACCACAGCTCCATGTTCAGCTTTTTGCTAGTTAATTGGTGATAGAACCTCACACACTTTTCTGCCCTGCCTGGCTTCAAACCAGGATCTTCAGACCTCAGCCTCCTGAATAGCTAGGATTACAGGCATGAGCCATTAGCCCATGGTAAGTTGCCCATTTTCAACACAGAAACTGCAGTAGAAAAAAAAAGATAGTTGCAAGTGAAAAATCTCCTTTATGCCCCAAATATTTATTTGTTAATTGTTCTAAACCTAGCTGAATTATGCAATAAAAGGGCATTATTCTGAACTAAAAATGGTCCACACAAATCTCTATTGGTAAATTTGTTTTTTGGTACCTGAATAATTGCAATGCTATCCATTGTTACCATGTCTATCAATGAAATTTTTATGGTACATAACTAAATATTAATGAACCTGAAGACTTTTAATGACAACAAAAAATATTGTGAACATATCCAATATGATACTAAGAGAATTTTTTCTCATGGTTTTTTCCTCACCTTGCAATTTACCTGAGGTTCAGCTTTAAAAGAAAATGCTGCTCCTGCCCCCCGCTCCCCAAAAGACACTATTAGTCAGGCACTGGTGGCTCACACCTATAATCCTAGCTAATCAGGAGGCTGAGATCTGAGGATTGTGGTTCAAAGCTAGCCCGGGCAGGAAAGTCTATGCGACTCTTATCTCTAATTAACCACCAAAAAGCCAGAAGTGGTGCTATTGCTCAAGAGGTAGAGTGCTTGCCTAGAGCTGAAGAGCTCAGGTCAGCGCCCAGGCCCAGAGTTCAAGCCCCACAACCAATAACAGCAATATAAAAAGGACCCTGTTTCTATGATAACCAATTCTGAATCTGTTTCTAAGGAACAGACACAAAGAGACTTTCTCAAAATGGCAAATATGTTACTCTTGATTTAATATTGTCTTCTGATTGGGTTATTCATTTCATTTTCAATTTTTAAAAATATTTTTATTGTAAAGGTGATGTACAGAGGGTTTCAGTTACATAAGTAAGATAATGAGTACATTTCTTTTTGGACAGTGTTTATTTTCAATTTTTTCTCTCCATTTCCCCTCCTTTTCTCTCTCTCTTATTTTCTCTGTGAATTTCCCTCTCCATTTGGGATTTGTTTCTGTCTAAAATTTTCTCACAGTTACGTGTTATCACAAAAGCTTAGGAGAAAAGTACAACAAAACTTCAAGATAGAGATAATCATGAGCTCCATTTCCCACAAATGAGTGATAACTGAATTTTTTCCCTATATATTTATCATAATACTTCTTTATTATGCTTTCATCAAACAGAAAAAAATGTAAACTAAATCAACTGAAACTTACCAAAAAAGTACCTAAGCTTTATATCTACGTAGCTTCATCTCAACAAAGTTCAACGTAAGTTTGAATGTTCAGGTTTCTATATTATATGACAATAAAATATTATAATTTTAATTTTCTACGAAGGATTCATGATAGATTGTATTATTCCTTCTTATTTGTGAAATATTTTCTTTTTTTGGGGGGGGGGTCCGGTCGTGGGGCCTGACCTCTGGGCCTGGGCACTGTCCCTCAGCTCTTCAGCTCAAGGCTAGCGCTCTACCACTTGAGCCACAGTGCCACTTCTGGCTTTTTTCTTTTTTCTTATGTGGTGCTGGGGAATCGAACCCAGGGCCTAAGGCATGCAAAGCAAGCGCTCTACCACTGAACCACTTTCCCAGCCCTTGTGAAATATTTTCTTAACAGCATATTACACAGTAAAAAATAAAGTTGGTAGAACTAACAGCTCCCTGTCTTCTTCATTGTTCTCTTATCTATCTTTCCTTCTTTCTATCTATGTCTATTTTTCTATAATATTGAATATAAGAGTTTCCTTTTGCCTTCAAGATTCTGGAACTAAGTCTACATTCTCTGGACCGAAATTCTTGTCGCTTTTTTGTTGTTGATAAAATGATTCTCTATAGATGTTCCCCATGTCATTTTAAAAAGCACCATGTGAAAATTCCTTAAATAAAATCAAAGAGATTAAAAAGTATGCATATTTAAATTCATGTTCCTTTCAGCTTTAGGGCTTGATTTGGCCATGTGTGGGAAAGCTCAGTAAACGCAGATGGATGGCCTTTTATTCATCTGAGCCAAATCGTGACCTATTCTAATCCCTTTTAATTATCTCTACTGCAATCAACATGCACCTACTTTGTTATCAAATTTAAAGGATTTTACAAATATAATAAAACACTCCATTTTCAAATTAAACTATAGTTTAAAAAAAGACAAATACTCATTAGCTACATTTTTTTTAGCATTTACTAGTAGATACACTAGTCATTACTAGTGTAGATATACTAGTAGATATACTAGTCATTACTTCCATTTCTATGGATAAGAAAATGAAGATTTGGAGACTTGGTAGGCATGGTTGTTTTTATAATGTCATACTGCCGATAAAAAAGGAAGCCTTGACTATTTTCCTTTTTTGTTGTTTTTTTCTTTCTTCTTTTTTTTTTTTCTTTTTTTTTTTTTTTTTTTTTTTTGAGAAAGAGTCTCACTATGTGGACCAGGATGGTCTTGAACTTGGTTTGCTCCTACCTTTGTTTCCTGTAGTGGGTATGTACCATCACACCTGACCAAGCCTGGATTTGAATTCTAGCACAGACCTCTCTGAATCTAGTGCTGAGAATTTAACAAGGGGCATATGTTGCCTTTCCAGTAACAGGGCCCATTGTCTAGCTCAATAGATATCACTGAAAAGGAAAAAGAAAATATTCAGAGTATCTCAATAAATTTTGTGATTCTCATACTCTCTCCAGATTACACATTCACAGACACATATATACACAGAATTTATTTATCTTGAAAGAGAAACAGAAATTTCACAATGAGATGAACTCTGAACAGAGATTTCAGTCGAATTTTCATTATCTATTAATGTGTGCCATTTTCCCTTTTAAAGAATATATTTATCATAATAGGTATGAGCTGAAAGAAAAAAATCTGGGGGCTGGGAAGGTGGCTCAGTGGTAGAGCACTTGCCTTGCATGCCTCAGGCCCTGGGTTCGATTCCTCAGCACCACATAAGCAAAAAGAAAAAAAAGCCAGAAGTGGCACTGTGGCTTAAGTGGTAGAGTGCTAGCCTTGAGCTGAAGAGCTGAAGGACAGTGCCCAGGCCCAAAGTTCAGGCCCCATGACCAGACCCCCCCCCAAAAAAAAATCTGTGTTGGATCCCAAGTTTCCATAACAGCTGTATCTGATTGTGTTCTCCATTGTTCTCCAGTGGGATAAATTGACCATACTCCAAGCTGAATGTGAGGTAGATTTCAGTGTACAACCAGCAGGTGCTTAATGAGTGATGTATCCTACTTTGTAGTATCCATAGTACATGCCTGCATATATGAATGATATTCTATAATTACATATTAGAAAAATGATGGCCTCCTTGTAAAGTGAAGAGAGATATCTTGCTCAAATATGACCATAAGACCATAATTTTTACCATGCAAAAGTTAAAGTACAGTGTGACCCACCCAAAAAAATCACTGTTAAGTAGCTTCCTCCCATTTAAAAACAAAAATGACCCTCTTAGGTACAAAATAAACTGCAGAATATTTACTCATGTACTTAACCTAATGTAACTGCTTTCCTATTCCACTTTGCAAATCAGAGAAAATAGAAAAAGCTTTCCACTTATTCACAAGTTTAAAACAATGTCTAACCCACTTTTTAAATTTTATAACTCTCAATGGACAGACTCAAATTTATTTCTTGCGAGAATATTGACATATACATAAGCTACTGTTGTTAAAGATTTATAAAAAGCTTTGCTTGCTAGGTACCTGTAACTCACACTTGTAATCCTAGCTACAAAGGAGGCTGAGATCTGAGGATCATAGTGGAAAGCCAACCCATACAGAAAAGCCCATGTGATTCTTATCTCTAATTAACCACCCAAAAGCCAGAAGTGGAGCTTGTGACTCAAGTGATAACATGCTAGTCTTGACCACAAATGCATAGGGACAGCACTCAGATCTGGACCAGCAGCAGCTTTCAGGTTTTCAATTTAGTACAAGGGCTTAGATTCAGTTTTTTAAAAAGTAGGACTTTTTCTTCCCTATATTTATCCTAATATTATAATCTCATTAACATCTGCCTCATTAGCATCTGTTAAATGTTTATTATTGAGTTGTAAACATCAGTTAAATCCTGGAGGATTTCAGAGAGAAAAAGGTTGTGTGCAGTCAGCATGATTATGGAAGACAGTAGAAAAGGCAATAACTTTCCAGTTGACCTTGAAGAGTTAGGATAATGGTAGCCAAGGTCAGCAGTGTATTAGCCTGATGGAGGTAAGGGGCAGAAGCAAGAAGTGAAGGAATCTGGCAGAATATGAAGGGAATAGAGTGCAGATAATGATAAAATACAAATATATTTTGTATTTCCAGCAAACTGATTTAAATGGCTGTTGTGAAGAAAGATTCTGTAAGAGAATACAGAGAAAAGGAAATGTAAAAGATAAAGCACATCAAAATTTAGAAAGTCTTGAAATCTAGAGTAAGTAGATATGTTTCTGAATTGATAATGACCTAGCATTTTCTGGAACTAAATCTTCCAAAGACTGAAGAATGGTGACTGAATCAAAGTAACAAAAGCAAGAAAATTAGTTAAGACAACTGTAATCCAACTGACGTCAGGTACTGGTGGTGTTTCATACCTAAATTACTCAGGAAGCTGAGATCTAAAGATCACAGTTCAAAGCTAAACGACAGACAAATCCGTGAGATTTTTTTTACCTTCAGTAAATTAGCAAAAAGCTGCAAGTGGATCACTTGCTCAAGTGATAGAGCAATAGCCTAGAGCAAAAAAGAAGCTAAGGGGCAGTGTCCATGACCTAAATTCAAGCTCCAATACTGGTGCGCGCGCACGCGCACACACACACACACACACACACACACACACACACACACACACACACACACACACACACACACACACACACACACACACACACACACACACACACACACACACACACACACACACCTTAGAAGAAATCTTCAAAAATGTTTGTTGGTGAATTCCTGTAAAGTTTTCCTTTTCAATTATCAAATCATTCATATTATGGATGAGATGGTGTTAGCAATCACCTTTGTTTGAAACATTCATAACTTATTAGATAGAAAACTGAACACTGAAGCTATTTTTAATGACCTGCTCAAGGTTGCAAAGCCAAGAACAAGACTGGAAGTGAATCTCCTCCTACCTTCAACCCAATGTTCCTCCCATTTGAAAATATATGTCTATCTCAAGGTACCTCTTTAAATTAAAAGGAATTAACAAAGTAACAAACACAGAATCTGGATCTTTATTGCTATTTCACTAACTGAACAATAACCTTATTTAATAGATCTTCGCTGCCACACAGACATCCTGCTGAAGCATTGTAATAAATGTAATAAAAGGGGAGATTAGGGCAGACATCAGTGGGAAGACATTAATTAGAGGAGGACCTCACCAATTCTCAGTTGGATAATCCTCCAACCCTGTAATTCTCATAAGAAAACTGGCAATCTTGATTTACTTCTTATCAAGGAGAGTTTCCAGCCAAAGAGAGTGGCAGGCTTGAGTAATCAGAACCTCATTAATTTTATTAAATATACTATGAAGTCCCATAACAAATAATTAAGCCCTATTAAGCAGATATCTGATAGTATGTCTTATCCCTTCTTCTTTATGGACATTAATCAAACGAGAGTGCTTACAATGAAAGTCATAAAACATAATTGTTCTTATGGATGAAAATAAAACCTTATGTTTGTTTTAGAGATTTCAAAGCTTTTCAAAGCATGATGGTTGCATCATAATTTGCACACAAAGCACTATGACCTAATCTATATAAATAAAGTTTCCATCTGCTAGCTTACCTGTTACACCAACCCTCGAAAATAGCTGGACAGACTTTTTTAAACCAAATTTGGCATGTATATTTGTGATGATCTAACTTAAGATATAAAAACAATGGTTACTCGACAAGTCCAATATGTAGAGCTCTGGGCAGGAAACACCAAGAGAAAGCATTGTTTTCCAGAAACTGCCAACCATGTTTGAGGCTACATTGGCCAGTGCAGACTGAAAAGCCCAGCTGTGATCTCTGATTATCTTATTTAGACTATGATCTAAAGCTCTTTTGTTCACTGTTAAAAATGTTAAAGGATGGCCAAGTGGTTATCCATGCCTGTGAGCTGCTTAGGAATTGTAAGTAGGAGGATCTACCCCTAATGTGAGACCACATTTGAAAATAACTAAAGCAGAAAAGGATGGTGGTGTGGCGTAAGTGGTTGAGCCACTACCTACCAAGTCCAGGGACCTGAGTTCAAACGTTAGTACTACCAAAAAAAAAAAAAAAAAGAGAGAGAGACAGAGAGACAATGGCTCACACTTATAAACCTAGCTACTCCAGACACTGAGACTTGTAGCATTGCATTTGAAAGCCAGCTCAGGTAGAAAAGCTGACAAGACTGCATCTTCAATTAACTAGCAAAATGCCAGGTTGGAGGTATGACTCAAGTGGTAGAGCATCAACTGTAAGTAAACCAAGAAAGAAGATAACATCCTAAGCTCAAGCTATAGCCCCAAAACACAGTCAGTTACAGACTTTTGAGGAGTTTGGGGTTATTGGTTTTATTACTTTGGAAAAATCCCACATGTTGTTTCTCTTCTTTTACTTGAATGTTTATTTGTTGTTTTGAGACAAAGTCTTGCTATGTCCATAGCCTAGGCTGGCCTCAAGTTCAAGATCTTCCTTTTCCATATGCCCCTTCCACGTGATGGAACTACACGGATGAACCACCACACCAGAATGCTGTCACTTCAATCCTTTGAAATTCACTTTTTTATAGTCTTGATTTTATATGCAATTAAAATGAACATGAATTCTGCCATTATTGTGTACATGGTCTACATAAATCAAATGAGTTAAATTGTTTCAGTATACTGTCTAGATCATTTATATTCTCACTAAGTCTTCTTCTCTCGACTACTGGGAAAGGTTTATTCAAGTCACACACTCTGATAGTGGATTTCTGCATATCCTTTCTTCTTTCAGTTAATTTGTATTAGCATTCCTAATGTCATACATTTATGTTGTGTATATTCATGTTTAAGATTATGACATTGTCCTTAATCATCTATCATTTTAAAATGTCCCTCTTTATAGTCAATCATGACACGACAACTCAACTTCAGCATATTTTTTGGATATTTTATACAATCAACATTATTTTAAATCATTTTTTCTTTCAATTACAGGATTTTTTTTGAAAAAAAAATTATTGTGAAAATACCATATGGAGGGGTTACAATGACATGAGCAAGGTAATGAGTGCATTTCTTATCAAGCATTGTTGCCTCCTCCTTTCTTTTCCCCTTCTCATCCTCCCCCTATCCCTCCTCCCCCATCCCTCACCCCTCCACCCCCCACCCCCGCTCCAAAGTTGTAAAGTTCATTTTTCGACATAGTGTCTTGTACATCTCATTGTTGCAATGGGTCCACCTGTATCCCTATTTAAACAATATGTTTTTCCCCTTCCACTCTCTAAATTATACCAACATCAAATACAGTGAAAACAGGGGTTATACCATGGGGGAAGGACATACAAAGCAACAAAGAAATCTCTCTCCACTTCTCTTCAACTTAGTATTAGAATGCCTAGCTACAGCAATAAGACAAGATGCAAACATAAAGGGAATCCAAATAGGGAAAGATGAAGTAAACCTCTCCCTCTTTGCAGATGAAATGATCTTTATTTAAAGATCTTTAAAGAATCTCACAGACTCCACTCCCAAGCTGATTCAATACTTTGGCAAAGTAGCAGGGTATAAAATTACCCGTCAAAAATCAATGGCTTTTCTGTATGCCAACAATGAGAAAAGCGTGGCTGAAATAAGAACAGCAACTCCATTCAAATAGCCCCACAAAAAATAAAATACCTAGGAATTAACCAAAGAAGTGAAGGACCTCTATGATGAAAACTTTAAAAACCTGAAAAAGGAAATCAAAATAGAACTTAGAAAGTGGAAAAACTTCCCATGCTCCTGGATTGGAAGGATCAACATCATGCAAATGGCAATACTTCCCAAGGCTATCTTACAAGTTCAATGTGATAACTATCAATATTCCAACCTCATTCTTCAAGGAAATAGAAGAGGCAATCCAAAAATTCATAAGGAACAATAAAAGACCCCGAATAGCAAAAACGATCCTTAACAGAAAGAACAGTGCTGGAGGAATATCATTACCAAATTTCAAACTCTACTACAAAGCCATAGTAATCAAAACAGGTTGGTACTGGCACAAGAACAGACTTCAGGACCAACGGATTTTCTTTTTTTACATTTGAGATGTGCCTCTTGTGAGCATTACATGGTTTTATGTTAGTCTATAATCTTAGTTTTTCTTTGGGGATATTTATTCTGTTTATGCTGGTATAAGTACTGGCAAAATGATATTTATATTTTCTATATACTTAATTTGTGTGTGTGTGTGTGTGTATTCTTGTGCTTGTGTGTGTGTGTGTGTGTGTGTATGCTTGTGCTTGTGCTTATACTGAGGATTGAACTCAAGGCCTGGCACTGTCCCTTATCTTTGTGACTCAAAGCTGGTACTCTCCCACTTAAGCCACACCTCTACTTCTGGCATTTTGTTGGTTGATTAGAGATAAGTCTCATAGACTTTCCTGCCTGGACTGACATCAAACTGTAATCCTCAGATCTCAGCCTTCTGAGAAGCTAGGATTACAGGTTGATCCATGGAAGCCTGGCTCCATATTAATATGTTTTATTCATATATATGTATATATGCAAATGTAAAACAGATGATATATAATCTTAATTTTGTGTTTAATTTTTATTACAATTAAGTAGTTGTACAAAAGGATATTCAAGTTTATTGAGGTAATTCACTCATTCACTATATTTCAGCTTACATAAGAAAATCATTCATTTTGTACCATTTCTTTGAGTTAGTAATCTAAACACCGTTGGTCATGGGAAGGACAGAATTGAAAGAAGTGATGTTCTATTTGTCATTATGTCCATTGTGTTATTACTGTTTATTTTTTAAGTGTCTGTTTAAGTATGGGACTATACCATACAGACACTAAAGACAAGAGCTATTTCAAAAACAAGTACAAACTATTACAAATAGTTGCCTAGGCTTTAAATAAATGTGTATGGTTCAGTCCAAGTGTCTCAAGAGCCAACTTTATGACTTGGGTTGCTCCAAATTAACTTTCATAGCTAGTATAATGTCAATTAAAAAGTAATAAAACATATACTAATCATGCATTTGCATATATACTTCTAAAATGTGCAATAACTAAAACAGTTGTTCAGAACTCAGCTAAAATTCTAAACTTTTAGAAGACACCTATTAGTCACTGAGGTGACTTGGAATTGCTGGTGCATGACAAAGATAAAAAGCAGGACTATTGTTACTGACTTGGGTTACAGTGTTTTATTGCCCACAGGCAATGCATGGCTTTATTGGCATTGTGGTTCATCAATGCACCAGCCTTTGGCACAGCAGAGCTATGGCCTTAGTTCCAGGCCAGAGTATCTCGTGTATGGTTGTGTGTTCTCATGGTTGAATAAGACATCTATTGTGGAAGTTTTTAGTGTTTCTTTTCTTTTTACCAGCAGTGATTTATATCTGTGACTCCTGTAGGAATCTCCCTGCTTCAGGAAATTGTGATATCAGATGATCTACAGATTCAGTCACCTTCATCTGCACAGTTGCAACATGCACCTCAAACAGGAGTCTCCTTTTGATTGATGATGGTGCTAAACTACCCACGAGGACCAATAAGATGAAGTACCAACCATCTGTTGGGAATTTACAAGTTAAGAAAGTCATTGCTCACACAAATTGGATTGGGCAAAACTTAGCAAAAAAGGCCTTTGTCTAATGGATGAATGAAAGTTTAAAATACTGCTTTATACAATGGAAAGCATAAACAGCTAGGTTTTTCATCCTTCATTATCAGCCTCATGAACGAATTACTTTATTTTATTATTAACCCATTTTGTGGCTTGGCAACTTGTTGATATGTTTTCTTTTAATTATTACTCTAGATATTACAACATGTTATCTCTATTATATTCTCATGTGAATCACTATTGTTTCCTGAAAAAAAAATGCTGAAGTCTTGAATTACCTCTATTACATTAATCCAATTAAGACAACTTGCAACAAATTGATTCTAAAGATTTTGTGGCTGGACACCAGTGGCTCATGCCTATAATCCTAGCTACTGAGGAGGTTGAGATCTGAGGATCACAGTTCAATGCCAGCCCAGGCAGGTAAGTCCATGAGACTCTTATCTCCAATAAACCACCAGAAAACCAGGAGTAGTGCTGTGACTCAAGTGGTAGAACGCTAGCCTTGAGCTAAAGAGCTGAGGGACAGCACCCAGGACCAGAGTTCAAGCCCCATGACCAACAACAATAACAACAAAAAAAAAGGATTTTGTGAAATGGCAAAAATTCAAAATAGCTAACATGATATATAAAAAACAAACAAAGTTGGAAGAATTAAACCACCTGATTTAAAGACATTGTAAAAAGTACACAAATAGATCAGTGAAACAGAGCAGAGAGCTCAGAAACAGAACCACATAAATACAATGATATGTGACACAGGAGTGAAGGTATGGTACAACAATGAAGCAAAATATCTACAGGTAAGCAAAGAAAAAGGAAGAGGAATCCTGATACAGATATTATACTTCTCAAAATTAACTTAAAATGATTCAGATACCTAAGTGTAAAATGAAAAAATGTAAAACTCATAGAAAGTAATGACTTTTGTCATGGTGAAACTTGTTAGGTACAGCACCACATGTACACTCTTTTAAAAATATTGATAAGCAGGATTTTAAAATTTGTTGGCATTGTGGTTCATGACTATAATCCTAGCTACTCAGGAGACAGAGACTGGGAGGATCATAGTTCAAGGACGACCTTAACAAAAACATAGTGACCCTTTCTCAACCAAGCAAAATTGGCTAGGTGTAGGGTTTAAGAAGTTCCTGCCCAGAAAGCATAAGGCCTTGAGTTCAAACCTCAGTACCACCAAAGAGAAAAAAAAACATTTTGCTGTATGAAAGATAATTTCAAGAGGATAAAAAGATGAGCCATAGATTGGGAGAAAATACATTTCCAAAAGATATACTTGATAAGTGATTGTTGTGCAAAATATACAAAAGAGTCCTAAAACTCAATTATAAGAAATTAAGCAACCCAATTAGAAAATGGGCCAAAGATCTTATCTGATAATTCACCAAAGAAGACAAAGAGATGACAAATAATGTATGAAAAGATGTCTCAATTCACCTCAGCAGGGAAATGTAAATTAAACAATAAAATACCACTAAACCTCGTTAGAATTTCCCAAATCCAGAAAGCTCATATGCCAAATATAGGTAAACAGAGTAATAGGAACTCCCATTCATTGCTGATAGGAATTCAAAATGGAAGAGGACTTTATTTTTGTTGGTTTAGTTGGCTTTCTGTTGTTGTTTTCTGTAGTATGAACCTTTTGGAAATCAATTTGCTTTTTTCTTTCTAAACTAAACATAATTTTATATTATGATCCATCCCAATCCTTGTTATCTACTGAAAAGGATCTTATCAAAAAAAATCACACACACACACACACACACACACACACACACACACACACACACACACACACACAAACACACACATTTATAGCTGTTTTATTCGTAATTGCTAAACTTGGAAGCAGCCATGCTGTAGGAGGCAGCATTGTGAAAAAGGCAACACTATGGACAAAAGAAAAAGATCATTGTTTGCCAGGGTGGGAGGCAGGGAGGGAGGAGGAGGAGGAGGATGAATACACGAAGTACAAAGAATTTGGATCCTTCAGCACAAAGTAGGACGTTTTTTCAGACTTAAAATGGTGACCCTTAGAGATCTAATGTGAGGTGGTAAAAGGGAAAGACTCATTTTTAATTTCATGCCTTTTTATTTTAATTTGCATTATGAAATTCCTATTTTACTTATTGTATGTGTTCATCTTGCAGGAAAACAAAGTAATCCTCAGGGCCCATTGGACCATTAACAACTGTGTCCTGTTGATCATTACTTTCCAAAGAGGCAAGACAGCTCTTCTCTATCCTGTCCATGCAAATACATAAACAAATCCTAGGGCACCAACAAATTCAAGTCTTTTCCTGTCAGCTTTTGAGACCACACTAACACCCTCCATGGTTAGCTAGCTTCTGTATTATCATCCCCACTGGCATACCCCCCCTCCCCCCTAACCTTTTTCTAATCTCCCCGTACAGCTCTCCATCTGTGCTGGCTCACGGAAGATAAAGATTCAGATTTTGACCCTCAGCTCTACGTGTGTGATTAAGCAAGTTCCTTAAAATTCTGCAGGATAGTTTCTCTATTGTAAAGGTAATACCTGCCTGACATTGTTGTTGTTAGAGTAATGCATGTGAAGCCCTGTGTTGGGCCTCATTTGAGGCTCAATAACTAATAGCTGCCATTACCATCGTTACTTCTCTAAGCCATCTCCTTTAGAATTGTCATTTGGCAATTCTGAAGATTCTCAATGCTTCATGCCTACTCCTTAGGAACTCTGCTTCACTCCTTCTATCCCTTCCATCTCCCACTTCCAAAATGTATTTCTTTGTAATCAGAATATCTCTGGAGGCCAGGCACCATGGATCACAGCTGTAACCCTAGCTACTCAGGAGCCTGAGATCTGAGGATCACAGTTCAAAGCCAGCCCAGGCAGGAAAGTCTGTGAGATTCTTATCTCCAATTAACCACCAGAAAACCAGAAGTGGCGCTGTGGCTCAAGTGGTAGAGCGCAGGGACAGTGCCCAGAGTTCAAGCCCCAAAACTGACAAAAAAGAAAAAAAAAGAATATCATTGGAGTCTTACATTCATCTTTTTCTTCCTCCCATTTTTGTGCCAGTACAAGGAATTCAACTCAGGGCCTTGAGCTCTTGCTTAACTTTGCACTCAAAGCTCATGCTCTACCACTTAAACCACATTTCCACTTCCCTGTTTTTGACAAGACTGAGAAAGGAGGTAAACAAAGCCAATTTTCTACAAACATGTAGAAATGACTATAAGGTAAATTATTAAGAGATTTACTAAGATGAATGTTTTTCTCCAGATCACTTTATATGAAAACATATTCAATTCTTCTTTATTTTTGTTTTGCTCATTTTTGTTCATTTCCTGTATCTGTTTTATTTTTATTATCTTGAAGTCGTTGTTACAAAGGGGTTTCCATTCAGCATGTGAGTTTATGAATACAATGAGTCATGATCCATGACAACCCTTCTGTCATTCTACTGCTTCTATCCTAACCCCATTCATCCTCTCAATTTTCCTACTTCCATTTTTACACATACGCATTGGATATTACGATTGTATTCTTCTTTGTAGGACTATTTACCAAAGCCCGCACCACATGTATAGGTACCACTTTCCATGACAGTTCTGGTGACACAAAGAAGCCCATTTGAATTTAAATCTGTGAAGCCTGTTGTGTATACATTGTCGCAGTCTTCTAAGTAGGACCATAAAGATCCTTGCTAGGGTCTAACATGTAGGTGAAAACCTCTGATGATGAAATTATTCCCATTATTCAGTTAGTTTAACCCCGAACCATGCTCTGCTGCTATTACATTAAAGTACTGCTACCCAGTAAGATTACGCTTTATTGCTGCTTTTGATTATTTCCTTGTAAATGAATTCAAGAACATTGCAATGTCATTGAAACAGTCCATTTTAATGCTTTATTTTAAAATGCATGCTTATAAAAATGTTGACTTTTGTTTCTGCCACTGTTAAAAAAACAAAAAATAAGCCAACAAATTTAAACCATGGAAAAGTTCATATCTTCTCATCAGAATAGCAAAGGTCATACACTTTAAAGACATGCAAATAGCATTGAACTCAGTATGAAACTTGAGCTTCCAGTCAACACAGATACCATCCCCTGTAATGACTGATTTAAAAAAAAACTCATCCAATGAGGTTATTTGAGGGTATGGATGACAATGGCAAACATAGGAAAGAACAGTGGAAGAGGTGCCATTGATCAAGATGTATTAATAAACTGACATGTTGAATTGAATTGTACACAACTTTACAAAACTTAATAATAAATAAATGAAACAAAAACCTCATCCTGAGGCCACATGCATTTAGTAAACTCAAGAGAAAATTCTAAATTCAGTCCACTTGTTATTGATCTTAATTTTTATTTAAATAAAAAGCAGAAATAGCTCACCCTAGGAAGGATATATAAAAATAACACAGACTTTATCTCATTTCATTCATCCCCATTTCCCCTTCACCCTTCTAGATATAATAACCTATTTCGGAAGTAATACATATAATTCTGTGACAAATCCACTTCAGCCTTGGTAATGCTCTTCGTTTTGACTTCAAAACATTCAGTGGCTCTCATGGATTTGTACTATTTAACACCCAGATAAAGGTAAGCTGCCTTTTTTAATAACGATGGATTACCTTTCCTCGTTACATGTTCTTATTCAATTGGATTTTTTCAATTTAAGCACATGTATTCTAGGAGAAAAATGTAACATCAGTTTGAGAATAATTGTAGTTATTAGAAAAGTAAACATGATGAATCGTAAGGAACATAAACTGAAGTGATCTGATTAAAGTACTATAGAAGACTAATATTTTCTAGGGAAAAATGTTTATGTGTGCTCTACTTTACCTACCTTTTTATTTTGCTCATGGATAATGTCATAGCTTGCACCTTCTCAGAAAGAAAATTATACAGTAAAAGTATGAGAATATTTTAATATTTTAAGTAGAAATATATGTTTGGAACAGGTGCAAACATATTTATAGATATAGATATGGATATAGATATAGATGACATTTTAGGAGTAGAGTTTTTTCAAGCAGGTCTTAGTTTATGAAATGTATCTTTGTTCTTTATAAATGTTTTTCTGCAAACCCGAAGATCATTTCCAAGAGAAGCCTTATTTATTGTTTTATTAAAAAATAAAATCAAGACAACAGGAATTCCAAGTTTCCCCAATTCAATGATACAATAGACTTTTTTAAAAAAAGGAAATGCTAAGTTTCCCTAATTTGATCAAAATGCATTGTGTTCCCCTATTGGATTATCTCATTCTACCTCCTAAATTTGTTACATGTTGTTTAAAATTTTTTTAGTGCAAAAAGCCTTAAGGTCCCCAATGAGCTGCTGCTAATTTTCTGGAAATTTAGTTAAATCCTAGATCCATTAAATTTATTTTGATTTTGTAGGACATAGGAATTCAAACCAAGTTACTTTATTGACACCTCCAGCATTCATTTTGAAACCATTAAAATATATGTCCAGAATACAGAGGCATGAATATTTTGGAATGCTCACTTTAAAATAATTATATTACTGGGTTTTTTAACAGCTGACACAAATCAGTATGACTTCATAATGAGATTAGCTGTAGTATTTTTAGCTTCAATAGGGAATACACAGATACCATTCAATATGATTATCCAAAATCTCATAAGCTTTCTGCAAGATATGTACTTTTTGACCCCTCTCAACATCAGTATGCCAAGCTACAGAAATAAAAAAATACTTCACTCTAAGCAGATAAATTAGGTTGCTATTTTTGTGGGGTTTTAAGACAGGAACTTGCTATATAACCCAGGCTGGCCTCAAACATCTGGTCTTCATGACTACCTCTAGATGCAAGATTATTCACATGAGCTACTAACTAGACTTTTAAATAGTAATCACTCCTCTGCCAATCTGTTTCTAGATCACTACTGACCAACCCCATTTCTGTTACCAAATGTTAAGTCTTCAACCCAATTGTTAGGTTCTGCTCAACACCTAACACAGTGTCTCTCTAGCCGGTGGTTACTAAGTGTGGAATAAATGAACTACCCAATATTGAAGAAAAGATTATAGAGTATAGAACTGAACCTGCCATTAAAAAGGCACTACCCGCTTCCAAAAGTGAACATATGAAATTAGGAAAAGCAGAAATTAGTGGCGTAATTTCATTGAAATCACATTCATCATAGCATATGTCTGTTAAAAAAAATGGGTGCAAATTACTCACATTTTAAACTACCACAGTATACGTCTCTGAGGAATTGGGTGTGTAAGTATCTTCCAGTTATTGCTCAAGTTGAGATTTCATTATGACTCATGCGTTTAATATTTCATTTTTTTACTGTGTTAGAATTTAAAAAATAAAATAAAACAGTATGTTTCACATATATTGCTTTCTCTGAGATATCAGTACTTGAATCTGATATTTGGATTTTAAAATCACATTTCCTACTGGAAACTCTGGTGAAAAACAGAACATGGGCTTCAATATTTCTAGGAATGTTATTGTCTAACAGATTACATGCAGCAATAAGCCTGAAAGATTGACAAGATAGAAAAATAAGAGTTCAGAAAAAAAAAAAAAAGCTAAGATTGCATAAGAAGAAGAAAGAGGCCAAGGAGGGGAAGAGGGCTGGATGGTGGGAGAGAAGAGAAAGAGAAATCTGTTATTTGTTTTACTACCTAGAAACAGCCATACAGAATAGCATAATCTTGTTTTTGTAGGACTCGTTTGTTAAAATAAGAATATTGTGTTTTCCTTCTTTAAAACATTTCAAAGCAGTTCACCAAAAGAAAGATGCAGACAACCTCCTGTCTCATTTCCTGTCTCTGTAGAATGTTGTGCTACTAAAATATTTTTATTACAGCAGAACCTGGAGCAATATAAAATGTTTGCTTGAGGATTATTTTTAGTCCCGTTAAGCTGAACTTCTGTAATGAAATCTATTTACAGACATTCCTCAGTGCCCTCTGGTTACTAGCTTATGCAAATGAAGTATGACCCTGGGAATAAACCTCTTGCCCCCTCATCATCCTCCCTGGCTTCAAAGGTCTCTCGGCAATCACTTTTTTAAGTGAAAAGATTTTTAAGCTGAATTGAAATAGGAGAGAAGCAACATAACTTGATACTCAATACTCAGACAACCCGACCAATACCATCTACTGTTTTTCCCATAAATATTTAGACACTGATTTATAAATCCATTTGGGATGAATGTGTTAGTTTATAATGATTGTTTTCCAGCTTCTACTTTTACTCTGATCCCAAGAAACTAGAGACCAATATCAATCAATAGTCATTTGCTCTCACTTCATTTCTTACTTCTTGCTTAAAGTGAAGGTCACTAAAATTGGGACAGAATTGGTTGACTAATAATAAAATCTTCTCTGCTGCTCGATTCCATTCTATTTCTGCAAAGCATTAGAATAATCAAAGAGATAAAGGAAGGTTTATATATTAGGTAGATACATGTTCAATGACTTGAATATATAATATTAGTATTGGAATATATGGTTATTTGTGATAAGCGAAGGTAAAATTAAGGGGCAACGTTTTAAAAAGATAATGACAGCAAGTAACTGCATTTACAGAAGCTATTAATGAGTGGGAAAGAGATGTTTACAACATGTAAATGCCAATTATCATGAGAAATGCTGTACTTTTAGGAGATAGCTTCCTACTGGCTAAAGCCATGCTAGTTCATTTGTTTGCTTGTTTGTGTAGGAGAGGTGTTATTTAAAAGTGAATCAATTTCATTTGACCAGGAGATTGAAATCACCTCATGCAGGTCCCAGAGAGCCCAAGGTCAGAGTGCCATCTCAGGACATGGCTGAAATCAGGAAATAATCCAGGGTGACTCTGATCTGTAAGCTGAAAGATCTATTGTGCAATATTTCAAAGAATGGCAAACCACAAATGACTAACTTTCTTACCTGACCAAATCGCATGATGAATCTGGAGTTGAGGAAGACATTAGCAATTCCTGTAAATACCTGTCTTAAAATTTTCTTAGTGAGACCTGCTACAATTTTTACAGAAAAATAAAACATCATTAAAACTAACATAGGTCTGCTCAAGTAAACCCCACGACTTATCTTCTGCATTTTGTCAATGATCACCAACTTTATGTCATGGGATTTTTGCTGTAGGTAGTTTCTGCTGAATAGGCAGCAGTTTGTACAGGTGATTAC
This sequence comes from Dipodomys merriami, assembly GCF_024711535.1. Classification (NCBI taxonomy): domain Eukaryota; kingdom Metazoa; phylum Chordata; class Mammalia; order Rodentia; family Heteromyidae; genus Dipodomys; species Dipodomys merriami. The sequence continues at coordinate 25,857,979 of NW_027202826.1, forward strand.
GTGAGCTTTGAAATGCAGAATGGGCTTTGAAAAGACTTTGAAAGGCAGAAAACCTCAACATCACGGCCATCTGGTAGAAAAATTTGAATTTGCTATAAAGTTGGATAAATACACCTGCAGGCCTGGCCAGCAACAGGTAAGCAAAAAACAGGAAATTAACGCACAATTCACCCAAAATATGCCAGAAGACATTGCTAAACCTGAAAATCAGAGAAAAAAAGGACTGAAAATACATTTGTTACATCTGTGAACACTTTGAATTAATCAGAAAACATGCATGAAACCAGGAAATACAAGAACAATGTTAAGAATCAAATAATATAGCAAACCAACTCATAGTTAAAATATACTAACATTTTTTCTGCAGGGCTGCAAAAACTAAAGCCAACAGAAAAAAAAATCAGCCAGGCTCTGGTGGCTCACGCCTGTAATCCTAGCTACTCAGGAGACTGTGATCTGAGGATCATGGTTCAAAGCCAGCCTAGGCAGGAAAATCCATGACTCTTATCTCCACCAGAAAACCAGAAGTGGTGCTATGGCTCAAGTTGTAGAGCAGTCACCTTGAGCAGAGGCATAGTGTCCAGGCCCAGAGTTCAAGCCCCATGATCTGGGGGAGTGGAGGGGATCTAGGAGGCCCAAACTATGAAATGTAAAGAAGAAAAGGAAGGGGTAATAATGTTCAATCCTAAATTCTCAGCTTCTTGAGTAGCTAGGATTACAGGTGTGAGCCACTAGAGCCTGGCTGAGTGGTTTTGTTTTCATCTGTACAGGTGGGAAAGGGGACGACTAGATCTCAAACTCTGGGCTTCACACGTGCTAGGAAGGTGCTCTATCACTTGAACCACACCACCAGCCCCACCTGTCAAGTTTTAATCCTCAGGAACTTCAACTATAGGGAGTAAAAGGTTTTCTAAAGATAAAAAGCAACTCTTCAAGTGGAGCATGCTTTTACCTTGACTTTCAGCAGATGAGTACCAGTGGCTCGTTGATTCACTCATTCATTCTCTGAAGAAACACTATCTGACATTCCTAATGTGGCAATCACAGTATCACATGTTGCTTCTATGGTAGGGAACATAAAAATCCTCTTTTTTGCTCTTCAGTATGTAACCAAATTTTGTTTGTTTTTTTTAGGAGGGGAGAGCAAATACTAAAAGTAAATACACAAGCCAATCACTCACTGTGACAAAAATGATAAAGGAAAAAGAAGGGTTCAGTAAGAGAGAGTAATTGATGGGGCTGCTTTAATTCTCTTTGAGAAATGTTCTTTATGAAGCCTGAGACCTAAAGAGTGAGTGCTATGAAGGTTAAAAACAAAGTGAGAGTCTTGAGACAGAAGGAAAAACTTGGTTGAAAGTTGTGGGTAAGAAGTAATGGGGAGGCTGGGAAGGTGGCTCAGTGGTAGAGCACTTGCCTTGCATGCTTGAGGCCCTGGGTTCAATTCCTCAGCACCACATAAGCAAAAAGAAAAAAGCCGGAAGTGGCACTGTGGCTCAAGTGGTAGAGCGCTAGCCTTGAGCTGAAGAGCTGAGGGACAGTGCCCAGGCCCAGAGTTCAGGCACCACGACCGGACCCAAAAAAAAAAAAAAAAAAAAAAAGAAGTAATGGGACACAATGGAAGAGATGAGGAAGCTTGGCAAAAGGTTGCCAAGCTTTTAGACCCAGTTAGTTACAAAGGGACTATGTAGCTATGAGAAGAAAATCCCCCCCAAAAAACAATCCTGGTAGAACTTCATCTTCAAGGCCACTTCCCAAAGTTCCAGTATCCATGGGATCACACAGATTTTGGTCATAATATATATGAAAATATTATATATTTTTATGTAGTATATTATATAGGTATTATAAAATAGTATTCCTATAAAGCCAGGAGCCAGTTGCTTATACCTGTAATCCTAGCTACTCAGGAAGCTGAGATTTGAGGACTAAAGTTAAAGCCAGCCTGGGCAGAAAAGTCTATGAGAGTCTTAGCTCCAATTAACCAGCAAAAAGCCAGAAGTGAAGCTGTGGTTCATGTGGTAGAGTGCTAGCCTTGAGCAAAACTCCTCAGGGACAATGCCCAGACATTGAGTTCAAGCCCCATTACTGGAACACACATATACACACATACACAAATAGTATGCATACATCTTACCTTTCTCCACTGCAAATATATGTTCCACGAGAGATATACCCATTTGTTCACTAAGATAATCCCCAAAGACTAGACTACTTGACATATAATAAACAATAATTATTTGTTGAATGATTTTAGCCTTCAAATGGAACTAGCATTTTTCTGGCTCCACCTACCTAATATACTTGCATATATATATATATAGATCATATAGAAAGTTGATTGTATCTATATATAGATCATATAGAGGAGACCTTTCAGGCCTCCTCTCTGCCTATAAAATGAAGACTCATAAATTTAGCGAGGTTCAATCAATATTATCATGTGGATAAATTACTTTTTACTCAAGGCATCTCATTTTCTTCCTACAATTCTTAGTGAATATTGAGATGCTTATTGTTTCTTGTTTATTATTTCTTGACTTAAGACAATCAATTGCCAATGCTATACTTTCAATCAAATACATGAAGATAAAACTCTGTTCCTTTGAGATTTCAGCCGTTATTTTTTTCTTTACATCTACGTTTTTTCATTTGTGTCAGCATTAGGTTTTGAATCCAGGACCTGGGCCTGTCACTTAGCTTTTTCATTTAGGGTTGATGCTTTCCCGCTTGTGTCACAGCTTTTTGGTAGTTAATTGGTGATAAGAATCTTGCAGCTTCCTGAGTAGCTAAGATTACTGGTGTGAGCCACCAGAGCCTGGCATGACCTTTAGGCTTTCAAGTGATAAATAATTACATCACCCCCATGATGCATCTGACTCCTTCCTCCCACTGAGCATGTGTCTGCTCTGTGCTTGTATCCCAACAAGATTAGACTTGTCAGTGACCGATGAAGTAACCTGAACTGTTTTGTATTTTTAAAGACCAGCAGAGGATACAGCAATATTGGGTGTTCTCATAATTCTGCCCAGTGGTTTGACCTCATAGATACTTCCCCAGGTCCTGAAAATTTTCAACCAATGCTTCCTATTGAGGCATGTCAAAACAAAATACATTATCTCAATAATTACTATATTCAACAACCTAAAATTAAAGATATTATCATAACTCTGTGATACAATGGGAAAGAAATGTTCTCCTCTAAAACAATTTTTTGAGGGGATTAGTGCTAGAATATACAAATAGAAAAAAATTCTAGGAAAATCTTTTTTACTTGCCTAAAACTTATTCTGTTGCACTTCATGGTCGATGAAATCGTCCTTTATTTCTTTGGTAAAGAAATAAAATCGAGGGCAGGGGAAATTGCTCAGTGGTAGAGAATTTGCTTGGCATGCACAAGTCCTAGGGCTTGACTCCCATCAAATTAACAGTAAAATATTTAGCTAACTTCTAAATACCCTAACTAAAGTTATGTTGAGATTTTAATTTCTACTTAGCATCGCCTCCTTGCTGAACATGTACCAATCACCATTGCTAAAAGCACAGCGTTTCCCTACCAAGTCATTTTAACAATAAATACCTTGCTGTAATCAGCTAATTGTTTGACAAACCCAAACCCTTTTAGTAAGTTTACATAAAAACTCTGATAAAGGGTTTTTTTTTTAAAATACCTGTGATGCAAATAATACATTTTAGCAATACCTAGGGAGAACTGGCGTCCACAGAAGCTTCTCACTGGCTTCCAAAGTTGATGACTCTTTTTTTTTTTTTTTTGAGATTATGGTAGCCATTCATCTTTGTTTTCACGATCTTAAAGATGGCTTAACCAAATCCCTTACAGTAGTTAATGGATCTTAATTATATGATGTGATAAAATAGAAGAAAGTCTTATTCACAGAACGGTGGTATTATTGCTAAAATTGTCTAATGTCATATGAGAGTAAAATTAAAAAGATGACACAGCAAAGAAAGAAAACTATGCCATGTGGCTTAAACAACACCCAAGTTTTACCTTTACTGTGCCAAAGATTATTTCAGACAATGAAGTTCAATTGCATAATATTGCAGAGAAACATACATTTCAGGCAAATGTAAAATTAAGAAATTAAAGAACCTGACTTAAAATAGTTATTTGTTACTAATGCATAATAAACACTTTGCAAGTTTATTTTAATCTGCTGGTATGTATTTCTATGACTTAAAGTTTTTATTTTATTTTATTTTATTGTAAAGGTGTTGTACAGAGGGGTTGCAGTTATATAAGTAAGGTAATGAGTACATTTCTTGTCAAACATTGTTACCCTCTCCCTCATTGTCTCCCACTTTTTCTCCACTCCAACTCCCCTCTCCCCCAAGTTGTAAAGTTTATTTCCAACATAATGTTTTGTGAGTATCACTGTCTGTGACTAAAAATGTTGACTTCAGCTGGGCGCCGGTGGCTCACTCATATAATCCTAGCTATTCAGGAGGCTTAGATCTGAGGTTCACAGTTCAAAGCCAGCCCAGGCAGGAAAGTCCATGAGACTCTTATCTCCAATAAACCACTAGAAAACCAGAAGTGGTGCTGTGGCTCAAGCAGAAGAGCACTCGCCTTGAACTGAAGAACACAGACAGTACCCAAGCCCAGAGTTCAAGCCCCACAACCGACAAAAAAAAAATGTTGACTTCAGTGTTGAATAGCAGTATAGTCTAGTATAAGCCATATGTTTTGCTATCTAGTGACATTTTGAAGAATTTAAAAAATCATCTAGCTTTCAAAGATACTATAAGATTTCAAACATAGATAGACATGAGAACTAAATCTGATACTGCCTATGCCTCTTCTTTCTTGAACAGAATTCTTTTTCATTCGAACTTATATCCATGTCACTGGCTATTGAAGAATTCCCAATCCTCTTCTCTCTTGTGGCTTACATACTGGGACAAAGTATGTTTCATCTACATTTTTTTTTAATTTGAGGCCTCCTGAATTCTATGAGATTGGTATTACAACCCAACAATACATAAATGTGAAGCTTAAAAGTATATGCTCAAAACATATAGATGGTGGAGAAAAAAAACCAGATTCAAAGTTTCTGGTCTGTTCAACAGGGATTCAAGTACAGGTCTGCCTAACGCCAAAGCTTAGGCTCTGTTTCTACATAATACTGTTTTCTGTGACGACTAGGACCTTAACGGAAGGTACTGGGAGGAGAAGAGGCCTTAGGCCAAGTTCATTTCCTCATCTCATTCCCAATCCCTCCACTAACCTCACTTCTGCTTTAAAACAGTAGTGTCTTAAAGGACTGTTCATTCATATTAGGGTTGTTTTGCATGCATTTAAAAAGCTGCATTGCAGACCTACCATGTGCTGGGAATAAATCTGGGTGTGAAACTGCACCGATAAGCCAGTAGACATTGTTCTGAATAAGAGATATGAAATAGCTCCTAATAACAGATATTAGTTTCTAAATAGTAGTTGTTAATCAAATCATGAATTAAATTTATACTCACAAATGATGATCAGTACTATATAGAAAAGATAGAGAATGGAGAATAATTATGTCAAATAATTATCTGATACTTTAGCTTCATGATCAGAAAATAATATAAAACAAAACATTAGTACTACTATGAACTACACAATAAGGCATGTGATAATATTCAGTGTCATAGAAAACCAATTCTAAGCATTTTTAAACATTCTTTTATAAATATCTGTGAAACTCTCAGTTGGATATTGATATAATTTTTCCAAGACTGTCTCTGTATGAGCATTGACAATCACAATGTCTCAGAGTTTTCATTTATTGTGCTGTCTCTATATCACTGTCATTTCGCTGCATTCCCAGTTCCCTGTTTTTGGTAATGTGAAGAACATCTCATGTAAGAATCATAATAATATATTAAAATAGACTTTCAGCTATGATATTCAGTTTCTTTCTTTTTTTATTATTTTATTGTGAAAATACTGTACAGAGGGGTTACAATTACACAGGCAAGGTAATGAGTGCATTTCTTATCAAGCATTGTTGCCTCCTCCTTCGTTTACCCTTCCCATCCCTTCCCATCCCCTCCCAGTCCCCCTCCTTCCCCCTCCCCCCACCCTGCGCCAAAGTTGTAAAGTTCATTTTCAACATAGCATTTTGTACATCTCATTGGTGCAATGAGTCCACCTGTATCCCTAGTTAAACAATTTGTTTATTCCATGCCTCCATCAGAAAGAATGACATTGCCCCATTTGTTAGGAAATGGAAAGAATTGGAAAAATATATATATTAAGTGAAGTAATCCAGGTCCAAAGAAACATAGGTCCCATGGTTTCCCTTGTTTGCAATAACTAGTATATGTCTCAGACAAGCAGAAATGGTCAGATAAGTTGAGGTTAAGCGAAATGAACCCCAAAATAAGGACTCAAATGTTTTTTCTTCCTTGCTATTGTTTCTAACATATTTATAAGATATTCAGTTTCTTTCTAAATAACTGTCTTAAATATTATTGGCAAAATTTTCTGCCAAAATATTTGGCAAAGAAAACATAGTATCTCACCTCTCATTATAATAGGAGAAAAGCCTGGATTTTATTTACAAACACTATTTTAGGGGAAACTTTACATTTTGTGTCTGGGAAAGGCTGATATTGATGCCTGATTCGTACCCAATAAAAGGGGAAAAGGGAATTTTAGCATCTATTTATGACATTACATTTCCTATGATAAAGGATACCAAATCCCCAGTCTCTCCTGTTTTACAGGATTTAGAAAGTAACATTTTCTATTTATGAAACCCAAAATTGTGTTCTTGTGAATTCTTATCACATGAAAAAAAGTGATTAATCTAGGACTATCTTCCTCTACTTCCTATGGTCAAGCTTCTGATTGAATAAGATTTTGCCAGTTGGAATACCTCGGATCTTCACCACAAAGTCATTACAAACACATTTGTAGAATGAGATAAAAATGTATATGCGTTTCCACTGTGGATTGCACCAAAGAGTTAAAATACCTTAGCACATTATACATATATTCATACACAGGGCCAAAAGGGAGACCATTTTCATTTTTCATCATCAGGGCATTTGTAAGACTTCTATCTTCTTTTGCTTTTGTGACCTCTAGCCAGAAAGGCCAAAGTAAATAAAGGTCAAGCCAGAGGTCAAATCAAGCAATTACTGAACAGGGAACTTGGCTATGACCCTCAGATTAGAAATGAATGACCTGTCACCGCAACAGGGGAAAACCTTCCAGCTCCTCCTCTCCCATCTCATGAAATACAATTGAAATTTGCAGCCTCGACTGAAAAAAAATTGATATCTATCATTTGCCTTTTAATCTTTTCTACCCTCCATATTGGGGTTGTCCTCTCATTTTCTCCTTAGCTGTAGCTGTAGACATTTAAGAAGAAAAAATTAGTGGAAGGAAAATCGATCTACCATGACTGGGAACGGACCACCAAATCAGAAAAGGCTGTAATTTTTTTTCATGTAACTATGCAGAACTGAATGCAAATTAGATAGCTCATGTAATAGTAGTGATCTCACTCAACAATGTCCATATTTTTTCTTGCAATTTGCCACATATATGAAACCATTTTTTAAATGGTTTACGGGGGGGTGACTAAAATTTATAAATTTATTTACATAGCTCTTTACTGGGGTTGTTTTGTGGAATTTTTAGAATCTTGTGTTTTATTTTCATTGGCCCCAGAAAATTGTCACCCTTCACTCCAAATGATAGGTTGAAAATATTGCACTTATTACCCATGTCTAATATCACAAGCTACATTTACTCCTGGATTCTTTCAGCTCCTGAAGATTCCTACTATTCCTTTCTTGTTGAAAGGGGAAAAAAAGGACAGGAAGAAAGGAATGGAGGGAGAGAGAGAAGGAAGGAGAGAGAAGGAAAAGGAGGGGAAGGGAAAGAAGGAAGGGAGGAAAGTATTGATTTAGAATTAAGGCATAACCATACAAAGGAATGTAAATGTACATTTCTCTCCTGGCTTGTTATAATTTATAAAAGACTATTACTAATTAAGTAAAAAAAATTCTCAACCATGATCATATTTCTTTTAAATTAATAGGTATTGACTAATATAAACATTTCCAATACAATGCAATAAGTGAAAGAATTAAATGTGGAAATCAGACAGAAGTCAGCTGACAGAGTAACTATGAAAAACAAATTAAAAGCAAACAAACTACAAAATGATTATCATTAGGTCTAAAATCTACTGAAGAAGAAGTACTCTGGGTTATGTATGTGTGTGTGTGTGTGTGTGTGTGTTGACGGAATCTTTCAAAATTAAAGTCTTACTTTACAAAAATTCTTATGGTAGTGAAGTTTAAATACTGATCCTAAGGAAAATATATTAATATATTATTATATGTTTATTTTCATATCAAATTCTATTTAAATATAAGTCTTCACTGAAAAAAAATTGCTTGAAAAATTTCTTAGGTACGCCCTTCAGATAAATAATGAAAAGGGAGTATTTTGTATTTTTATATGATGATCACAACCAACGTGTTTGAACATCTATATCAATCAGACCATTGAAGTCTCAGCCCCATTAAAAGCACAGAAGCTAATGGGGGAGTTTGAGCTCACCAACTTAGCTTCTAGTTAACATAGTAACTAAAGTAGCAGTACTGAATTTGAGGGGTCAGTCTCTTAGCCCCCAAAGTACTTATATTACAGAGTACATTAACTTTGGGATATAATTTCTTCCAAAATTATGATCACATAGAAATGGCTGCAGGCTAAAATCCTTGACATTGTATCCCCCCAATTGGAGAAAAACTAATCATCTCAATTTTTTTTACTACTCACAACCTGATTTACACAATTCCTAAAGCTGAGGCTAAACAGGAGTCAGCTTGCAACCCCTTAAAATTACTATATCTTATTCATTGTGTCTGCGGTTAACAAACCATGAATGAATAAGTTGGGAAATGCAACCTGTGAAGGCTTGACGTACTTTTTGTTCTTCCGAGAGATGTGGCCAGATTTTCTTTAAAAAAAAAAAAAAAACAGAAACCCAAAAGCTATGTGCTGAAAAATGATTGTCTAGAGGTGAGCATCTGGCATTTAAACAGGCGTGGATTTAGACCGAAATTCCTCCCAGTGGCTCCAAGACATGAATCACAGAAAATGGGCACCTCCCTGTGGCCACAGTCCCTTTTGGTTCCTTCTTACCGCTCTCAATAATGCCAATTAGTCCAGGTGTGGCCAGGACGAGGGAAACCTTCCATTCCAGTCCACTTTAGTAACAGCTTTTCCCTTCAGACCCCTTCAGACAAGGGTCTGCGGGCTGCAGGTAAACTAAAATAAGTACTAAGCACTGAGATGTCAAACACTTGAAAATGTGTTCAAGGTATTAGCCTTTCCTAGGTGTAATTGTGTAGCAAGTACAATGAAGAAGAAAGGAAGACAGAAAGAAGAAGAACACAGAAAGAAGAAGAAGAAGAAGAAGAAGAAGAAGAAGAAGAAGAAGAAGAAGAAGAAGAAGAAGAAGAAGAAGAAGAAGAAGAAGAAGAAGAAGAAGAAGAAGAAGAAGAAGAAGAAGAAGGAAGGAAGGAGGAGGAGGAGGAGGAGGAGGAGGAGGAGGAGGAGGAGGAGGAGGAGGAGGAGGAGGAGGAGGAGGAGGAGGAGGAGGAGGAGGAAGAAGAAGAAGAAGAAGAAGAAGAAGAAGAAGAAGAAGAAGAAGAGGAAGAAGAAGAAGAGGAAGAAGACGACGACGACGACGAGGAGGAAGAGGAGGAGGAGGAGGAGGAGGAGGAGGAGGAGGAGGAGGAGGAGGAGGAGGAGGAGGAGGAGGAGGAGGAGGAGGAGGAGGAGGAGGATGCAGTATTTGAAAGGAAAAATGGAAGCATGATAATACCAGTTTTGAATCTAAGCATTGAAATCTCAAGTGTTCTGGCTGTCTTTTTTCTTATTTGCATTCCTAGGGCTTCCTTGTGAATCACCTCTACACACATCTTCATAAGCTTGGGGTATGGACCAGGAAATTCACTGCATTTCTGGCATGTTAATTATAAATCTGATTCCATAGGCAAGTATTCAACTAGAGAGTTTTAGGACTGTACACCAGCTACATTAATGACTTTTCTTCTTTCAACTTGTAGAATGTAATTAATGAATTAATTGTGCTAAACTATGAAACCCAGAATAGATGTTGATTACTTTCTTTTGTCCCTTACATTGCCAGAAATGAGTATGGCTTTCATTTCAATACTAGTTCCTGCTTTGCTTCTCATTTGGATGGATCATAACATACTACTTTCTTTCTATTCTTTCTCTTCTTTCTCTTTTGATACAATGGTAGATTATTGTAATGCTGCCCATCTAAGCCTAGTAATGATAGCCTATCTCCTTCTCTCCATGCAAGGGAATCTCAGGCATTCCCATGATTTTTATACATATTTTTAGAAAACTGCAAATTTTTTGCAAATTGCAAATTTCACTTTGAAGGATTCTCCTCCTACAATTCCTTTCCTTGTACCATGACTAATCTGCCCAAACCTAAGGCAGGTGCAGAGTGGTAACCACCACACTGACCATTAATTCTGACATTTACAGACAGCCAAATTGTAATATAAGCCAGTTTTAACTGTAGCAATCTAAAACCAACCCCCAAAGACTATTGGTAAGCATAATACCAAAAATCTTAGTAACTAATATTCAAAGAAATTAAAGATGGAAATAATTCTACGCCCTGTTATTGAATGCAAGCTCCAAGTTCCAACAGAACATGTTTTCTTATTGTAAAGATCGGTCAAACCTTGAAGAAATAAAAGGAAAGCTAAAATGCAATGTCAACACAAGGTCTAATTACCATCAATGGGTTTTTCTTAGGCCAGAGAATTAACATAATGAACCCATCTTTCATGAACTTGTTGCAAAAATAGGGCCTGGCCAACACCTCTGTGTGTGTTAGTTGCCCGAGCATGCTTGTTTTTGTGGTTGAAACTCAAGGGCTTCCTCCCACACAGGGAACAGAAAAGAATTTCATTTCCCTAAAAAGTGAAGTATTTGTGAAAATTCCTATTTATTTTACACATTGTGCCTTTGTATAAAACTTATAGTTTTCTCATTAATAGATTCTTTTACATCTTACCAGACTCAGAAGCTTACTTTAATTCCATTTCTTTAAGAAGTAGATTGTAGAGTATCAGTTATATATTATTCAAAATGATTCATCAACCTAGGTTTTCTGAATGTTGCCTAAATTCTCTAAATAGTGCATAAAAATATTGTGTATGCTCTCCATCTAACATATACTTCAGTTTAGGGAGAGTATGTTTATGGTTTTGTGAAGAGCAATATTTCAAATTTATTTTTGTTTAATCTTGATATAAAATATTTCAGCAATTTACAACTATTTGAGCAATATAATGACATAATAATTGTAGGAATAAACATGTCAGATAGTGTTCTTTTTACAATACTTCTACATGCCTTCTTTTAGCCTTATAACATTATACAGGTGAGCTTCCTTTGATATGGATGAGAAACAGTCTAACAAACTCTAACGTGGCCAAATCCCAAACTAAGGATAGGTTCCAAGTTATTTCTATCTAACCCTAAATATACAGTCTGTCCAGGAAATAAAGAGAAATAAATGGAAGCCAGGGTTAAAATCAAGCTAAGAAGTGAGCACGAAATTCATACTTTGTTAAATGGCAACTCCATGATACAACTAGCTAGTAGCTATATAGACAGACCGATCATATTTTCCTTATTCTTTCAATGCTTATTAAGTGAAAAAAGTGTTGAAATAATAAGCAAAAATGTGAATCATAAAGTTGATTCTGAAACTAAAGGCAGTAAACAAGATAATCAGAAACAAAGTTCATAGTGACTATAAAAGAAAAATCTCAGAACACATATGATCTATACTATCCTTAAATTGTGGTAAGTATTATGAGAAAGAATATTCTTAAAAAGAAAAAAAAGCCAGGTACTGGTGTTTCATACCTGTAATCCTAGAAAGACAAGAGACAGAGATCTGAGGATCATGGTTCAAAACCAGCCTGAGCAGGAAAGTCCATGAGACTCATCTCCAATTAAGCACCAAAAAAGCCAGAAATGGAGCTGTGGCTCAAGTGATAGAGCACTAGCCTTCAGCATAAAAGCTCAAGGATAGCACCCAGGCTCTAAGTTCAAACCCCAGGACCAAGAGAGAAAGCAAGAAAAAAAGGAGGGAGAGAGGGAGGAAGGAAGGAAGGAAGGAAGGAAGGAAGGAAGGAAGGAAGGAAAGAAGAGAGGGAGGGAGGGAAGGAGGGAGGGAGGAAAAAGAAAAGAAGAAAAGAAAAGAATTATCCAAGTATGCAATCTTGGAGTAACACTTAGAATATCTCAAGGAGTGTATAGATATCTTTGCATGAGTCACCTTCCCCTACATAACAATGTAGGTCTCAGCAGTTACTGAGCATTTTGTGAGCATAGAAAGTCAAGTAGTACTATTCTACTCACTAACAGGACCCTGGAGATGGACTTGACTCCACCGTGCAGATGGAGACCAGAGCTGTCTCTGGAATTCTCCAACCCAGTAGAAGACAGAAAGGACACAGATCCCTTAATAGCTCTCAGCTCAAACCTCCTCAGCAGTTAATAGATAATGGTGGCATCTCCCTCCTCACGATGCTGTACAGATTAAGATAATGCATATAAAATTCTTCCCACCAGTATCTGGTACTATCCACAGATTAAAATGCTAATTGTTATCAATTGCACGACCTCTCCTAAATCCATATTTAGAAATGCTAAGGTGCCTTTCAAAGCTTCATAAAACCAAGCAAATTGAAACTGAGTATTATGGATTAAGGAATTAAAAGTAAAATCTTTATATTGTCTCACGAATCAATTGCTAACCAAGGTTGGGGTCTAATTTCTGAAAAAAATATATGTATACTCTGTGATCTTTCTGTGTTTCTTTCGAAACTGAAACACTGTTAAGAGTACAAGTGCTGAAATAATTAACAAGATTTAGTCTATGAGAAATAAGTTTATTACAGCAAATCTGTACTCTAAATCCACCCATCCGATACTTGATCCTGTTTGCCAGTAATAAAGAACTCATAGCTATGTGTTACTCTTAAAAGAAACTTGCAAATTCAAATAACTTTCTTGGAAAAATTATGATTACATATTAATAACCAAAACAAATCAATTATTACCAGTTTTATTCTGATTCAAAGGTATCTAAACATTGTAAAAGATAAGAACTTATCAAACTTCTAACAGATTATGGTGCTTCCTATTTTAACATCATGACTGGCCATGTAATAGTATTCAGATTTATTATGGCATGAACTTGCTCATTTTTACTTATAGGATTTAAGTAAACATAATTTGTATAAAGATAGACTCAAAACATGGCCCACAATAATGGAATTAAACATTTTCTCCTTTATTATTTGTAGAATTTGTGTGAACATAACCTGTAAAAACACAGACTCAAAAGATGTTCTACAAACATGGAATTAAACATGCTCCAATCCTTGTTCTTTTTTTGTAGAGCTTGGATGAAATAGTACCAGATTCTCTAAATCAAGTATTATTTTTTTTGGGCTAAAAGTGAGGTTCAACTTGTATTTGCCTAGCATATGTGAGGCCCTGAGTTTAAATATCAATACCACCAAACACACATATATATTATATAATCTACATATGTATATAACTTCTTTCTATGAAGGATCCTTGATTTATCTTGCCATCCTCACACTCTTTCTTTAGCTCTCAAATTCTGATTACATCTAAATAAAAAGGGCAAAAATAGGAACTGGGAAGGTGGCTCAGTGGTAGAGAGCTTGCCTTGCATGCATGAGGCCCTGGGTTCGATTCCTCAGCACCACATAAGCAGAAAAAAAAGGGCAAAAATAACAAATATTTAAATTTTCAGAGGAGCAATTCTTTAAGAAAATTACAAAATAAAAACAAGTGTAGGATGATAGAAGGAGACAATGTGAAAATACAGATGAAACTACTGAGGCGTATTAAAATAATTTCTAGGCATAATTTAAAATGTAATTTATACTTGAATATTTAGGCTGCAAAGCCTCATTACAAATAGAAGAATAGAGAAGTACAAGACACTATGTTGAGTAGGAACTTCACAACTTTGCGGAGGAGGGAGGAGTTGGGGAGGCGGGGAGAAAAGGGATGGTAGGGGACAAAGGAGGAAGGAACAACACTCGATAGGAAATGTGTTCATTATCTTACTCATGTAACTGTTACCCCTCTGTACATATCCTTACCATAAAAATATTTTTTAAAAGAACAGAAGAATAAATAATATCCCAATGGAATGACATTTTACTATGTGTCAATAAAAATTAAGAGGTAAGACATTGCCATAATGGATGTTGAAAGAAATTGATATTTCAAAGAGAAAAACAAGCAATAGAGCAAGAAAGGGTTAATAACAAAAATTAATCTTTGCAGAACATAGTGATGCACACCTATAATCCTAACCCTTCCTGGAATCCTAAGGCTAGGAGGAGTGTGAGTTCAAGACTTGCCTTCAAAGTGAGATCTATCTTAAAAGAGAAAGAGGGAAGGAAGGAAGGAAGGAAGGAAGGAAGGAAGGAAGGAAGGAAGGAAGGAAGGAAGGAAGGAAGGAAGGAAGGAAGGAAGGAAGGGAGGAAGGGAGGAAGGGAGGGAGGGAGGGAGGGAGGGAGGGAGGGAGGGAGGGAGGGAGGGAGGGAGACTATGGAAGGCCTTCCCTCATCTCACTTCTCATCTTTGAAATACAAGTTTCATAATCCCATCCTTATCCCTTGCCATATTGGTCTTTGCCATGAAAAATCTAAGCTTTTAGTTGCCTGATTATTCATTACTGTAATGGCCTCAGAAGATTAGAAGATCATGTAAAGCCTGATAAACATTTTTCATTTCTCTTTTTTAAACTAAGTTTTTTTATTGTGAAAATACTGTACAGAGGGGTTACAATCACATGAGGAAGATAATGAGTACATTTCTTATCAAGCATTGTTGCTTCCTCCTTTGTTTTTCCCCTACCATCCCTTCTCTCCCATCTCCACAACCACATCCTCCCCCATCCCTCCACCCCCCCACCTAAATTGTAAAGTTCGTTTTTCGACATAGCATCTTACACATCTCATTGTTGCAATGGATCCACCTGTATCCCTATTTAAACAATTTATATTTCCACTTCCGCTCCCCAAATTATACCAACATCAAATACAGTGTAAACAGGAGTTATACCATGGGGGAGAGACATACAAAGCAACAAAAAAAATCACGTGGTACCTTATAAATACATTAGAAACAATAGCAAGAAAGAAAAAACCACTTGTGTCCTTATCTTGGAGTTCATTTCGCTTAACATTATCTTATCTGACCATTTCTGCTTGTCTCAAATATACACTAGTTATTGCAAATAAGGGAAACCATGGGACCTATGTTTCTTTGCACCTAGCTTACTTCACTTAATATAATTTTTCCAAGACCTGATAAACATTTATTGATGACCATAAAACTTGTAATTTAGGTTCCACACTTCAGTATTTTAAGTCTAGGGTGAAAATGATGAAGATTGACTACCTAATATAGATGTTTTTCCAATACATACTTTGCTTCTCCCTGGCTCTTTTTCTGACCCTAAGAAAATCACTGTCTGATTTTATTTGAGATTTTATTTGATCAGTAAATTGTGGAAAGACTGTTAGTCCTTGTTGAAAAGTGTTGGAGAACTAATGAGGAAAAATTGCCTCAAGAAGAAAAACATTGCCAAGTAAAGAATTTAGATTTGTAAAAATATTATCTCTAAAGTGCTGGAAATTGCCTCAAATTGCAATCAATATCACACTTCTTTCCAAGCTTCCTCTCCACATTTTCAGTGCATCATATCCAAAATAAAGCACTAAAAATGTTACAGAGTTTCATAGCTTTTCTGTTTTCTTAAATTCTTTGTGTTACTTTTTCCTAGCTGGGCACAATCTAGCATGAATTAACTATGATTTGAATTACACTAAAAGCCTTCTTCTATGTTCACATAAAAATGCATTTCATTTTTAAACAAAATTTAGCTACATTATATATTTCATTCTAGTACAAATTCTCAAATTCTAATGATAACCCTCGACTCAGCCGGGCGCCGGTGGCTCACGCCTGTAATCCTAGCTAACTCAGGAGGCTGAGATCTGAAGATCATGGTTAAAAACCAGCCCAGGCAGAAAAGTCTGTGAGACTCTCATCTACAATAAACCACTAGAAAACCAGAAGTGGCACTGTGGTTCAAGCGGTAGAGTGCTCGCCTTGAGCTGAAGAGCACAGGGACAGTGCCCAGGCCCAGAGTTCAAGACCCATGACCCACAAAAACAACAAAAACAAACAACAACAAAAAATCCCAACTCATTAAAAATGATTTTTCTGTACAATGTCCAATGTCTTCATTTTGGCTAATGATATGCCCTTCCATATTTCCTTAAACCATGCCAACACAAAACATTATTTTTAATGTTCTTTTTAAAAGGAGAAAATAATATAAAGTTCAGAAGGAGCTGTCATACTACTGAGGCATGTGTATTTTTTTAATAAAATTTTCTCTCAAAAATACCATTTATGGTTGTTCTGTTCTGTCTCATTTTATAGCCCTGGAAATACCAAGAGAATCTCTTTAATCTGGTGGGTTAGTGAGAGAGCGATGAATAGTTCTCATTCGTGCATCTCACATAGGATAATTGACCACAGAACTCAAGACAGGAAAGGTTTGGAAGAGGATGTGGCCAAGTGGTAAAGGAAATCACTTAAAATGTTCACAGGCTTTGGAAGAGTAGATTTTGCAAGAGGAAAAAGAACACCTTGTAGGTTTTTTGGATAATCTGCTAAATATGCAAATAAGTGACTAAGTTAGAGATTAATTTGGCAATGGATGTGGTCTCTTTCTTTGATGTTTCAAGGGTCATGTTAAAATGGGTAAGAATTAAATTTAAATCTCAGAGGTCTCCTCTGCAAAGGTAGGAATAAATAAAGGAGACTCTAGGGTAGAAATTTTAATCATTGGTACCACAAAGATTTCCTTTTGCTCCATTATGCCAAAGAGGGATTAAGTGATTTCTCTGTCTTCTGAATTTCACAGGCTCCAAGTAGATTTTAACGGATTTTAGGAGATTTTGTTATAGTACTAAGAAAACAATTCACCTTACCTAAAGCATAAAAACAAATGGACAATTAAATATTTCCATTCATTCATAAGTTACTATGACAATACCTCTTGCCACATCCCTGAATCACATATAAAAGTAACTACTCATTGCAATATTACATTGAAAAATTAATAATACAAGCTAGTTATATTTATAAAACATTTATGATTTTTATTTGATTAGATTCTAAATGGAATATGCAAGAAACACAAAAATATTCTATAGAAAATGGTTATACCTTTAAACTTATTAAAAATCAAATTATAAATAAAAAGATTTATAGTTGAAAAAGAAACCATCTTATTTGAGGGCTTGTTGTTTCAATGACTTTATCTGAAACCCAGTGTTCTAGAATCCTGATGTATTATTTGTTGGACTGATCTTTGGAGCAATGTAAGACATATTCGTTCACTAATTCTGCTGGGGGGGAAGACAATAAAATACAGTATCATAAGTGTAATGGAAAATGAAGGATTCCTATCCAACAATGGTCAGAGATGGGAACAGCTTGACTGAGCTCATTCAGGCTTTCTAAGAAGGCTCTCTGATAGGAAAAATAAAAAGTGGTTAGTTACAGAGAGAGACACATTATCAAACCCTCATGTTTCACATTAAACATAATGCATACACTTTGGACTTAAATGTTAATTCCAGCTTACTGCATTCTGTGAAAATATGATTATAACTAATGCTGCCCACATTTAGTACATTTTCATCTTTCTCAAGAAAAAGTAACGAGTGGATAGTGCTTAAAAAATTCAGCTTAATACAAAGAAAACTGTTTCTACTATAGAAATACATGAGCAATAGTTGTAATTCTTTCAAATGACCATTCAAGACTTTATCATGCTATAAAAACTCTATATCTTTAAATAGCCATTACATAACCTTCTATTATGGCATATTCATATACACACATATATAGTAGTCAGATATTCATTGTTCTTAGATTTTTTTCAAAAATTTATCCCCAATATTCTAGCCAAATTACATCACACACAGAAAGATAATAGATATGGACAGATGATAGAGTATAAACAAGTATAGAAAAATGATAGAAATTACTCTCAAATATGCATCCTGCATTTTGTATGCATTTTAGCTTTGGTTCTGAACTAGTAACACTTTAGATTTCAATTTAGTAATAAATACAAAGATAATATTCTCTAATATTAATAGTACTCTTTTGAAACTCTTTTCTAAAAATAAGCAAGTAGCTTGGCTCACGACAAGAAGTTAATGAGATTGAATCTTAGAATATAATCCATGAAGCTTGATTAAGCAGCTTAATTAAACCATCACATAATAATAAATTAAAATGCATGTATGACAAGAATATGTTTTGCCCATAATAGAAATAACCACGACTGTAGTTCAAAATGGCTCACAGCTTTCTAACAAAAAACTTAAAATTAAATATCATTTCCTGGTTTGGAAAAGATACAGGAAAAGGATGGAAGTGGTAACATTGATCAAGATGCATTATCCTCATAAACTGACATGTTAAATTGAAACGTGCTCCTACAACTACTTACAGATAATAAAATAATACTTAAAACTCATTACCTTTATTCCACCGGAATGTAATAGTGATTTATGGAGTCAGAGAACAAGTTAGATACCATTATTTCTAATAAACAGAGTTCATATCAAATCTTAAGTAAGCAAGGCTTTTAAATGTCTTCCCAAACATCCACAAATCTTAAATTAACACAGAGCAACATCTCTAAAGTTGATTCTATGATTTATAAAGCATGCATGCATAAATGGGAAACAATAAAGGAACAGTAAACACCAAAAACCTTTATCAAGTATGTAATAAATGCAAGGAACAGTAAATTCCTTTCAATAAATATGCGTAAGATAGAGAGATGAATCATGGGACAGGAAAGCGCATTCATTTTATAAATAAAACAAGGCTAGTGACTGCTGAAGATTAAGTTCCCTTTGGATCACGAACTGAGACTAAAATACTAGGACTGTTTATCTGACACATAGGTTTCTTTCTATACCTCAAATAATAAAAGAATACACATAAGAAAGATAAATACTGCAGCCATGAAAAAGAAGGTGACAGCAGAATTAATGGACAATATCCACCCGAAAGACTACATAACCAACTGTGTTGGCCAAAAGTAACATGCTAGAAAAGGTAAGAAGAACACAGAAGGACTCTATAGAGTTCTTTCAAAATAAAAATGAGGATGGTATGTTCAGAAATCTTACATTCTTCCTTAAATCATGGCTCTGCTGTAATTTTTTTTCTGAATCCTTTGGCATTTAAAATCAGGATGCCTCAATTTACATCTCAAGCAGATTGTAACATGAAGTCTTGGGGGAAAGGTAAGTTTAAAGAGCTGTACATAAACTCCAATATCCAAATTTGCAGGGGGGGGGGGAGGGGGGGAGAATGGATTCATACTCAGCTTCAAAACTTGGCCAAGAGCTCCATCTTCAGGCCTTTCACTGTGTTCTCAGAGAGGTCTTTTCCCATGTGCTCATACACGGTACTATTTCTTCATGTTCTTTTTTTTTTTTTTTTTTTTTTAAACCAGGGCTGAGAACAGAACCCAGAGCCTTGGGTGCGCCAGGCAGGCGCCCTTCCGCTGAGCTAAACCCCCAGCCCCTTCTTCATGTTCTTTCCTGCCCTATAAACACCACTGGTTATAAAGACATAGGCAAAGGCCACCTTCCTTCTTGATTCACCAGGCCTGCACTTGCTGTAGCCCACAGATTCAGGTAGAGACACACATCAAGAACACGCCAACCACATCTCCTTTGGGAGCAGTCCAGCTATTTTTTTTTTTTCACCACGAAGCCTCTCAATAGAGAACAATCAGAAAAATAATCCAATTTAGTAGAAAGCCCAAAATCAAAACAAATAGTAAAATAAAATACTATTCTAACTGTTCATGAAATATTTCTCAGTTCTGTACCTTATTCTGTATTAATTTGAATCATTTGCAAGTTTATAAAAGAAGTAAATCTACAGAGTTTTCTTCCTTTGAAAATATGGACAAAAAGAGAAATGTGATTACTTACCTCTTTGTCCTAGGCATTTGCATTTATTTTTTAAAATCCTATAACCTTATGCAATGTTGGGGATGGAACCCAGGACTTCGTGTATGTCAGGTAAGCATTTGACATGGAGCTACTGCTTCCAAAAGTTCAATAATCTTATAACATATGCTAAAATGTAGCTTTTGTACTATACGAAAGCCTCTTTGAATCCCTTTGTATATTATCTTGTGATTTTCTTACAGTTTATTTAACCGGGTATAGAACAGGGAAAGCAAGTTGCTTTTCTATATGTTATGCAATAACATGTTGTTGAGGCCAATCATAATAAAATGGAACTTATGCATATAAAATTTAATCACACATTTATAGATTCACTATATTTAAATGCCTTCTAGATCATTAAACCCTACCTTGGAAATTTAAATTATGTGACAGATGCTAGATTTAGAGGATAGTAAAGAGCAAAAGATAAAAGAAAGACAAATTTTCCAAATTAAAAAAAGATTCCTACGAAGTAAAAGTATTCTGCTATTCACCCTTACATAAGATGATATTTTATATGTGAGTCTTTAGGAAAAAATATAATAAATGACAGAATAGAGGTTATCTAAAGTAATATTCTAATTTTCTTAGTCTTTCTAAGCACACAAATGCAATTGGTTTCAAAGGAAAAAATTAATCTAGAATACAACATTACTATTGCCTGAGTGAGATAAAACTGTAGTGATTTGAGGAGAAGAGGTGCATTTAACTGTATCATTACCTTTTTATAATTCCCAGAGAGGATAACATTATAACTTTTAAGATTAAATTACTGCTATCAGTTAAGAACAATTAGCCACTTAACTCACACTGTTGAATCTACATAACTATATTTATATAGAACAGTAATAATTCCTTTGAAGTTTACCGTTTCTGTCTGAATGTTCACCCAACAAGACTGTTTCTTTTTTGGTAAGTATTGATCAGAATTGACCTGTCCCTCAGGGAAAGTATTGAAAAGGCCCTGAACCCCTTCTATGGAAGGTTTGTTATTCTTCAATGTCCCTAACCTGAGGAGTGGCGAGCTCGTTTGCAAATTTCTCCACTAGGAGAAAATCAAGTCACTCCTTCCCCTCAGCCTCTTCCTATATCCATAGCTGGCCTCCACAGTACTTCTCCCAGAACCCTAGTGTGAAAAGAAAGCCAAGCCTGACTCGTGGCTCCTCAGATGCCCACAGACAGGCTGACGGCTGCACCCAACCTCAGCCTGCCACCTCTCTAGATTTGAACCTCATCCAGAAATACAGAAGGGTGAGCATCCCCCGACTACAGCCAAGCTCATGACGGCCAAAGCTTCTCTGTCATTCCGAAGACTATCCACATAATCAGGGCTGCAGATAAGTTTCCTTTAGTCGTCTTCTCTGCCAACGCGTTCGAACAGCTCAACAGCTCTTGCTGTTGCTGCTGCTGCTCCTCGTCCTAATCATCCCTTCTCATACTTCAGATATCAGGAGGTTTTGCTCAAGAGTCCCACAGTTATAATCCTATCAAAACAGAGGTAGACACAACAGCCCTGAGCCAGGCCCTGTGCACAGCCACTACCATGTGCATCTGGAGGAAGCCAATCCGAGCAAAATCAGACCGGAGCTGGCTGCCAGGCTGCCAGACCGACCACCCGCATCCGAGGCCTGGCCCAGGCAGGATCCATACTGAGCAAGATTCAGATGAGCCTCTCCAGGTACCACAGCCCACGGGATCCTGGAGTTCAGGCTTCAAGAAAAAAATGAAAGGAATGACTGAATAGAACTTGAATGGATTTGTACATGTATTCTAAAAGTATCATTCATATGGTATTTCAGACTCCACTGTACATTTCCAACTATCTCCTCTGTAAGAATTGGTGAAGAAGCATCTTAGCAACAAGTATGATCTCTGTTCTGTGCATTCGGGTTTTCTTGTCCCAAATGCTTTCAGGGTTTCTCTACTCTTCAATTTTTTCCAGACTATAGGAAACCTACAATAAAAACACAAGTATATACATTGATGAATATTTCATTGTCCAATCCTCTGCTTATAAAGGTGATTAGTAGACATTCTAATGCAATTCAGTAGATGCTGCTGGAACATTCTACTCTGCCCTATGTTCGTAAAAGAAGAGTGCCAGCCACTGTTCTACATGGCTTGCTGACTCTGACCCTTCACCTCAAGAGATCAGCTCTAAAATACTCTGCAATTTGTTTCTTCTGCTCCGCGCCAGGACAGTGGTGTGGTCAGGTTTAGCCTCTGTGCACCTAGGACTGGGCTCTAACGACATGATCAATCCTTTCTATGCAGATGTGAGTTGGGGGGGGGGGGGTTAAGTCCCTTTGCACAATTAACATTGTAGCTACCAGTGGGAAGGGGACAGACAGACAGAGAGAGAAAGAGAGAAAGGAGGGTGAATGTAGTTAAAATATTTTATGCACCCATGAGTGAAAACAGAACAAAAGAAACTGGCTAAGACTGATTTGCAAATGAGGAAAAGGGAGATTGACGGAAGGAGTAATGACAGAGCTGTATCTGGCTATATTAAAACGAAACTCCTTTGTACAATTAATGGATGCTGAGAGAAAGAAACTGAGAGAGAGAGAGAGAGAGAGAATGTGGGAAAAGAGGAGAAAGATGAAAGGAAAGAGAGGGAGAGAAAGACAGAAGAGCAACATGCTGATAACACTTTCACATGCTTCCTCCACACAATGGAGATTAGAGTTCAGCCCTAGTGTTCTGTGTGGATTAAATTATCTACCTAAACTTAAATTACTTGGCATTGAGCATGTCACAGGGTGGTAAACCTTTAACAAAGGTTACTTGCTTTTACTGAGTCCCTGGCCTTGCTATTCAGATCATTTGGGACTATCTTAATGTAACTAGCTAAGTTTTGTATCATCAAGAAGACATAACCAGATTCCAGTTTCACACCTATGTTCTTCAGTGTTGAGAGGGACAGAACTCAACCATTTACAGAGGAAAAAAGCATTACACATACCTACCAGAGGCACGCACTAAATTTTGGTCACAATGCCAAATCATTTCTCTAGCTACGAACATCAAAGACAAAATTTAGCTGTACGTTGACCCAGTCAGCTTTAAAGATATTGTCAAATAATCTCATTGAGCTTGGAGCCAAGCATGACAGCACACACCTATAATCCCAACCATTCCAGAGGTGTAGATAGGAACATGGCTATTCAAGGTCAACCCTTGCAAAAATTCTGGAGATCCCTTGTAAAACATAACTTAAGCAAAAAGGGCAGGGAGTATAGCTCAAGAGATAGAGCACCTGCCTAACAAGAACCTGGCCCTGAGTTCATTCCCAAGTGTCCCATAAAAAGTTTAAAAATTGTTGGTGGACAACCAAAAATCCAGTAAAGACTTCCAGAAGTTGTTTCCTGATTAAAACAGAGTCCATTTTTAGCAATATAAGACATGAAGGAAATGCTAAAGTGTGTTTCTTTCTTCTTCTTCAAAAAAAGAACTTACTGTATGTAGTTTTAATTTTGAAAACACACAATTTTAAAAAAAAATGTTTTTCTCTTACCAGCCAAGGTTCTTAAACTTAGGGCATTTTCCCTTAGTTTTGTTTGATCAAGACTTGGTGCTCTACCACTTGAGCTACACTTCCATTTCTGGCATTTTATTAATTGGTGGAAAAAGAGTTTTGTGGACTTTTCCTGCCTGCTCTGGCTTAGAACATTTGACCTTAGATCTCAAACTCCTGTGTAGATAGGATTACAGGCATGAGCCAACAGAACCCCACTTAAAAGTACACATTTTTAACCAAAAAATACTGGAGAAGTAGCTTTTAAATTTTAAGTGCATAATACAACATATTATTTTTCTTTTTTAGATTCCTTCCCAGATTAGCAAAGAATGCATTTGACTTCAAGGATTCACTGCTGTAAATGAGCTACAGGCTTGTAATGACTTGTATCACTCCCTTCTCTGAGAAGGGAGAGGAGAATAGAGTGGACAGGAGTTCCTGGCCACTACAAACTCCAGCCTGAAGCAGGTCAATCCACAGCTCCTTCAAGAGTTGCTGCAGCTGAGTGAAGACAGATGGAGTAACCCATGTTTTCCCAGGGCAGCAAAAACCAAATGGGACATTCAGCCATTCTCCTCTGCCCTGGCTTACTGGGTACTGCCACATGCTAAATCACTTAACTATCTCCTTCAGTGGCCAGGGACAGAAACATCTTCAATTTTTTTAACCTGAGGAATCTATAGCCCTGAAGAATCAATGGGCCACTATTTCTCAAAGCAGATGCTTACATGATAAGCATGTCACCTTGAAAACCTAGGTAAGGGCTGGCAAGTTGGCTTAGTGGTAGAGTGCTTGCCTTGCATGCATGAGGACCTAGGTTCAATTCCTCAGCACCACATTAAAAAAAAAAGCCGGAAGTGGTGCTGTGGCTCAAGTAGTAGGGCACTAGTCTTGAGCTGAAGAGCTGAGGGACAGCACCCAGACCCCATGACTGAAAAAAAACCAAAACAAAAAACCTAGGTAGGCCTAGGTTAGCTTGATTTACCAAACTCAAGTCAAGGATTTCTTTCCTACTGCTGTGGTTCCTAAGTGATTTGTAAACAGAGATCCATTCTTTTGTACATTTTGTCAATAAATAAGCATAGGTACAAGCAGCATAAATGTTTATAGCATCAATATTAAGCACCCAGCAGGGGTTTTAAAAGAGCCATTGGTTTTCTAAAACTAAAAGTATTTAGAGTTCAGATATGATTTTTGTTCTTGATTTCTTCATTTAGAGAAAAAACAATCACAAAACCAGCTGTTGACTTGTTAGCTGAATGGACGTACCATACCTGCTAGTTCTTCTTAAACAGAAATGGTCTCTGGTTTCCCAACTAAATAGAAGGCAATTTCACACTTGTCTAGAAAAGACCAGTTTGCTTGCCTTACCAGGTAAGCATTTGCATTATTTTTGACAGATAATTACATAATTGACTCTTTATGTCCCTAGGCATATAAAGTCAGAGGTCAAGAAACACAAACAAAAACTACCTTAGCTACCATTTTAAGAAAACTAATAACAACAGTTCTAAAGAGCCATATGCCTGTTGTTTCCTCCAATTCTACAGCTATATGAGTTTGATGCAGAAAAATACTAAGTACTGAGATCTAATATTGTCCCTGTAATAATAGTTTCCCCAAGCAGGGAAAAAGAAAAAGAAGAAAATAATACCAAATATGCTCTTTTATTTGTCATTCTCAAATGGAGTGGAAACAAGAAAGAAGAGTCAGAAATACTTATATTTAAAGGAAAATAAATTAAATATTGAGGGCTAAAAATTATTTAATTAAAATTATGCACGAGCCCATTATTCTTTGAAGTGTATTATCTTTAGAACAACCTGCAGTGACCTCATGACTTGAGCCTGGTAAATGCTTTATTAGCTGTCAACATTCCCCACATTTTTTTTCATTCTCCTGCCTATCACTGACTGCATATTAGTGTAACCCATAAAATGATACAACACAACAGAAGGTTTTTATAGCTGGAAGAATTTTTAAGAGTTGGCCTGTCCTACACATCACAAGACAAAGCCGAGTGTCTCATACGCTAACGCTAGATGTCTTCAGGGACCTGCTCAAGGTTACACAGCTGGCCAGTGACCAAAGCAGAACTAGCCTAGCTTCCAGCCTCCCAGCTTGAAAGCAGATGTTTCTCATTTCCTGCAGCCAGGGAAGGGGCTGGGGAAAAGGGGCATCAACTGTCTTCACCCTCCTGCTGAGGACAGTAAATGGTATCGTGTATTCAGAATACAGTCCTTCCTTCAGCAACATGTCAGAGTGACATCCAGTGGAATACCTAGTCTCTATGGAGAAATTTAATTAAACTACAGCTCCTTTATAGCAGCACAAATATTGTGAGGGAAAACAACTCAACTCCTCTGACATTTTTGCAAATAGGTTTAGTGGAATCCATTGTGTTTACTTTCACTGACATTTGTTTTTCAGTCAATTATCCCACATGGTTCTTCCCCCCCCGTCATAATTTATTGCTAGCAATTTATCCATAAGAATAAATACAAGTAATTCCTTACTTTAGTACAAGCCTCAGCACTTAATAATAGCTGAAGAAAATAAACATTCATATTATCCCCTCCTCTTCCTATAGTTCTGCTTTGCTTATAATCAGATTGGTGGCAACATTAAGATCCAAGGAGGAAAAATTGAACCTCGAAGGCATCAGGGGCTTCTCTTCACCTAGTGATAAAGCTCTCCTGGCTCAGCCATCTGCCACATATCATTATTATCCTTATTATTCTTATTCTTAAGTAGTCGTACAAAGGGGATTCAATTCACTGTGTCAGTTTATGAGCACAATGCATCTTGGTCAATATCGCCTCCTCCATTGTTCTCCTTCATTTCTCCCAACTCCATCCGTCTCCCTCATTGCCTGGTTCTACCTCACATATGCACACTGAATATTATAACTGTATTCACTCAACCTTCCTCTCTCCATTCCTCTACCCCTCCCCTTGCCTCACCCATTGCCCACAACAACAACATTCCAGCTTCCTGGTGTTCATTCTGTTAAACTATTAGATTGGTTTTTTATTTGCTTGTTTGCTTGCTTGTACTCATCCGCCTCCAAATTTTATGCGGGCTTACTTTGGAAATTTCTGAGAACCGCTTGACAAGCTCAAAAAGCCTTATCTTTCAAAAAAAATTCTAGTTCTTTTTTTTATTATTTTTATTGTGAAAATACTGTACAGAGGGCTTACAATTACATGGGCAAGACAGTGAGTACATTTCTTATCAAGCATTGTAGCCTCCTCCTTTGTTTAAAAAATTCTAGTTCTTTTTTAACCCCATGAAGTCTCATTGTATATACACAGAAAAATTAATTATTCAGAGGTTGGAAAATACAACCTCATTGTATTTTTCTTAAACTGCTACCTGCGTGTGAATTAGCTGGAGATCTTGTGAATATTCAAGGTCAAGTTCAGCAAGTCTGGGGTGAGGTCTGGAATTCTACATCTCAACCAAGTTGTCAGGCATTGCCTACATGGCTACACCACTGTGATAGTACCTTGGACAGAAAGGCTACAGAGGAAAAGTGTAAAATAAGGTTTGTTTTTGGCACATGCTCTAGTTGGTGTTGTTCTAGTACTGGGCCTGAACTCAGGACCCAGCTTTTTCACTGAAGGCTAGTGCTCTACTACTTGAGTCCCAGCTCCAATTCTGGAGCCTTGTGCTGGCTTACTGGAAATAGTAGTCTCAAGGACTTTCCTGCTTGGGCTGGCTTTGAACCTCAGTCATCAGATCTCAGCTTCCTATATGGCTAGGATTCCAGCCATGTAACCCTACAATGTTGCCTAGCTGGAACTTCTTCATAATAGATTTCGGAGGAAATATCTGTTATCTCAAGAAGTAAAATTACTGTATGTCAACAAATTTATCCATGATTCAATTGTTAAAATAACGTTCCTTGTTTTAACATACTGTACCCTTAATTTACAAACAATAGTGCTGCTTTTCAAGGGATAATCTCTTTCAATGAAGGGGGAGTATGAGGAAGTATGGAGGAGTTTTGTGATGATATACAGTAGGGAATAAGGGTATACTTGGCATTCGGTCACACAAATGAACCAGCTTTACATCAAAGGGTCTGAGACCTCTGTCTATGCATAGTAAAGCATTCAATAAAAATCAGGTGAATAGATAAATGTGATAGCACTTGTGTATTGCCTTCCCTTCCTGAGCAGAGCTGATCTGTTTGAGGGATGATGATGGTGACTTTTCAGGCTAAGCCATACATGGCATTGTAGCATCTCAGTGCACACTTGGATGACTTGCTCTGAGAGAAGACAGCTGTCATGTCAGGAAGACAATCACATACTCCTAGAGAAATATCCATGTGACAAGAGCCAGGCTGTCTAATAATAGCCCACATCAACTTGTCAGTCAATGAAGGGAGCCATCTTGGGGATGAATCCTCCAGCCGTAGGCACCATCTGCATGCAACTTCAGAAAACTCTGATCTAAGTCTATCTAGCTAAACAGCTTCCAATTGTCTAGCCATGGAAACTGTTGAGCTAAAGTATGTTCACTGTGTTAAGCCATTAAGTTTTGGGTAGGATTTACGATGTACCAATAAAGTTAACTGTGGAAAATAAATGACTGAAATGACAGATCTCAAGATTCATCTCCTATCTACTGGTGTTCTATGAAGAATTTGTATGCTAGTCAATTAGGGACCAATTGTCAAGTACCAGGAGTGAAATTACAGTGAACCCTTTTCCCTCTGTATAAAAAAAAGCTTTCTAAGGAACCATGATAAGGACTACGGAGTATAAGTAAAGCAATTTACATGCTTCCGAACCCAAGTAGAAAGGAAAGACAAAATGCCTCAGCCTAAAAGAACCTCCAGAAATTGTCAATGTTTATTCTCTAAGCTAGTTTAGTAGGGCTCCTAGCTCAGGGCATCCCTTACCTGATAACAAGCAGCCTTTCATCAGCTGGACCCAGTGGTGTTATGATAATGGACTTAGCAGACACAGGTCAAATGGTCTAGGTTGGCATTCCTCCTATCCCTACCTCTTCCTCAAGGGGCCAGCAGACTGGGAGTAACTCTGACTAGGAATAGCCAGGAACACCAGAACCAGAATCAGACAGCTTCCTCT
The DNA here is from genome assembly GCF_024711535.1 of Dipodomys merriami. NCBI lineage: Eukaryota > Metazoa > Chordata > Mammalia > Rodentia > Heteromyidae > Dipodomys > Dipodomys merriami. The sequence continues at coordinate 25,886,809 of NW_027202826.1, forward strand.
CATGGAGTATGATATGTCAGGGTAGGATAGTGAAGGATCCCTGCTGCCTGATCAGCACCAATAATCTAACATTTGGAAGCTAGAGCTATAGAGATAAAAATAATCTACCAAGCCATGTAAATCACAAACTGAAATACCAATGCTATTTTGTATCTGAAGACAGTATTGGGGTCTAATGGAAAATCCTGTTCAATGAGGAATTCTACTGTTTTATACCAAGGCACACAGGCTTTAAATTGATAATGAAGGGAAATAGGTGAATGATATTACAAAATGAGGAGGTGGTTTGTAGGGATGGAGGCCTTGAATTGCCCCCTCATCAATAGATAGATAGATAGATAGATAGATAGATAGATAGATAGATAGATAGATAGATAGATAGATAGATAGATAGACAGATAGATAGATTTACATATTGGTATATGTGTCAACAATTTTTTCAAGCTTAATCAATATAAAATATATTTTGCAATGCTAAAGTAGAAAAGAATCAATCAGAAAATATTTCAACTCTCCTTATATTGCTTTCACCTACAAGCAGTTTCCAAATCAAAAGAGGCTTGTTTTTTTTTCTGCGCTTTACAAAAATCAAACCATGAATTTGACCAAATCTTACCACTCTACTTCAGATGTTCTAAGAGAGAAATGAAAGGCTTCTTGGACATTTCAATTTTATATTTCCAAATATGCATCTGAGTGTAGCATTCTAAGTGGAAAAAAATGTTTCCATATTGCAAATATATTACTGATATTAATTATACGTGTAGCTCTGACTAGCACAGGAATTATCCGTCCATTTCAGCTCACATGAAACATTATCCTGAGGGCTTTATCTTTCTCTAGCTGCCCTCACTCCCTTGATGATCTCATCCAGTTACTTGGCTTTCAGCATCGTCTATACAATGATGATTCTCAAATTTATATCTGGAGCCCAGACAGCCACTCTGAACTCCAGACTCATCTATCCAGCTGCCTATTTGACATCTCCATTTAAAGACCCAAGATTCATTTCACACTTATCTGGTCCTAACCCAAACTTCTGAGTTTTCTCTCCCAAACCTTCTCCTCCCATCCTTTTCCCCTTTCCTCAGTCAGTAAGAGCCCCATCCTCCCAGTCGCTCAGGCCAAAAATCTGGGAGCTATTTCCTACCTCTCTCTTTCTGTCCTACCTGACATCAAATCCATCAGCAAATCCCATCAGTTCCACCTTCCATGCTGCCCAGAATGACATCACACTGTCTCCATTGCAGCCTTCCCAAGCTCAAGCATCATTATCTCATCTGCATTCCTCAGTCACCTAGTCTCCCACCCCTGCTCTCCCTCCCTGTGGTCTATGAGGTAAAGAGCATTCAGAGCAATTGTGAAGAATGAACCATCAAGTCAAGCATGCCCTCCCTCTTTGCAAACTCCAAAACATATGCTTTATTTCAGCTAGGTCTTATTTAAACTGCACACCACATTCTCCACCTTTCACATCCCCTTGAATTACCCAAAGTTCTGCTCTGCAAGGGTTATTATTATTATTATTATTATTATTATTAGCATGCATTCATTATACAAGGGTGGGGAGGGGTCCATTGTAACACTTTCACACCTGCATTTCAGCTATCCACCACACACTTTCTGTCACTATTCCATGTCTTATTCCCCACTTCCTGAAATAATTGCAACACATTCTATTGTTCTACTTTCATACATGGAAGCAAGCTCCTTCAACTAATTTGTGTATGTATGTGCAGATCCTGGGTTAGAATTCAGGACCTGGACGTTGTCCCTTGAGCTTTTTGCTCAAGGCTAGCACTCTACTGCTGAAGCCACAGTTCCACTTTTAGCTTTTTGGTGCTTCGTGAACTTTCCTGCCCAGGCTGGCTTCAAACTATGCTCCTCATATGTGAGCCACCTGAGTAGCTAGATCACAGGCATGAGCCACTGGCACCCAGTTTCATATTCAACCTTATTCCCCTTCATTAGCCTCTCCCACAAACACCTCCCTCCCTCAAGATTCTGCCCCAGTTAGAGGAGATGTATGAAGTTGGCCAACACAATCAGAGGCTGGGTAGTTTCACACTGCTGTCTGCAATCAGGAGACCTAAATAAACAGTAGCTACACAGTCTAAAAAGCTAGAAACCTCAGAACAAAAGAGAACAAAGCTAAAGATCTGAAGACTTCTGGAAAGTCCTCATACAAGGCCAAGTTCAAAGGCTGAAGAATATGGTGTTTGACGTCTGCCTGTAATAGCAGCAGTCAAATAACACACCTACTCAAGAAGGGTTAAGTGCTCATGTACATAAACTTTCACCTTCTTCTGTTCTATTTGGGTGGGTCCTATCTTATTGTATTCAGGATGCATCTTCTGCAGTAAGTTCACTGGTGTCTGGAAACACTCTAACAGACATTTTCAGAAGTGTATTTACAAGTTTTCTAGGAGAATAGGACCTCTCAATCTCTCTGAGTTGATAATTAAAACTAATCATCAAATATCTATTATATCAAAAGAATCATGGGCTGGGAATGTGGCTTAGTAGTAGAGTGCTTGCCTAGCATGCATGAAGCCCTGGGTTTGATTCCTCAGTACTACATAAACACAAAAAGCCAGAAGTGGCACTGTGGCTCAAGGGATAGAATGCTAGCCTTGAGCAAAAGAAGCCTCAAGGGCAGTGCCCAGGCCCTGAGTTCAAGCCCCAGGACTGCAAAAAAAAAAAAAAAAGAATCATCACATATCTTATCAATTTGATGTCTACTCAAACTAGACATAACCTCAAGATAAAGGCCATAACAAGATCATAATTCTACCTAATATAATACAACTATCCTTTGTACGACTGAAAATACACTGATTCCCAACCCCAAAGTGGAAGAGTTTATTGAATGCTGCTCACTCTTCTCCTGACAACCCATAATCTCTATACTCTGATGCAAATTTAACGCACTCTTGAATGCTACATGATTAAGAGAAAAATGCAAAGATAATTGCCTAATACGTGTGTATGTGAAAACACATGTTATCAAATTAGGGAAAAGAATTACTCTGGACATTTGTACCTTTCTTATCATTCATCTTCTTGAGTGGCTCTGACCTCTTCCTTGCTCTTCCGACACCAGACTTCTCATGGATGCTTCCTCCCACCTGGCCCTGGCTTCCTGCCTTCACAGGCCTGTGCTTCATCCCCACCTCAGCAAGCGACCTACTGAGAGTGCAGCCCACCCCCCTCCACAAAGCCCATTCTCCTTCACTTTGTCTCTCTCTAGAACCCTTTTTATATCTGATGAAGTAAGTATGTTTGTGCCTAGGGTTTTGTTTTATTGCTACTAGAATAGAAACTTGCAGAGCACCAAGACACTTTGTCCATTTTGTTTACTACTACATACATAGCCAACTTCCAGAGTATGCTTAACTACACTATTTACCTTAGCCAAGTTATGGAAACAGCCCAGAGGCCCTTCCATGAACAAATACATTTTTAAGGTGATGTATAATCTCTTTTGCACAACTAAATAATAATAATAAAATGCTAATACTGGCACTCAAGAAATCTCACTGAACATAGAAATGTTAGGGAATTGGATAACCATTAACAGTAATATTTTACTGTCAATACTTCTGCTAGCCAGTAAAGAAAACCTTAGAATGATACTTTTCACTGTTCCTTGAAACAAACTCTTAGAAACAAAATTTGAAGAAGAATATTCATCTTGTAGTCAAATATCTATGGTCATTTCACCCCAGTCTTACTGCATTGTTGTCAAAGGTTTATAACCTCTAAGGTTACAAATTTCAGTTAAACAAATGATCATATTATTATTTAAACTGATATACAAATGTGTGACTTAATACCTATCATTACCCAATACCCTGCCAAGAAACATTTTTGCAAGAGCTGAATAATTATAGATGTTACAAACTACAACCTAAAGGTATATATATATAGATATAGATATAGATATAGATACATATATATGCAAATAATATATATAATATGTTATATATTATATATCTATTACAACTGCCCAGCTGAGTAGTGAAGAACATTTGGACACAAAGCCAAAGATCTACTCTAAGGCCCTTTGCAGAAAGAGGGAGGGAAGGGATTGGGAAGGATGGGCGAGAATGTTGAAAGCGGTGACACTGATCAAGATGCATTGCATTCATAAACTGCTTTGCTAACTGGCAACTCCTTTCTACAACTACTTAAAGTTAAATAAATCAAGTCTGACCATGTCTGCTACCCAACATTCATTTCTTTGTGTGTGTGTGTGTGTGTGTGTGTGTGTGTGTGTGTGTGTGTGTGTGTATGTGTGTGTGTGTTTTTACTAACCCTCAGCCCCTAGAGTATTTACTTTTCTTTTCCTTATTGAAGATGAAGCACAGGCAACCATAACTTCTTACAACTCCAGCTATGGGAGCCCAGCTGGAGCTTCACCACTGGGTTGAGTGGACTCTGGTGTCTCACAGAGCTGCACAGGACTCTTTTCTTCATCTATTACAGCCCACAAGTTATTGAGTGGAGGTCACGTCAACACCACACACAGGTAGCTGTAAGGGTTGACTGTTTTTAAAAGCCAAAAATAAAAAACTAAAAAAAAAATTAAAAGGAGGGAAAGATCATTTCCAGACTGCACTAAAGGATGTGATTATGTGAAGGGTATAGGAAGAGACAGACAGAGAGACAGGAATAAGTAAACAAGAAAATTAGTAACTTCCTAGTTATTTTGACCAAATAAAAAATATATAGACATGTGGATTCAAGTAAAGACATTATGACTTGACTTAGGGGAGAATGACTTAATTGGCTAAATGGAGTCAGACCAAGCACTGAAACCTTATACAAGGTAAATAATTCTGGGATTACACTTATGCAGGACCAATATAGTTGTCTTCATTTAAATGATAAAACTTTCATTAGCAAAAATATGATTCCATTAAAAAAAAAGGCCTGGTTATGTGTCACTATTACTATGGGGTAAAATGCAAAAAACAAACCAAAAGCAAAAAAAAAAGCCATATTTACACAACTGGAGAAATCCACCACTTCTCAAAGGAGGCAACCTCATTGAGCCTCATTCTTTCCATTGTCTCCTAGATTCCTTTGTTAAAAGTTCTCTAAGGCTGAGAAAAAAAAGCATGAAGGATATAAATGGATGGGCCAGTTTATAAGCTCTATCAAATGACCACAACTGTCACCCTCATCATGTGAGTCTCACATGTAAGCCACATTTCCAAGAAAAGCACCCCACACTAGACAGAGCGCAGGTCACCCCTCCTAAAATGCTTATCAGCACTAGAGAGGACTGGAGTGATGCTTTCACAGAGATAACCTTGCTGCTGTTCTAAATATATTTTAAGTGTAAATTATTGGCCAGCTTCAGTGCTTCAGCTGTGTTTGGTAACAAACACTTCTTAATGCTCACCTTGGTAACCATTCTTAAATCAACTTTTACTCCCAAGATGGGTTGATACATTTCACAGCCCTGTACTCAACGCTAGACAAGACATCCATGAGCTCATTCATTGCTCTGTGACTCACGGTGTATGAAACTCACTGACTGAATGAGATACATCACAAACACAGAAATCTAACACATGCCTTACAACCCCATAAGCAATGAGATCCTGCACTATACCAGATGTCATTTTGGGGATAAAGATGAATACTCCTAGCCCCTGCCCTCTAGAAGCTAACAACATATATTCAGAGAGTGACAGAGGAATGAAGCAATTTCAATGGGATACGATGGAATAAAATGGTACATGTGAACACCACGTTTGATGAGCCAATAGAAAAGGAAACTGGGACATTAGAAAGCTTTATGTAAGAGATAAAGCATTGATCTTTCCACAACTGTTTATTGAACAGCTGCCCAGTGTCATTACTAATGTTGGGGTCTCCACTCAGCTGTTAGGAAGACAGTATGGGGTCTCTCGTAAGAGAACTCACAAACCGGGGACAGATGCATAATCTCAAAGTCCAACGGAAAGTCAATGGACACTTGACAACCCTCTACTGGGTTTTTTACCTTCAAAGTCACCTGTACTGATTTACTGTTCTGTAGAAAATATTTTATTCATGTGCAGAAAACTCTCCCCTTGGAGAAAAAAGACACAAACAGGTATTGGCTATGAGGTCTGGGTTTATGTTCTGTGACTTTCTGGAAATAGCTGATTGTGTTATAAGTAAACATCTGCTCCAAACAGAACCAGACAGTACTCTAAACTCAAACACCAATGTCCTGTGAAATGAACACAAACTCTGATTATTACAGACCCATACCAAGCCTCTTCCTGCTCTTCCCACAGTGGCTTGTTGCTTTCTTGAACTCTGTAAGAGCTTTCTACCAGTTCTTATACCTACAACCTAAGACATCTTCTTATGCCTCACCTGTCCACAAGGTCTGCATGCAGTCTGTGACACCTGTTGTTCAAACAAGTTACTGAGATATTAATGGCTTATAGGGCTTATTATGCTATTATTCTCTAAAGAAGGAATAATTTGACAAGCTTGTAGAGATATAATTCCAGACTCCAGAGCATTTACAGGAGGATTTCAAGATCTACTGGGAACTAACCGTCCAGTGTAAAAGAAACTTGGATTTCTGGAGAATTATGGACACCTCTCAAATCTATCATGATTCCAAATCTGAGTTCCCAGTTGACATCACTGGCAAGTGGGACAGCTGAATTTGAAACCAACTCCTAACTATGTCTCAATTTCTCATTTCTTCCCATAACAGATACAGTCATTAATATTGCTTTACATTCCTCATTTAAATCAATGTATCTCAAGCTGGGTGCCAGTGGCTCATGTAATCCTAGCTACTAAGGGGGCTGAGACCTCTGAGGATCACGATTCAAAGCTAGCCAGCGAAGAAAAGTTTCCACAAGACTCTTATCTCCAATTAACCACTTAAAAACATAAAGAAATAAAAATGAAGGGAAGTGGAGCTGTGGCTCAATTGGTAGAATACTAGCTTGAGCCCAAAGAGGCTCAGGAGTAGCAACCAAGTCCTGAGTTCAAGTTCCACAAATGACCAAAAAAAAGTCCATGTGTCTCAATTGAGGACGATTTCCCAACATCTAGCCCTCCTCTTACTGTCTGGAGATTTTCTTTTTTTCTTTTCTTTTCTTTGGTTGTTGTTGTTGTTGCTTAAACTGTGTCATCTATTGGGGAGAAGCCAGGGACGGGGAAAAAAAATCCTACAATGTGTACAACAACCCCAAAAGTTTCCATCACCGTATAGTAGTATAAATGTTGTTTGGAAAACCTACCTTAAGGGAAGGAAGTAGACATGCCTTTGGGAGAATGTATGAATGACGTTGAGTGTCTAAAAACACGGAATTAGGTGAAATTAGTATTTTATGAAAGATATATATTAGAATACACAGTCATTATTATACATAGATCTACTAGTAAAAATATTTGTATTTTCAAATACAAAAGATATACTTGAAAAAGTTATATAGAGTACAAGTCTATTTTGTTATTACAATACACACATATATACATAAACTCATGCTCACATATTTGTAGGAGAAAACGAACCTCAATGGAGAGTACAGTCGAATGATTTTTTTATTTTCTAAGTTTTTTCCTTGAAATTCATTTCTACATTAAAGCTCTTTGGTTTTGTTTTAAGAATGGCTCTAAATGTCAGCCTTATGCCTATTCCTGGCTGGCTCACGCTGGCTCACCCTGGTTGAATGTCTTGCTTCACCCACCTCCACGTTGGCAAACGGAAGCCCTCTTTCATTAAAACAAGCTCAGGAAGTGAATCTCTATTTATGAAGTTGTGATACGTGTTCGAAAATGTTAATTAGACTGAGTAAAGGTCTTCTGCCTACCTCCTTGCATCTGATTGAGATGAATTCTGAGTCCTAATTCATGCTGATGAGACAGCGCACACCTTCTTATTTCTATCGGCCAGTTATTTTTAAGATCTTGGGACATTTAATCTTGGATAATTGGGACATTAATCACAGCCCACACCACACCATCCCCAACCCTTAACCAACAGAATATAAGCATTTTAATACTAACTGTCTTAACTTAAGCCTCAAAATAAAATCATTAATAGGAAATCAAATCTGTCCCTATATAACTAAAAGTACTTTCTTAGAAGGATTTTGATGGCATTCAGTAATTAGACCCCTTTTTATTTTGGGGGTTTTAAAAATATATACATAGTATAAAATTCCTTTAAAAATTAATAACCTGGGGCTTACGGCTCATACGTGTAATCCTGCTACTCAGGGGGCTGAGATCTGAAGATAAAGATTTAAAGCCAGCTGGGGAAAAAAAGCCCATGAAACTCTTATCTCCAATTAACTACCAAAAGAAGTCAAAAGTAGAGCTGTGGCTCAAGTGGCAGAGTGCTGGCCAGGATTGGCACAAAAATGAATAAATAAATGGAATTAATAGCCATAGCATTTTTAGATTCTTTTTCTGGGGAAAAGCACTTCTATTATTGTTTATTACACTAAACATCATGATCAATACATTATTTGTTTATATGTCAATAATGATGCCCATAGACATCTATAGAAGCATACATGGAGTAGTGTGTGTACACATAAACATAAACAAGAGTGTGGTATTCTCAGGAAAAGACTGCAATGGTGGAACTCCGTGGAACAACTAACTTACAGTTTATCAAAGTGAATACCAGGAAGCTGGAAGGTGTGATGTGGGAAGGGGCAGTCATCAGAGAAGGGCAAAAGGAGAAGGTAAAGGTGGCCAGATAGCATAGCATGCAATGTGTGAATGAAAAGGGAATGTGTATATGAAAAGGGAACCAGGAAACTTGAGAGGCTGAGTGGAGTTGGGAGTGATGAGGCAGAATGATGGAAAGGGAGACATTGATCAAAATGCATCATACTCTATAACCCCTGTTTTCACTGTATTTGATGTCAGTCAAACTTGGGGAGGGGGGGAAAAAACAAAATGTTTAAATAGGGATACAGGTGGACCCATTGCAGCAATGAGGCATACAAGACACTATGTTGAAAAGCAAACTTTACAATTTATGCTGGGGTGGGAGGGTAGAGTGCAGTTGTGGAGACATTGATCAAAATGCACTGTACTCTATAATCCTTGTTTTCACTGTATTTGATGTTGGTCTAATTTGGGGAGGGGAAGGGAAAAACAAAACATTTAAATAGGGATACAGGTGGACCCATTGCAACAATGAGATGGACAAGACACTAGGTTGAAAAGCAAACTTTACAATTTAGGCTGGGGTGGGGGTGGTGGAGTGTAGTTGTGGAGGTGGGAGGGAAGGGATGGTAGGGAAAAACAAAGGAGGAAGCAACAATGCTCCATAGGAAATGTACTCATTACCTTGCTCATGTAATTCTAACCCCTCTGTACAGTATTTTCACAATAAAAAAAACTTTTTTTAAATGCACCGTACTCACAAATTCTTCTGTGAAATTGAAACCCTTTATACAACTACTCAAAGACAATGAAAATTCTAATAAAATATTTGTGATTAGTATTATTACTAATAATAGCCTGTCATTAGAAATGTGACCAGAGAATTTTTTTTTCTTTTCCTAATGAAAAAGAGGGACTCTGTCTTCATTTGGGTGCCAGCTAACAAGGTTGAGTCAGTCAGAACTTTCCACTTTCAAGTGATTAAAGGAAAAACAAAACACCACATCCATTACAGCTGCTTAAACTCTACCTATCACAGAGTGTCTCACAATATAGAGCACTGAGGGGCTTGTCTGGGACGCATATTTTGTCTGTTCTGCTTTTTAATGGGGAGCATTTATTATCATGGTGTCTGTAAGTTGATCTTCCAGTTACTGAGCTCCTGGAGACCCTTTTGTTCCTCAGAGAAAATCATCTTCTATGAGCAACGAGGTTTTAGGATCTGAACATTATGTATTCCCAGATTATCAAGGAAAGGATTTTTTGTCATTTCTCTCCTCTAGTCTCAATATTGGTTATAATTGGAGAGACATAAATAGTGTGGATTATATAAATATGTTCAGTGTAGAATATGTATATATAAGTATATATAATGTGAATAAATATACATCATATATTTATACACTTATATTTACATATAGATAATATGTATATAAATATATATATAAATTCTGCACTATTTATATGTATTAATTTGCTATGCTATTCAATTTTCTTCTGTACTTAAATCAAATGGCATAGCAAATAACTTATACTCTAAACATTTATTTCTCTTTCCCAAAGACTGAAAATTCAACCTACTGTGTATCCTGAAGATGCAGCCTCTTAACAGCAAATCTTCTTTTCTCTAGTTACTGTGTACATAAGAAGGAAATGTATGTTTATGTGCATGTAAATGTGTATGTAGACTGTATGGGTTTTTGTCTGGTGTGTGTCAGTGTGCAGTAGTTTCATATCAAATGAGTTAAGACAGATATTTGCTGTCTATCTTGAAACTTGGTCTGGCAAATAATACTAAGAAATTGTCCAAAGCACCTTATGTATTAAATGAATGACCAACAAATGAATAAGGTCTATAAACTTTTTAACAAAATAAAAAAGTTTTGTCCTTCTGGAAAAACTCATATCCTTGTGAGGGGAAAACTAACATTACCAATTATTCTTCCTGGAAACTCGTACCATTTTGGTCATTTTAACAATCACATTCATAGCATGAAATTACAATGCTTACCTATAAATATGCCAGTGCATTTTATATGTTCTACTTTCTAGGAAAAATAAATTAAGACTTTTAAAAAAAACCTATCTTGTAGGTCAAGCATGGTGGTACACTCTTGTAATCCCAGAATTTGGGAGGCTAGAGCGGAACAGCAATGCTGAGGGATGCCAAGGTTCAACAAGGAGTCTCTGTCTCAAATACATATGTTCACATACAGATACACGTACATGTGTGTCTCCATATAAATCTGTTAATTCCTTACTTGTATAAGTAATCAAGAATTTTATATAACCTTGGGAAAGTGTTACTTTTTAAAATGTTCCATTATGCATGGTATTTTAATGGAATAGAAATAATCCATTTAGTTGTTAAGTGATGAGATCAACTCTTTCTTCCAGTTATAGTGTCTTTCACATGTAAGAAAATGACTCAAAATGCTTTGCCCCCTGTAAATGACGAGTTCTGTGATCAATGATAATTAATTACTCTGGCAACTATTATGACACAAGGCCACTCTCCTATTTCATCCACAAAAGCCAACAAACAGCTGCCTATCATAAAAGTTCTCACACATAGGAAGAGCTTTTTTTTCTTTGTCAGTTGTGGGGCTTGAACTCTGGGCTGGGTGCTGTCTCTCCGCTCTTCAGCTCAAGGCTAGCACTCTACCACTTGAGCCACAGCGCCACTTCTGGCCTTTTCTGCTTATATGGTGCTGAGGAATCAAACCCAGGGCCTCATGCATGCAAGGCAAGCATTCTATCACTGAGCCACCTTCTCAGCTCAAGGAGGATACTTGAAGACAATTGGCAACTGATGAAAAGTACACCAATATCCAGAAAATGCAGGTGTTCAATCACTTTCAAAAGGCATGCTTTTTATCCAGCCAGTAAGAGAAGCAGCATAAAATGATTCGCTTTAAAATCTTAATCTATTGGTAAGGGAATTTATAAGAAAGAAATAAAATATAAAATAAACATTTTAAATGAAGCAGAAATTAAAGAACATAAAGATTTATCTTTTATGCGGTTTTTGTGGGGGGGTTGTTTTTGTTCATTCTTTTGTTTGTTTGTTTGTTTGTTTTGGTTCTGGGGCTTTGTGCTCAAGGCTAGGGCTCTACCACTTGAGCCACAGCACCAGTTATGGCATTTTCTGAGTAGTTTATTGGAGATAAGAGTCTCATGGACTTTCCTGCTTGGGCTGGCTTCAAACTGAGATCCTCAGATCTCAGCATCCTGAGTTCATTTTTTGTCTCCAAGCCCAGAGACATTCGTATTCAGAATTAAACTTTTATATCTACTAGAAATAGTTGATTTCATTGGAAAATTGGCCTAGATTTAAATTGTCTTTCTGCATGATCTAAAACTAAGTCTTTACTTTCTTGAAATCTCAATTTCTTAAGTACTGGGGTTATTATTAAAACTAGGTTTCATCACTACTCATAAAGCTGAAGTGTAGTTCAGTAGCTAGAGCTAGCCTGACATGCTCAAAGCCTGGGTTCAATCTCTAGCTCCACAAAAGAACAAAAAAGGATTAAGTAAGTTTCTTGTGGCTTTGAAATCAGTTTGAGTTCCTACCTTCTTTGGTAGTAATAGAAATGTGAAAAATCTACATCGAAAACAATATCTGGGTACCAAAATACAACTGAGTAGGAGGAATAATTTCAGTGTGTCAATTAAAAATAAATTTTTAAAGTTTATTTCTACCACTCTCTCTGTTCCTTTTTGCAGAATTTAAAAGTAAGTTCTATTTAAGAATCAATTATTTTAAAACACTGTTCAGTGATGAATTACTTTCTATTCTAGACATTGTGTCTCATTCTATGCATCAAAAACACATCTAGTATCTCTTAAATATTATATATCTCTGAAATTCGATCATATCTGTCCATTTATCCTTGAAGACATGAATTTAAAGTTATTTTTCCTCCACCTGGACAAATGTGATACATAATGAAGATGACATAGGTATCCAGAAAGATGCTTTTGTTTTGAGATATCCCTTCAGGACTACCTCCTCCCACCACTATTCTACTGACAGAGCATCAACCCCATGATGGAATGAAATTTAGCATTCCATAGACAAGGAAGCCAAATCAGGGAACACCAAGAATTTCATATGTTGCATCTTACATGCAAAATAAAATAGAACCGTTATTTTGACTCCTTATTTGGAGGGAAATTTTACCTCACCTGGTCAATTCCAGGAAGTAATAGTTAAGCTAGAGTCTTCTGTGAACATGTTTCTCCGTGAAAAGGACAATCCTATCTATCACAAGCCTACTTCTCAACTGTGACATGTTGTCTAGGTTCTGGTATGTCTCAAGTTGGGAAAGATGCCTTTCCCTTCAGAGAGAAAAATACCACATGTCACAGAGGCTGGAGCCCCTGAGGCTTATTTCCTCATGGTCTGCTTAAACAGTCACAACCAATTAAGGAATTACCAGTTTTAGTGTCATACTTTGCTAGAATACATCTTGAGTGAGGGAAAGAAAGCATTTATCTAAACGCAAATTATCAGTGCTGGAATAGTTCCAAACAACAGAAATTCCTTCAACAATTCTATGACATTTGATTTTTAAATCTCAAGTAACATATCCTTGAGATGATATGAGATAGTTATCCTCAAATTTCATTTCAACTTTAGACTAGATGTAGAAACCAGGGATGGTCATGGCAATCATCTGGGAGTTATTAACAAAATACTTATGTCTATTTTCTACTGAAGAGACTGGGAATTCATTGGCCCTGGTTTGGACTGGTGCTGAGAATATTCACCAGATCCTCAGACAAGTTTTTAAGTTTTTCACTGCATGGCTTAAAATTGCCTTTCTCCTTCTCAGGACTCCCAAGTATCTATAACTACAGATGTGTAACACCAGGTCCAGCCTTGGGCAACTTCTTACAGGTATTGTTATTTTGATACGTTTGACAACTTCACCAAGAAGGTTCCTTTGTAAACAAATCAGAGAGAAAGTTTCTGAGATTTCTATCTGCCTAGACAAACAGAATTATTTGAAAATGGACCAAGGGATCAACCACACCAAAAAAGAAATTACTCTAAGTTATACTAAGGGTTGTTTTCTTCCTCCATAGACAGTGAGTGAAAGAGTAGACACATGAGAGACATCCAAGTGAGTAAGAGGAGGAGGAAGAAGAAGAGGAAAAGGAGGAGAAGGAAAAGGAGGAGGAAACGCTGACTTTTCCTACATACCTGTCTGATGATTCAATTTTTTTATCCGTTATGGGGTTGGAACTCAGGGCCTCAGCACTGCCTCTGGGCTTTCTCCAGCTCAAAGCTAGTGAATGCTCTACCACTTTGAGCCACAGCACCACTTCCTTTGACATTCTATGTGCACTCTTCCTTTTCAACATTCCAAAAGTCTGGCAAGAATTTCTTTGCTTATTATGTAAAAGAAGACTAGAAAGTTTGGGTGTGTTGGGTGCTAGGTCACAGAATTTGCCTTGCATTTTCTCCTGCTGTGAGCTAGTGATCTGCTCAGCCTTTGTTTACTCACTGAAACTCCCCCTTTTCTTCCATCTGTCTGTTTCACAGAGGATCTTTGCTTCCTTTGCAAGCCTCACATAGAGCAGGCTAAGTAGAAATAACATTTCAGGAGCCAAACCACAGATAGAGACCAGGCACCAGTTTTCCATCTCCTGTTTCTGCTTCTCTTTGGGAACTATACTCTTTCCCACATCTAATAGATAGGTATTCTACCTTTGCTGGCCATTGACACTTCCACACTTACTTTTTCTCCCCCAGGTTATGATTCTAGAGAAAACCCTCTCTTTCCCACTTCATGGGGAAGAAACACTGGGTGCTGACTGGTCCATTTAGATCCCATGCACTCTCCCTTGTAACAGTCATTATAAATGAGAATGTGCAATCCTGAATTTTGTGTGTACTTCTATGACCAAAATGTTAAGGTTCTCTGTTTGGCAACCCAATTTATGAAAAATCTCACAGGTGGAAGAAGAAATGATCAGTTCTTTCGAGAAGGGGAGGAGCACATGGTTAAGCAGACTAAGGCACCCAGACAAGACACAAGTGACAGATGTCCACTCTGTAGTGATATGGGTATGAATGCTCTGGAGTGTTTGGTAAGATGTGGCTTTTTACTTACAGAACCATAGGCAGGTTCTAAGATTCTGCATTTCTAACAAGTTCCAGGCAATGCCCCATGTCGTATGCGAAGCAACAAGACAGGCACCTCCTTTCTGTGAATTATATATGACTTTGCAAATGAGGTGTATGGTCTAGAGCGTGGGGTCCCCAAAAAGTGATGAAATGCAATCTCACAGGCTTTGTCTGAGAGCCGTGCCTCCCTGGGATCAGCCGTGTTCCCGTCACAACACTGAAATAGAAGAGGTGTTGCATGTCAGGATTGAGACATATTGGCAGAAGTCTGTGATAAAAACACTTTACAATTTCATATCACCTTTCATTCCCAAGTGTTTCAGAAGCTGTATGCATTCAGCACCCACAGAAAGATGATAGAGACAGCAGAGTCTGTGAGGTGAAGGAGGTGGCAAGGGATGGAGTGGGGAGGGAATGGTGAGAAATGTAAACCAAGGACAGTGAGACATTTCCCTGTCAAAGGCAACACAATAAGACTTGGCAAAGAAAGAAGGAAAAACCAAAATCATCCAAGTTCAGGCTGAGAATGTGGCTTAATGGTAGAGTGCTTGCCTAGCATGCATAAAGTCCTGGGTTTGATTCCTCAGTACCACATACACAGAAAAAGCCAGAAGTAGCACCAGGGTTCAAGTGGTAGAGTGCTAGCCTTGAGCAAGAGAAGCTCAGGGACAGAGCCCAGGCCCTGAGTTCAAGCTCCAGGACCAGCAAAACAAACAAAAGAATCATCAAAATATATGATGGAAGATTGTCTATCAGTTAACATTCAAAATCATGTCACAGACAAAGGAGGAGGCAACAATGCTTGATAAGAAATGTACTTATTACCTTGCTCATGTAATTGTAACCCCTCTGTACGGTATTTTCACAATAAAAAAACTTAAGAAAAATACAATTTAGTAGGAAATCAATTTAAAAATATTAAAATGTAACTTCTTATTGTTTAAAAAAACATGTCACAGAATCATCTCTCTCAGTAAGTCCCTTAAAGGGGTACTCTGTGAAGACAGAAATCCCCTCATCAAACAAGAAAATTAAAAATATCACCAGGAAAGCCATGAATTATAATTCCAGCATTTACAGGATTTTGCTGGCCTTCTTCCATAAATCATTAAGTCTTCATGTCTTAAAGCTCAGCTTTCCATCTCAATTACCTTACCTCAGAAAAATAGTTTTGGGAAATTGAGTAAAACAATCCATTTAAAAAAAAATATTACAAAATGAAAACATATTTAACTTGAGGACAAGATAAGCAGTAAATATATGTCCTCAGAGTTAAAGGATGAAAGTTATTTTATGACAGAGCTTGAAAAACAAATGGAAAGTCTTAATGAGTCTTTGACTTCAAGAGAAGTCACTTTGTAGCATTGCATGCCCTTTTGTTACTAAGAACTCCTGAGATGCCTCAGTGCCTTTATAGGAGTTCTGCTTATACATTCTGGTTCCTATGACCCCACAAGATCCTGGCCACCATTGGTTGGTGCTTGTCATCCTAGCTAGTCGGGAGGCTGAGATCTGATGATTCTGGTTAAAAGCCAGCCCAGACAAGAAAATCTGTGAAACTCTTATCTCCAATGAATGACTCAGAAAAGGCCAGAAGTAGCACTGTGGCTTAAGTGGCAGAGTTCTAGCATTGAGCAAAAGAAGCTCAGGAATAGCATCCAGGCACAGAGTTCAAGCTCTAGAACTGGCACAAAAAAAAAGAAGAGGAGGAGGAGGAAGAGGAGAAGAAGGAGGAGGGGGAAGAGGAGAAGGAGAAAGAGGAGGGGGAGGAAGATGAAAAAGAAGAGTGTGATGTGACATATGGATACTTGCCAGGGCAGCACATAGCAAATTCAGCGGGCAAGGAAAAACATACATCCTTTTGGTATTTTATAATTCCTACTGTTTCTGTGTCTTCATTGTATAGATCAAGTTTGTAAAATGTTTCAGCAAAGCTGACTATTTAGGAACATGCACACGCACACACACAGACACACATACACACAAACACACAAACTTGAAGATCATAGGGAAAAAGAACAACATTCTTAGAACAGAAACGCATGCCCGTGCATTCTGTATATTCACTCCCCCACCTCATCTTGTTCTCCCTTTCACTTATATTACAGATAAGATGGCAAAACCTTCCCAGAGAGCCAATAACACTCGATACTCCATCAGTGATTTTGAATCAGGAATCACAGCTTTCTCATTATGGCAGAGTGGACATCAGGCTGCTCCTCAGAGATCCTAAGAAAGTATTTTCCAGGACTGGCAGGTATTTTTTTTATCATTGAAATTCCGCGTTTACTTTTGGACATGGATGCCAATGGTTTATGACTCTTGTGCACTCTGTGATCATTCTGGGCTCTTAGTCAAAACCTATTTTTATAAATCCTGGGAAGCAACTGATGCATCTGGTTATCTCTGAGGATTCTGTCATTTCCACAGCTAGAAACGGTGCTGCCACACTCACTCCAAAGCCAGGTGGTGGTGAAGTGTGAGCTTCAGATAAGGATTTACATGAAGAGGCCAGCTTCAGAAACCACAAGAAAGATGATAAGAGATGACAACGCACAAGTTATAGTCATAAAATCAGTTACTACAGCACATGAATGAATGAATGAACGAATGAATGAATGAATGAATGCTCCATTCTGGATTGTTCTTCATTTGACAACAGCACAAAACTATCCTTGGCTGTACCTTGTAAAGTGATCTACTGTGCCAGGTTGGATGAAAAACTTGACCACTTACTTGGCCATATTTTTATATGTTTTTATTGTAAAAATGCTGTACAGAGGGTTACAGTTACATGAGTAAGGTAATGAGTACATTTCCTATCTAGCATTGTTACCTCCTCCTTTGTTTTTCCCCTACCATCTCTTCCCTCCCTACCTCCCCAACTTCTCCCTCCTGTCCCACCCCACACAGTTGTAAAGTTCATTTTCAACATAGTGTCTTGTACATCTCATTGTTACAATGGATCAACCTGTATCCTCATTTCAGAATTTCTGTTATTTTCCCTTCCCCTCCCCAAATTAGAAAAAAAAATGTATATACAAGATGCAGGGCACTGCCATGCACCGGTGGCTCACACCTGAAATCCTAGCTACTCAGGAGGATGAGATCTGAGGATTACAGTTCAAAGCCAGCCCAGGCAGGAAACTCTTATCTCCAATAAACCACCAGAAAACTGGAAGTGGCACTGTAGCTCAAGTGGTAGAGTGATAGCCTTGAGCTAAAGAGCTGAGGAACAGTGCTCAGGCCCAGAGTTCAGGCCCCACAACTGACAAAAAAAAAAAAAAAAAGATGCAAGGCACCAACATCAAATACAGTGAAAATAGGGGTTATACCTTGGGGGAAGAACGTACAAGAGAAACAAATAAAATCGCATACTACATTTTAAATACATTAAAACCAATAGCAAGAAAGAAGAAAACCACTTGTGTCCCTATCTTGGGGTTCATTTCAATTGACATCATCTTATATGGTCATACATATGCACCTTCTCTGCTTGTTCTAGACTTATACCATTCAACAAAGCAGTTTACGAATAAAAAGCATTTTGATTAGTGTCACCCTCTTCCATCATTCTCCCCCATTTCTACCAACCCTACCCATTCCCCCATTTTTCTTAATTTTATGGGATATACAATTGGGTTTTTTTTAATTTTTATTTATTTTTTATTGTGAAAATACCATACAGAGGGGTTACAATTACATGGGCAAGATAAGGAGTACATTTCTTATCAAGCATTGCAGCCTCCTCCTTTGTTTCCCCTTCCCATCCTATACAATGGATTTTATGATTGCATTCTCCCCCCAACTTTCTTCATTCAGCTACTCCCTTCCCTTTCAGTTTCCTGGGGTTTTGTTTTGTTGTTGTTTATTTTGTTGGACTGTGAGTTAGTGTTTCTAAAGAATTATGCCATATGAGCTCTCCCCTGAATTCTGTGTTGTCTTAGGACAAAGATACAAAGATACTCTACCAAGGATAACAAATAGTTCCAGAGCTCAAACCAT
This sequence comes from Dipodomys merriami, assembly GCF_024711535.1. Classification (NCBI taxonomy): domain Eukaryota; kingdom Metazoa; phylum Chordata; class Mammalia; order Rodentia; family Heteromyidae; genus Dipodomys; species Dipodomys merriami. The sequence continues at coordinate 25,905,599 of NW_027202826.1, forward strand.
TTCAGTATAATTTCATTTCACTCTATAGACTATACAGAATCACAGAATTATGGCACTTGGTATGGTCTTTCAAGGAGCACAAAATCGGATAAGACATGATGGCACAAGCCTGTAATCTCAGCACTCAGGAGCTGGAGGCAAGGATGATTATAAAGTCAACGTAATCTCTAGGCTATACAGCAAGACCTTGTCACAAAGAACACAACAAACCTTCATACCACAGATCCTATAAAGTTGTCTGCAATGGCATTTGGGAACTATTTTACACAAATAACAGCAATAGAAAGTAAAATGTGGTAGACACAGAAATAGAGGTTGAAACTTAAGGTCGGAGTGTACATGGAATACAATGGTGACGTTGATCTGAGATGAAGAAATCCCTACAGAAGCTGAAATCTCAAGAATGCAATAACGTGAGTGGATCTCATCAGATTCACAGATTCACTTTGTGAATCAGAAAAATGCAACAGTCAAGAACTGGTGATTAATTTAGGCTGATGATCAGGTCTTAGGAGCAGAAAGGCTTGGACAAGACAATCATTTTCAAATGAGGATAATAAGAATGCATCATAGGTTTCCTATTCGGACTAAATACAATGATTCATGTAAAACGCTTCTCATAGCAGTTCTATATAAATGCACGGTAAGTGTTAGTCTCTATTAAGATTCAAGCAGGGGAAAAAAAACCCTTAGGTGCCATTAGTGAGAATATAAATCAATGCAGCTGGTATGGAAATCAATATGGAGGTGTCTCCACAAAGTAAAAACAGAACCATCACTCCTGGGTATCCAGAAAAATCCAAATGAAAATGCAATAAAGTCTAGTCACACAGCCAAGTTATGGAAACAAACCAGATGCCCATCAAGAGATAACTAAATAAAGGAAAATGTGATATACATACACAACAGAATATTATTCAGCAATAAAAGAGAATAAAATATCTTGCTCACAAGACAGTATGTAGAACTAGAGATCATGCCGTTAAATGAAATAAACCAGATGTTGCATATTTTCTCACATATGTGAACTCCAGACATGAGCAGGAAAGGATGACTGGGAAGAGGACCAGCAGAAGGGAGAGGAGCCACAAAGAAGGTAAGAGGGATGAATGCAATGAAACCACATTCGACATCCATGTCTGGAAATGACATAATAAAACACATTATTTTATATAGCTTACATAAGCTATTAAGAACAGAGAAAATATACACATAGAGGAATGCAATCAGATAAATACAGAGCATCCCAGAGAAATAGTCCTGATAAAGGGACCATTGAGAAAACAGAGCTCAGTGGATAGATAGGTTAGGATTTAAAAGTAAGGAGAAAAATATATAGTCTTTTTAAAAAAATTTTATTGTGAAAATACCATACAGAGGGGTTACAATTACATGGACAAGGTAATGAGTACATTTCTTATCAAGCATTGTAGCCTCCTCCTTTGTTTCCCCTTCCCATCCCTTCCCATACCCCCTCCCCCCCACTCCCCCACCCCCGCCAAACTTGTAAAGTTCGTTTTTCAACATAACGACTTGTACATCTCATTGTTGCAATGGGTCCACCTGTATCCCTATTTAAACAATTTGTTTTTTCCCTTCCCCTCCACAAATTATAACGACATCAAATACAGTGAAAGCAGGGGTTATACTGTGGGGGAGGGACGTACAAAGCAACAAAGAAATCATCTTATAAATATGTTAGAAACAATCGCATGAAAGAAAAAATATTTGAATCCTTATCTTCGGGTTCATTTCACCTAACATCAACTTATCTGCCCTTTTCTGCTTGTCTCAGATATATACTAGATATTGCAAGTAAGGGAAACCATGAGACCTATGTTTCTTTGGGCCTGGCTTACTTCACTTAATATAATTTTGTCCAAGTCTTTCCATTTCCTAACAAATGGGACAATGTCATTCTTTCTGATGGAGGCATAGAATTCCATTGTGTATATATACCACATTTTCTTGATCTATTCATCTACTGAGGGGCATCTGGGTTGGTTCCATATCTTAGCTGTGGTAAATAATGCTGCAATAAACATAGTTGTGCTGGTAGCTTTAGTATAGTCTTGTTTGTGATCATTTGGGTAAATGCCCAAAAGTGGGATTGCTGGGTCATAGGGGAGCTCTATGTGGAGTCTTTTGAGGAACCTCCATACTACTTTCCAAAGTGGCTGAACAAGTTTACATTCTCACCAACAATGCAGTAGGGTTCCCTTCTGTCCACATCCCCTCCAGCATCTGTTGTTATTAGAGTTCTTGATTATATCCATTCTAACTGGGGTGAGGTGCTATGTCAATGTTGTTTTGATCTGCATTTCTTTTATGGCTAGGGAGATTGAGCATTTCATGTGTCTATTGGCCATCCTTCTTTCCTCTTCAGAGAAGTTTCTCTTTAGGTCTTTAGCCCTCTTATTTATTGAGCAGTTGTTTCTTTGAGGATTTGTTGGTGGTGGATTTAATTCTTTGAGCTCCAGGTATATTTTAGATATGAGACCCTTGTCCATTGTATGGCTAGTGAAAATCTTCTCCCAATCCATGGGCTTTACTATATAAGAAATAAGAAATCGCTGGTGCTTATGGCTTACACTTAAAATCTTACCTACTCAGGAAGCTGAGATATATGAAGATTATAGTCCAAAGCCAGTCTAGACAGATAAATCAGCAAGAGTCTTATTTCCAATTAATTAACAAAACAAAAAAAGCCAGAGTGGAGGCATGGTTCAATTTGCAGGGAACTAGTCCTGAGTGGGAAAAGTTGAGCAAGAACACAAGACCCTCTACTGGCAGGCAATAAATAAATAAATAAATAAATAAATAAATAAATAAATAAATTGTTGGAAATTAGAGAGAAGGTGGCATAAAATATCATAATTAAATTGCATTGAGTTTTACTCTTATCAAGACAACACTTCCTGAAGCCATTTTTTAGGCTGTGCAATGATCACGAGTTTGGGAATGACTGCCAGTAACAGGTGCTGTGCACGATCTACAACCTTGTGCTATGGACTCTGCATGGGTATGTGCTTTTATTATTTAACCTTTACAAAAATGTATGTGTTGTATATAATCAAACTGGCACAAAAGATGAAAAAGCCAAGGTCTCAGAGAGAATAAGAAAAGCCAATGACACCCTCCCATCCACCCCCCCAAAATCTATCCAGTGTTAAGTCCTACAGCAAACTATGGCTGGTTTGTTCTATCCTAACCTTTAACACTCTTATTTTGGTTCTGAAAATTACTTGCTATCAGGGAGTATAGAGGGGGTGAAATTGGTTAGAACACAGTATAAACACGTACAGAGATGTAACAATAAAACCTTCCCCTATAAGACAATAAAAAATAAATTTATGGTAATAGGAAAAACCAAAAACATTGTCTGCTCTCTCCATTAGAGTGCGTTTTTTTTAAAGATTTTTTTATTGTGAAAATACCGTACAGAAGGGTTACAATTACATGAGCAAGATAATGAGTACATTTCTTATCAAGCATTGTAGCCTCCTCCTTCCCATCCCTTCCCATTCCCATTCCCCCCCCCCCGCTCCCCCAGCCACCGCCAAAGTTGTAAAGTTTGTTTTTTGATATAACATCTTGTACATCTCATTGTTGCAATGGGTATACCTGTATTCCTATTTAAACAAATTGTTTTTTCCCTTCCCCTCCCCAAATTATACCAACATCAAATACAAAAGTTTCTTGACTCAGAGACCATATACTAGTTATTGTGTTCTACACAATCAACAACCACACTATGATTGATTCGTAGGGGGGTGCACACACACATACGCACACATGTGCACACATGCACATTGTCTGCTTCTGGATCTTGAATTCTGGGTGTAAGCACTATGCCTTAGCGTTTTAACCCAAGGCTAGCACTCTACCCCTTGAGCCACACTCCCACTTCCAGCTTTTTGGTAACTAATTGACAATAAGAGTCTCACAGACTTTTCTGCCCAGGCTGGCTTCGAACCATGATCCTCAGATCTCATCCTCCTGCATAGCTAGGATTTCAGGCATGAGCCATCAGTGCCCCACTGTGACTGTGACTTTAGAGGACCATACTTGCAAGCTCCATCTGTGTTGTTGCTAGCCTTTTAGAGTGATTACTAGCATATGGTTAATTGAGGGGTTCTTTTTCACTTTTAAATTCTAAAGAACAGTTTGAATATTAGGTTTAAGAGTTTTTCTTCCGGGGCTGGGAAGGTGGCTCAGTGGTAGAGTGCTTGCCTTGCATGCCTGAGGCCCTGGGTTCGATTCCTCAGAACCACATAAGCAAAAAGAAAAAAGCCGGAAGTGGGGCTGTGGCTCAAGGGGTAGAGCGCTAGCCTTGAGCTGAAGAACTGAGGGACAGAGCCCAGGCCAGAGTTCAGGCCCCATGATCAGACCCCCCCCAAAAAAGAGTTTCTCTTCCCTGATTAATATATGATGCTATTAAAATGTGAGCCAAATAAATATTTAATTCATTAATATTATATTTATACCACGAGAAAAACTGCTTCTAAAGAAATAATTTACAGTTTCTGAATAAAGGAAGCTTCCTTCCCTTTTTTTAAACTTTTTGAATAATCTTTTCCATTGAAAAAATCATTATGGAGAGCTAGACTAGAGTTCGTGTCTCTGGAGCCCATCTAACCTAGATTCAGCCAGCTCCCTTCAGAGCAAAATGTTGATATGAAAAAACAAAGCTAGAAACATAAAATAACATTCATAACTTGATTAAAATAAGCAATCAATAAGAGTAAAAAGAATTCAAATACTTTAGGACATTTTGGTGTGGCTTTTGTCTGGCTGGTTGGTCTTGATTATTTGGATCCAGATCACTATGACAGAAACAAAAAGTGTATTGTCATTTGTGTAATACATTGAAATAGATACCCTTAAACATTACAATGGCTAATTCTAAATGACTCACAATTTAAAAGAGGAAAGCCCAGAAGACAATTTAATTTTTTTTCCAAAAATAGACAACACAGAGATTCCTTCTCTTTGATTCTGTGCACACAATCTGAGTCTCATGTGAGGCTCACAAAGGTTCATCATGGCAAACAGTGATTACAGAAATGTAGTCTAAGACTTTAATATTACCAGGAATAACCTAAGTAGATTATGACTGGAAAAAAATAATATTCATATGAGTGAGTCTGGATGGGGTGATTAGCCACAATTTAAATTTCTGCATCATCAGGTCTGTATCTTCCATGTCTCCTAAAGTTGTCACCAAGATTCTGACTGGGAGAAAAATGAGGGAGGGCGTAATGAGTTCAATAAGAAATGTACTCACTAACTTATTTATGCAACTGTAACCCCTCTGTGCATCACCTTGACAATAATATTTTTTAAATGATGGCTGATTTTTGGAGGGGTCTAGGTCCTCTTCATCTAGGTTAGTTAAGAAGGAAGTCCAGGCCCCTTCTTTGGTGCTGGTGGGAAATGCAAACTAAGCAATCCCTCATCTATGGGTACAGATCTCACCCTGTTCTCACCTCCTAACCCATATGGAAGCTCCATACCATGCTCTGAGCCTACCCTGTGCTACTTAACCTACACTCCCCAAAAGCCTCATTCTGTGAATAAGACCCTTGCCAGACCTCTTCTCATCTTGGTTATGTGTAACATCCTCAGAGTCGACATTCAAAACAGATTTGGATGAGGGGTTCATTCATCTCTGTAGATGATATACACAGCACTATATATATATATATATATATATATATATATATATATATAATTTTTAACATTGTTTCTGTTAACTTTTTAATTGTTATTATAAAACTGATGCACAGAAGGGTTGCAGTGACATAAATGAGGTAAAGAGTACATTTCTTTCTGGACAACATCACTCCTTCCCTCTCTCACTCTTAGTTTTTCCTTCCCATCCCCACCCACAAGTTGTCTAATTCATTTTCAACACAACATCCAGTGAGTACCACTGCTGCATTTGTTCACCCTTTGTTCCTCCATTTCTGTGCTTCCCCTTATACTCCCAAACACATATAAATTTATCATTGCTAAAAGCCATATAAACTGAATAAAATGTATTAAATGTTCATGACTTTTATATGACCCTTATAAACATAGTCTCTCTCTACCTCCCTCTCTTTCTCTTACTTCCTCTCTTCCCTTACTATCTCATGCCCATTTGCACACACACACACACACACACACACACTAGCAAAGTATACCACCTGGATGTTTTCAAAAGAGTATTTTTACATCAAATTATAAGATAATAGGGATACAGGTGGCCCCATTGCAACAATGAGATGTACAAGTCGTTATATCGAAAACGAACTTTACAACTTTGGTGGGGGGGGGAGGGTGGGCTTGAGTGGGGGGAGGGGAGGGGAGGATGGGAAGGGATGGGAAGGGGAAATAAAGGAGGAGGTTACAATGCTTGATCAGAAATGTACTCATTATCTTAGCCATGTAATTGTAACCCCTCTGTACAGTATTTTCACAATAAAAAAAATTATAAGATAAATTAAACAAGTAGTACTTCCAAACAATCTTGTATGAAAATATAAGCTGGATGAAGTGTCTCAAGCTTCTAACCCTAGCTAATAGAAAACAGATATTTGGGAACCACAGTTCAAGGATATCCTAGTCAAAATGGCTTTAGAACTCCATCTCAACCTATCGCTGGGCATGGTAATGTGTGCAGAGAAACACAAATAGGGGGATCATGGTCCAAGCTAGCCTGAACATAAAGCAAGACTATCTCAAAACAATAACCAACCACAGAAGGGCTGGCAAGTGGTTCAGGTGGTCTAACCTCACAAATTTAAGGCCAAGTTTAAAGCTCATTGCTATCAAAACAACCTATCTATTTATGTATGGAGTATATGGTCTCTACATCAATGCTATTCAGAACATACATTCATAATCCCATTTTACAGATGAAGAACTAAAGCACAGAGAAGAAATTAAGTAATGCTTTGAAATCACAAAGTAATAAGAGTAGTAAAAACAGGAAAATGTGCCTCTAGGATCATCTCATCAGAATATCTCATTAACTGCCTCGCCTCTAAATTAAATAGCAACAAGCTTTTAGCATGATGCTAGTTCAGCGGAGATATTACTATTCCTGTTACATGAATGTTATTGTAAGTTTTTAACTTTTTTTGTGCTAGAACGGGGGCTTGAACTTAGGGCCCAGATATTGTCCCTTAGCTTTCTGCTCAAGGTTAGCAATCTGCCACTTGAGCCACAGCTCCACTTCTGGCTTTCCGGTGGTTAATTGGAGAAAAGGGTCTCACAGACATTCCTGCCTGAGCTGGTTTTAAGCTGCAGTCCTTAGATCTCAGCTTCCTGAGGAGCCAATGTCACAGGCATAAGCCATCTGTGCCCAGCTTGTTTTTTTGAACATCTTTGAGCCCTAAATGAGATGCAAGTTCCAGACTGGCAGTTGTTATTGTTACATATTGAACTTGTGAAACATTCATTCTGCTTTCCCTAATAATGGTCTGATTTTCCTTATGCCGCCCTCTTCCTCCATCTAGCCATGTACACATACCAGTACACATACCAGAATTCACCATATCTCATCCTCCTAAGGCTTAAAGATCCAAATGTCTACCACAGTGATTGGGTCAGGAACACAGAGAAGCCAAACAGGATGAAGCATTGTTCTGGCCACAGGATTAGTGTAGGATGGTCAGATGATCTACATTAGCAAACTGAAATGCAAAGAGAGGTTGGCATACAACTCCAGAAAACATATTTTTTTATCACTTTAAAGAAAAATTCTCCCAGGAAGAATATAATTTTTACTTCCTCTGAAAGTCCTGACATGAAATCATGAGATTAAAGAGCAACTCACAGTCATTTTGCCTCTGAAGAATTTTGCCAGCCCAATGATCACTACCCATGAGAGGGTACAGCTGTACAAACTGAAGAGAACCAGCCAGTCCCTGGATGAAGGCAAGCCGAAGCTCACTCACTCCTTCTGCATGTTCAAGCATGGCAGCTACTAATGTTTATCTGTTTGTTGAAGCTGATTTAATTTTGTTTCCTCTTACTTGTCATCCTAACACATAACTAGCATCAGATTGCATAGAGTGATTTTTCTAGTGCTCTCTCTTTCCACAAACATCTGTACAAAACACTGGCCCTCTTAGTATCCAGGGACCTGTCACTATTCGTGTTGAGAGGGACACCAGTGGCTTTTCACTGGGGACTTGTTGCTGTCAGTCTGTCTTTCCATTGCTGGAAGTGTCTTTAGCTGCTTTTCCTACTAGTTCTCATCATAGTTCATCTCATGAATTCTCACAGTTTGTTCCTGGGCACCGTGTTATAACAGAGAGTGGTAAAAATGAGGTGAGACACAGCTGTGAGATTGGGTTTGGGGTATTTCTTTCCTTATGTATGCATGCTCCTTAAGAGTCATCAAGTTGCCTGTGGCAGTGACTGAAGGTTATGTGAGTCAGGCCTGGGTGGCTCACAACTGTCATCCTAACTACTCAGGAGGCTGAGAACTGAGGATCATGAATCGAAGCCAACCCAGGCAGCAAAGTTCATGAGACTCTTACCTCCAATTAACCAGAAAAAAAAGCTGAAAGTGGAGCTGTGGGTCAAGTGACAAAGCACTAGCCTTGAGCAAAAAAATCTCAGGGACAGCTCCCAGTTCCCAAATTCAAGCCCAAGAATCAGCACTTGGCAGGAAGGGGGTCTGGAGGAGAAGACTGGGAGAAAAGGAGAGGAGAGGTGACACTGTTCAAAAAGAAATGCACTCATTGCCTGACCTAGGTAACTGTAACCCCTCTGTGCATCACCTTTATAGTAAAATTTAAAATTGACTTTTAAAAAGGGCATCATGTGGAAAGTCACTGGATAAAAGAAAGCTGATCAATTAGGAAATGGAAAGACTTGGAAAAAATTGTATTAAGTGAAGTAAGCCAGGCCCAAAGAAACATAGGTCCCATGGTTTCCCTTATTTGCAATAACTAGTATATGTCTGAGTCAAGCAGAAAAGGTCAGTTAAGTTGATGTTAGGGAAATGATCCCTAAGATATGTATTCAAATGTTTTTTTCTTTCATGCGATTGTTTCTAACACATTTATAAGATTATCTCTTTGTTGCTTTGTATGTCCCTCCCCCACAGTATAACCCCTGCTTTCACTGTATTTGATGTCGTTATAATTTGTGGAGGGGAAGGGAAAAAACAAATCGTTTAAATAGGGATACAGGTGGACCCATTGCAACAATGAGAAGTACAAGTTGTATGCCGAAAACGAACTTTACAACTTTGGTGGGTGGGGAGAGGAGGGTTGGGTGGGGAGGATGGGATGGAAAGGGTAAACAAAGGAGGAGGCTACAATGCTTGATAAGAAATGTACTCATTATCTTGCTCATGAAATTGTAACCCCTCTGTACAGTATTTTCACAATAAAAAAAAAGAAAGCTGATCAAGTTCAACATGAGGCAGAGAAATCTCACATCAAAAGAGAGGGAGTAGACTGAAGATGTAGCTTTCTAACTCATTGAAGGCTTGGAGTTCAATCCCTTCCACCACATGTATACACACAAAAAAGTAGAGAGCATACACAAATTAATAAATGATTGATAAGCTACCAATCGATAGTATATCATATAGCAAACTATGCTCTATATGAACCAATAAATATTATGTAGATTTAAAACATTAAGTATTATAGACCATGAAAAATAACATCCGTTAGATACACTAAGTGGCCAAAAAATAAAACTACACATAATATTAAATTATGCAATACTCACAAACCAAAAACAATGGCAGATTTTCTTTTTAAAAAATCTGAAGTAAATAAAGACAAGGCACCAAAAATATATTAGGGCTGCATTGATGATTGTAAACATTTTTTCTATTTTTTTCTTCTTCTACTACTTTCAAGGAGCACAACTTACGTTATGATAGAAATTGTAATGTCTTCATTCAGTAATGTGCATTCTGTTTCAATACTTTAGATCTAAAAATAAGGAAGTTAGGATTACATAGCTTAAAGATATTAATGTCCATTTTCCCAAAGAGGTTTTCTAGACCAAATGGTGCTCATACTCCCAAATAACAAAATTTCAACACCATCCCTTGGGGGGTTAAGAAATAGAAGACCACTGGTCAGGTTTTCTGGCTCACCTAGCAGTCTTTCAGCTTCCTCCACAGCAATAAAACAATGCATAAAGGAATAGTGATGGAGAGGTGTAAAGAAAGGTAAAAAGTGGTACATCCAGATGCCTTAGCCAAACTCTGTCAAAGGAAGAAGGAAAAGAGGCAAAGAATGAGCAAACACCAGGCTGCAAATCTGTATACATCATTCCTTTCTAACATTGAAGAGCAAAGTGTAAAGTTTGAAACAGGAGAAACAAGGGGTTGGAGGCGTGGCTCAGCAGGTAGAGCAGTAGCCAATGAGTGAAAGCCTCAGGGACCAAGTCTCAGACTTTAAAAGTCTCAGACTTTTAATTTTTTTTTTAAAGAAAGAAAAGTAGAGACAAGATGGAAATGGAGATAAATGCCAGCAATGTGTAAGTGTGTGTGTGTATGTGTTTGCCAAAGGACAAATTGTAAACCAGAATTATGAGCAGATATACAGAGGTTAATAGAAAGGACAGAAAGAAAGTGAACAGGGAACAGAATGAGAAAGGATTTTCCCAGCAGTGTCTGATCTGATGATAGAAACCTTGAGATGCGGGGAAGGAAGATGGAGGTGAATGATAAATGTGCAGAATAAAAATAAATCATCTTTTCTAGGTCTTCTGCAGGAACAAATTTTCCAGAGATTTAGATTTGGTAAACAGACCAAGCTGGATCACAGTGAGAAACTTACAAGGGATTTGAGATGTCAAACACACAGAAGCCAGGGTTTTCCTGTAATGTTGAAAATAACACCATGCATGGCCTTTGAGTATGGGGATCATTTCAAATAAACTGAAGTTCTTAGGGGCTTCCTTTGAAAAATCTAAGACAACCTATTAGTTTTTCTTTAGTTATCGCCATAATTCCTACTTGATTTCTCTACTTTGTTAATGACTCCCCAGACTTGAAACTCTGTCTTATGTTCATGCATGCTTAGTACTGTTTGTGAACAACGTGTATACTTAGTACTTGAAATCAACTCAATATTTCTTATGTGATAGAATTTTAAGACTGTAAAAAGTAACACATTGAATGTAGTGTTATTTTTTTATTTTCAGAAGTAAGATTCTCTAAGCATAAATTGTTACCAGAGAGTAAATTAGGTGCTTGCATAGCTTTATTAATGTTCAGACTCAGTGATTAAGAGAACAGGCTTTAGAGTTAGAAGGGGTCTATCTCAGTCCAGTATCCACAATTTATCAGTGTCTGATCTGTTTGCTAACATCTTGGATCCTGTATCTCCTTATGTTTGAGAAAAGAAGAGCAGTGCTTGCCTTGTGTGTCTATCAAGAGGATTAAGTACAATCACTCATATTAAGCACTTAATAGTCACCTAACACTTGGAAAATATTCAGTAGATGGCTCTGCTAGCTCAAAAAGTCCTTATTGCTGTCAATGTCATTGTCACTACTATTGCCATTTTTATCCATGGGAGTAGAAATTTGTCTGAGCCTTAAACAAATTCTTACACTTGGAAAAAGTTATATTAAGTGAAGTAAGCCAGGCGCAAAGAAACATAGGTCCCATGGTTTCCCTTATTTGCAATAACTAGTGTATATCTGAGACAAGCAGAAAAGGTCAGATAAAATGAACCCCAAGAAAAGGACAAAAGTGGTTTTTTTCTTTCTTGCTATTGTTTCTAATGTATTTATAAAGTACTACATGATTTTTGTTGTTGTTGCTTTGTATGTCCCTCCCCCACGGTATAACCCATTTTCACTGTATTTGATGTTGGTATAATTTGGGGAGGGGAAGGAAAAAAACAAATTGTTTAAATAGGGATACAGGTGGACCCATTGCAACAGTGAGATGTACAAGACACTATGTATAAGACGCTATGTTGAAAAACAAACTTTACAATTTAGGTGGGGGGTGGTGAGGAGAGGGAATGTAGTTGTAGAGATGGGAGGGAAGGGATGGTAGAGAGAAAACAAAGGAGGAGGCAACAATGCTTGATAAGAAATGTACTCATTACCTTGCTCATGTGATTTTAACCCCTCTGTTCAGTATTTTCACAATAAAAAAGTTATTTAATTTTTTTAATAAAATAAAATAAAAAGAAATGTACTCAGTACCCAATTTATGTAACCATAACCCCTTGATACATCACCTTTACAATAATAATTTTTAAAATTCTTACTTAGATACTCTATATTTCAAATACACTAGGGTCCCTAAGCTTATGATATGTAGTGTTTTGGGGGGGGGGGGTTGCCTAGACCACAATCTCTGCCATTACCACCTTCTTTGCTGGACTAACTTGCATTCCTCATTACTTCTGAGCTAAAAACATGGCTCCTTCCTACAAGTCAGCCTTTCCTGACATCTAGAACCTGCACTGCACCTGGGCTGTTGTCATCATTATCCCATGCTTATTTTATTGTATTTCCCCATATGCCACACACACACACACACACACACACACACACACACACACACACACACACACACACACACACACACACACACACACATGTACTGACATACAAAGGCAGAGAGGCAAGCACACACCTACCTAGTGTTTTAGCCCAATGAAAACATAAATTTAATCTTCTCGGACTTCCTTTCTAACACAAACACATAGCCAAAGTATGCCTGGCATACATTTAGTTCTATTCAACCTGTCTTTTGGATATTCAAAAGTTGTTAAGGCATTGCATAAAATCTGTATGCTAAGCTACATCATAAAATATCTACTGATCAGAAAAATGACCTAGCTAATGAACTATTCAATTTAATCACTACTTGCCAGGTTTCTTCTAACTGAAGTAATTTGACAATAGATAACTAAACCTGACATATTTATGTAGATCTTTGTGGTAGTCGGCTGAAAGAAAACAATTTCAATGATATGCCTGCAAGCAGAATTGTTTTTTTACCAAAGTTATCCTCTCCTGAATTAAGGGGTTTTTTTTTGCAGCTCCTTAAATAGAATTTACTTTTATGAGGATAGTGATGGAATTAACCCACTGAATTACAGTAAGAAAATCAACTTAAAGGGCTGGGAAGGTGGCTCAGTGGTAGAATGCTCGCCTTGCATGCATGAGGCCCTGGGTTCGATTCCTCAGCACCACATAAGCAGAAAAAAAGCCAGAAGTGGCTTATGGCTCAAGTGGTAGAGTGCTAGCCTTGAGCTGAAGAGCTGAGAGACAGCACCCAGGCCCAGAGTTCAAGCCCATGACTGACCAAAAAAAAAAAAAAAAGAAAGAAAAAAGAAATTCAGCTTAAAACAATAAAATTTGTAAAGAACTTTCCATTTGTTAGATGAACAGGCAGACCAAAGAAAAAAATAAAAATAAATAGGTGGCTACATAAATTATAGTAAACACCCACTCCTATCAAATTTGCTAACAAAGAACAATTTTTCCATATGGATTTTTGGATTGCTTCTTCTATTTCCTTGAAGAATGAGGTTGGAATATTGTTAGGTATCGCATTGAATTTGTAGATAGCCTTGGGAAGTATTGCCATTTTCACGATGTTGATCCTTCCAATCCAGGAGCATGGGAGGTTTTTTCCACTTCCGGAGTTCTGTTTTGATTTCCTTTTTCAAGTTTGTAAAGTTTTCATCGTAGAGGTCCTTCACTTCTTTAGTTCCTATGTATTTTATTTTTTGTGGGGCTATTAAAAAAGAGTTGCTGAAGGGATGTGAAGGGTAAACAAAAGGAGGAGGCTGCAATGCTTGGTAAGAAATGTATGCATTATCCTACCCATGTAATTGTAACCCCTCTGTACAGTATGTTCACAAATTAAAAAAAAAAAAAGAATATATAAGAAAAAAAAAGAGTTACTTTCCTGATTTCAGTCGCGCTCTTCTCATTGTTGGCATATAGAAAAGCCATTGATTTTTGAGGGTTAATTTTATACCCTGCTACTTTGCCAAAGTATTGAATCAGCTTGAGTAATTTGGGAGTGGAGTCTGTGGGATTCTTTAAATACAAGATCTTGTCATCTGCAAAGAGGAGGGTTTTACTTTATCTTTCCCTATTTGGATCCCCTTTATGTTTGCATCTTGTCTTATTGCTGTAGCTAGGCATGCTAATACTAAATTGAAGAGAAGTGGAGAGAGTGGGTATCCTTGTCTCATTCCTCAGAGGAAATGGCTTTAACTTTTCACCATTAAGTATAATGCTGGTTGTAGGTTTGTCATATACAGCCTTTATTATATTGAGGAATGTTCCACGGATTCCTAATTTTTCCAGAGCCCTTCATCATAAAGGGGTGTTTGATCTTGTCAAATTCTGAATAGCAAAAATGATTCTTCACAGAAAGAACAGTGCTGGAAGAATATCAATACCAAATTCAAACTCTACTACAAAGCCATAATAATCAAAACAGCTTGGTATTGGCACAAGAATAGACATGAGGACCAATGGAATAGAATTGAAAAACCAGAAATGAACCCACAGACCTATAGCCACCTAATCTTTGATAAGGGAGCTAAAAAATAGAATGGAAGAAAGACAGCCTCTTCAGTAAGTGGTGCTGGCAAAATTGGCTATTCACCTGTAGAAAACTAAAGCTAGATCCTTATATATCACCCTGCACCAGAATCAACTCTAAATGGATCAAAGACCTCAGAATCAAAGCAGACACTCTGAAAACATTACAGGACAGAATAGGAGAAACCCTAGGTCTCCTTGGCACAGGCCAAAATTTTCTTAATAGAGATCCAGAAACACAACAAATCAAAGAAAGGTTGGACAAATGGGATTGCATGAAGCTGCAGAGCTTCTGCATGGCAAAGAAGATAGTTGGCAAGATCAATAGAAAGCCCACGGATTGGAAGAAGATCTTCACTAGACATACAATGGACAAAGGTCTCATATATAAAATATGCTTGGAACTCAAAAAACTAAATCCCACAACAACAAATCCTTAAAGAAACAACTGCCCAATAAGTAAGACTTAAAGATAAATAAAGACTTAAAGAGAAATTTCTCTGAAGAGGAAATAAGAATGGCTAATAGACACATGAAGAAATGCTCAACCACTCTAGCCATAAAAGAAATGCAAATCAAAACAACATTGACATACCACCTCACCCCCAGTTAGAATGGCTATAATCAAGAACTCTAATAACAACAGATGCTGGAGGGGATGTGGACAGAAGGAAACCCTACTGCATTGTTGGAGGGAATATAAACTTGTTCAACCATTTTGGAAGGCAGTATGGAGATTCCTCATAAGACTCCACATAGAGCTCCCCTATGACCCAGCAATCCCACTTTTGGACATTTACACAAACAATCACAAACAAGGCCATACTAAAGCTACCAGCACAACTATGCTTATTGCAGCATTATTTACCACAGCTAAGATATGGAACCAACCCAGGTGCCCCTCAGTAGATGAATGGATCAAGAAAATATGACATATATATATATATATATATATATATATATATATATATATGAATTCTATGCCTCCATCTGAAAGAATGACATTGCCCAATTTGTTAGGAACTGGAAAGACTTGGAAAAAATTATATTAAATGAAATAAGCCAGGTCCAAAGAAACATAGGTCCCATGGTTTCCCTTATTTGCAATAACTTGTACATGTATAGGACAAGCAGAAAAGGCCAAAAGCCATGTACATATGACCATATAAGATGATGTTAAGTGAAATGAACCCCAAGATAGCAACACAAATATCTTTTTTCTTTCTTGCTATTGTTTCTAATGTATTTATAATGTACCATGTGATTTTTTTGTTGTTTTGTATGTTCCTCCCCCACGGTATAATCCTTATTTTTACTATATTTGATGTCAGTGCCCTGCATCTTGTATATACACTTCTCTAATTCAGGGAGGGGAAGGGAAAGAACAAAATCCTTAAATAAGGATCCAGGTTGACCCATTGTAACAATGAGATGCACAAAACACTATGTTGAAAACGAACTTTACAACTTCGGTGGAGGGAGGGGGATTGGGGGAGGGGTGGTAGGGGAAAACAAAGGAGGAGGCAAGAACGCTCAATAGGAAATGTACTCATTACCTTGCTCATGTAACTGTAACCCCTCTGTACAGCGTTTTTACAATAAAAAACATACAAAAAAAAAGAAGAGAACAATTCTTCATAGTCATACATTTACTTAGCTTCATATCTGATAGAGGCCACATGATCAAACACGAATATGTATATGTTATTCCTTTGCAACTGATATGTCCTTGTATGTTTGAGGTAAGCTAAGCATTCCAGGTTGTATCACAACTTGGTGATTCATTTAGTCTTTTGAAAATAAACCAATTTCTCCAAGAGCACATGCTCATACCATCGATCAAGTAGACAAGATGATTTGTACGTAACTTCTTAGATTTTTTTCCCCTACAGTATGTAATTATTTTTCCTTTTGGCAAAAGTTTCTGAACACCTGTTGAAGTTATTACTGTTTTGTCCTCTGGGGAAACAAGGGAAGACCGGCATCCTTTCACACTGCATTTTGCTCAAGATTGACCTGGAACATCATAAGCCTGTTATACATCCAGTGCCACTAAATAGGTTGCTGGCCTTATTTCTCTTCTTCCTCATTTTCTTCACCTTAAGACCTTATAATAGATGGCTTTTTTTCCTTCAATTCTTTTTCTTTTCTGCTATTTTCTTTTATGGAAATACTCAAAATAATGTGGGGTTGACAGAATTTCTATGATTTATATGTCTGCGTGCAACAAAAACTTTGCTTCTGAGACAAGAAATAGATAGGGCTTTGACCACTCCTCAAACATGAAGAATATGAATGAGAACTGACCACAAATTATCAGTCTTCCCATAAAATGATAAATCATCAAAGAAAAACAGTTAGTCTCAACCAAATGATAATCACTAACTGATTTGGGGCACATTGTCACTATTTCCCTTTGAAAATTAAGAGAAACTTAATAATTATTAGTCCTAACTTCATCCCTTCACCAAAGCTTTTTGAACACATGTGTGCATAAGAAAGCTTTTGATTTCATGCTTTAAGGGCACCAAATCAAAGATCCCCATTACTGGGGACCATTACTACCATTTCTTCAGATGGAAGAAGTGATTCAGGAGCTGGGAAGGAGATGTAATAGGAGGAAAAGGAAGTAAAGAGTCTGACCTCTCTCTCCTTCTTTCCTCCCATTGGTCTGATGTTGTCTTAATCCAACTACAAGATGGAAACCAAGTGGAAGAGAAGCAGGTAAAGCAGCCTACTCTACCATGGTACTGAATAAAAAGGGTAGAGTGGCCAGGCACCCCCATGCAATCCCAGCTACTTAGGAGGTGAGATCTGAAGATTGAAGTTCGATGCCAGCCAGGCAAGCAAACCAGAAAGACCCTTATTTCAATTAATTTACAAAAAAAAAACAGAAGTATATCTATGGTTCAAAAGGTAGAGAGTTAAACTTGAACGAATATAAATGAACAATTACAAAAAATAAAGTTAAAGGCTAGTAGTAGGCCTTGCATTCAAGCACTGGTACTGGAATGTGTGTGTGTGTGTGTGTGTGTGTGTGTGTGTGTGTGTGTGTGTGTGTGTGTGTGTGTGTGTGTGTGCCAGCTTAGGCACTGTCCTTTAGCTTTTCTCTCAAGGCTGGTGCTCTACCACTTGAGCCACAGCTACTCTTCTGGTGTTTGGTGGTAATTGGAGATAAGTGTCTCATGGACTTTCTTGGGCTGGGTTTGAACTGCAATAATCAGATCTCAGTATCCTGAATAGCTAGGACTATAAGTATGAGCTATTGGTACCCAGGTAGAGTATATTTTAAGTGAACCAAAACATAAAAAGAAGGTATAGCCAAATCCATATGGGACCTGTTAATAGATTACCAGACTATCATTAAACAATATTTATCTCCAGTAGTCTAAATGTTTTTTTTTAAGTAGAGTTTTCCAGGTGTATACTTCAATACATGTCTATTTAAATTTACAATCTCATTTTCCCTCTTCCCTTTCCGCAAGCAAAGTTAAGGGTCCCCAGGAGAACTACTCAGAAACAGTGACAAAAAGCTGTATAAAAGGAGCGTGTCAGAAGCCCTATTCTTTGTTTTGTTTTGTTTCACGTTTTGAGACAAGGCCTCTTTATATAATCTAGGATAACTTGGGATCCAGATTTGTGACCTGATTAAAAGAAATGAGGACAGGCTACTGGCCAGAAAAAAAAAATCATGCTAGCTGGGTGAAGAGAGAGTAAGTTACTGGGACATTTCCCAGGGATTAATTTGACACGGAGGAAGGTAGTTGGGCCTGAAGCCATTAGGAAAATATTGCCCAAGGTGGCAATATAGACATGACAGCAGAAAAAAAGGTTTGTGGATAGACCACACATCTGAAGTGGGAGAGTGATGGAATCTGTGGAAGACAGATCCAGTGACAATGTCTACCCCAAACACCATTGAGAGGCCTGCAAGACTCTCAAGCCCCTTCATGCCTTAGGATATTCACGAGCTAAGAGAGAACTAACAGTCTGTGTTGTCAAGTCTATCAGGACATTGTCACTCATCTTCTCCTTTCTTCTCCTTCTTCCCCTGTATTGGAGGAAACTGAAGCAGGAAGAAGAAAAGCAAGGGGAAGGAAAGTAAATATTCCTTTGCCAGATTCTGCCAGCTGGTCAGAGTCACCAAGAGGGCAAAGAAGAAGCTTCATTTTGGACAAGAGACCAAGTGTCCTTGTGGATTGCCTTGGATCACTAAGTACCTAAAACTCATGCTGATGATACAGCTCTGAAATTGATGTGCAGAAGATGAAAAAGTCAGAAATACTCAGATACAATCTTGAAGATACAATCAGGCCCTTAGACTTCATTCTTATCTCCTATTGTATTCATAGAGTAACTCTCCTCCACCCCAGAGGAGATGGGACTAATAGCCATCCTTCAAGCAGTTAAGTAAGAAAGACCTTTAAGATTACATAGCTAGGAGTAAGCATGAGGTGAAATAGAGAAGAAAAAGGGGATACCTAATGCTTGCAACCTTATTTAACCCTTTGGCCCACAGGGATCCCAGAACACAGGTGGCTAGGCTTATAAGCTTCACAGCAGGTGACTTAGACTCTTGTAAGGGAAGACATGAATGGAGGGAAATCTGATGGCAGGTGTCAAGGGAGGAAAGAATAGTCGACTAAATATGCTTTGTATTGTTTGAATGGTTGGTCACAGGCATAGAGTGCCTACTGAAAATAATTAATCATGGCCATTTTAAACTGTAATGAATGTCTGAAAAAAAGATATTAAGTGATACAGGATCCCCGAAACAGGAAGAGGGATGGTACAGCTGAAGAAAGATTCTAACAGATTCTAACACCAAAAGACAGCTGTTGAAGATGAAGAAAATGATCACACACACATACATAAACACACACATACAATGATGTGACAGAATAAAAGTTGACAGAGAAAAAGTACAGTTTACATGAAAATTCTCAACATCAAATGTCATCTCAACAGCAGAACTAAAACAAGAAAAAAATGAAGAAACATCTTCACAATTTGAGAAAAGAAGAGTTTTCCTATTTAGAACACATGCAGAAAAGAAAAGCCCCAAAAAGCAGCACTAGGGTTTGAACATCACACTTCTAGGCAGATACTCTTATCAGTGGAGCCACACACTATTATAGACACAGTTTAAAAGAGAAACAATGTAACACCTATTAGATCAGTTCCATCTATTTTTTTTTGTTTCCTAACATGTTTCTCCAGTCAAATGGATCCTGGAATATTTATGGTTTCAATCAACTGAAATTTCACAAAAGGTTGGTCCTTAGAAGGGTAAAACACTTATTAATTTATCATTTGTACAGAGACTGCAACATCAGTGACAGTTTCTCTCCAAAGAATAACTTGATTGTAAAGCACTTTTTCTATACTCCCCATAGTGGAAGCCAAGTATCCAAGGCCTGTGTCCAAAGAATCAGGGCAGAGGTAGGAAAGGTCACAAGCAAAGCACCAGGCAGTTACTCCACCAATGAATGTCCCGGGAAGCCTAGAAAGACAAAATAAATGTTGGATTCTTTTGTTGCCTTTCAAAAGTTTTTTGACTGTCTTTAATTTTTACTTTGATTGTTAGTTGTTTTAATTGTCTTTCCTGATCTCAAACAGCTTTTCCACCTACAGGCTCAGAAAGAGAGATTATTCCAAAGTATTTGAAGACCAAAGGGGTTTCTCTACATCTTCATGGAGCAATAGAATGGTTAACGTAAGGCTAACGATTCTACAGTTTCTGAAATCCTGACACTTTTTTTCTCCATCATATTCTAATAAACCTCTGTGAAGACATTTGTAATTTTTGTTAAAAAAGAGAAAGTTTTAGAAACATTTATTTTATGAACTTCCTTTTTGTATCCATGTGACTTACACAAACACAAGACTTGGAGGCAACCAACCACAATCAGATAATAATGTGTCCATATTACAAGCCTCAATTGATTCTCACAACAATTAGGGATAGTCTGTGTCTATAATCTGGTATATCATAGGGTCATAATATTTGTTTTTATTATCATTATCTCTAATAGCTCAGGGTAAATTCAAGAAGTATATTGTATTACTACCATATACTGTTTCTATAATGCCTATTTCACAGATAAAAACATACTGATAGGTAAGAGATAGTGATAACTATTTTCTAATGGTGATGTCAATGTCAAGAAGTAATTGGACAGGATAAAATCCATCCCAAGTTGTGGTAACTAGCAAATAGTGCTATTCACTATAAATATTCTCCCACATTTGTGCTAAGCATACAGGATCAGGGAAAGATAACATTCCACTGGGCCCATGTGCTGGTAGAAAAAAAAAAAGGGTGTTTGTCATGGGGCCAAGCATTTAATTACAAAGCAAGACTACTCTGAACTCTATTCCATCTGTCTTGATGAATAACCTTGTTCAAAATGGTGACCACTGTCTCTTGACCTACATCATTATACCATGCAGGGCATCTTCATAACCCACACCTGACATGCAATAAAACTTTCTCTTTGATTTGTGACCATTATCTGTGAATAGCCCAACCTAATCTAAATGAGACAATTCATTGTCTAGCCAGTGACCTATCAAATTCTCTCTTTCTCCATATTCCTCCATCCTTTCCACTTTCCTTCCTGGTCTCATTTTTTCCTATGTGGTTTTTAAAATAATTAATTATTGGCAGTATACACTCAACTAAAGTATGACAAGGGCACACACATGAAGGTAGTCTACAGAAAGAGGCAAACTGTACTACCTGTTCATTCTAAGCAAGGAATACAGAAGAGATGATTATTCTCATTAAGACAAAAAAAGAAAGAGTAATGAGTGATATCTGTGCTGTTCCTTTGGGTTTTGCTGTCCTTCCATTTCTTTTCTAAGAGAAATCATTATGTTCTCCTGACAGGAAGTCTTACTACCCAAGCTAGTTTGACTAGACTTCTTTTTCTAACAGCCAAAACAATGCTGATTGAAACTGGTTCAAAGACTAGAACAAGACACATGGTGCCCAGCAATATCACAGGCAGCCTAGTGCTAAGAAAGAGAACAGAGAAGAGAGTAAAGGAATAAACACATTCTGCATGGCCCAGTAGTTAAGCTAAAGAGTGCAGTTGCCAATGATAATTTCAGCAGTTCCACAAATGAGATTCATGTAGTTGGTATATCATAATGATAATTCATTGCCTATTTGACTTATCTTCTAAATTAAACAAATGTCTATGATCTATGTAAATAAAAAACTACCTACAATGTGTCATGGATGAAAAAATATTTACCCATCAAAATCTTAACTCAAGGAGAACACACATTAGGCCAAGCACTGCTCATCCAGTTTGGACAAGTGCTTGAGAAAAATCTGGGACACCTGCATAACATTTGATTACTTCACCAGGCCTTTTGTCTCTTCTGTCAAATCCTGTTAGAAATCCCTCTTTTCTGACACAGTAACAAGAGAACCAGTTTTGCAAATGAATGTTCTTTAACTCCAAAGAGCAAGCCCAGACTTATCTGCTCTGTGTGTGTGTGTGTGTGTGTGTGTGTGTGTGTGTGTGTGTGTGTGTGTGTGTGTGTGTGTGTGTGTGTGATCATCTCTTTTCAGGAGACAGTTGGTAATTTCTGCAGGGCTGCACTTTGGAAAGGGTTTGCCCCTGTGACTTTTGCTGATTTGTTTAACCAACAGTGAAATGAGATTTACATGCCTTTCTCCCAAGGTGGTCTTTCCTAAAGAAAAAAAAAACCACAGCAAAATGATCATCTGCAAGCTGAGCTCATGGTAAATAAAACCAGGTCCCTTCTTTTCTAAAGTGGAAGGTCTAATCCGATGGTCTTGATTGCTTTCCTAATTACAGACTCTAGCCGTCTCCACAGGACCCAGTAGTGGCAAGAGCTCCATAACTGGTTACCATATCCGTCCTCATCATGGACCTATTGAAAGCCCATGCAGAATCATTGCAAAATCCACACTGTTACAAATCTCGACATGCGTGCTGAAGTAAGAGTTTAGATTTCTTTTTCAGCTGATCTTCTTTCTGCCCACTATACCTTTATCTTTCTCACATTTTCTCATCATGAAAACATGCTTTTTTTTTTCTAACAGAAAAGAAACTGTTCCAAATAACTAGCATCATCTACTGTGAATAGAATGCTGAGAAATAACAGAGTAACCCACCCAAAGGCTGCTAGAGACTCAGTTTTCTGTGTTTGCTTTAAAAAAAAATAAGATGAGTCGGGACAAGAAGGGTAAATACCCCAGACAGGTTCCTATCCATTTGATGGAAGGGTGGGTAGATGTGATGCTACCAAGAATATGAAAACCTTAGAGTGAAATGAGATATGTAGATGACTGGCTCCAAGTGGGAAAAAAAACTCCTCAGAAGAGCATCAGGATTTCCCCCCAAAAGACCCCAGCTTAACAAAACCACTGGTTTCCTTCTGTCCACACTTCCACTTCGAAGATTCCATAGACTCCTCTGAAGACAGGACTCTATCCCAGGCAATATGGAAGAAGAACAAGGGAACACCTATCTGAAACCCAGACAGAGAACAGGGCACCTGGTAATTCAGTTGCATCCCTTCCTCCATTTGCCTAAAGTGCTTTGCAACTACGGGGTTTCGTGAAGCACCGTGTCAGAAATCAGAAAAGCATGTGGGATGGAATAAAGGACATAAGCCCCACAGCCAACAAGGCAATAAAAATTGAGAGAACAGACCAGAATTCCCTGTCCTGAAATCTTTACAGTGCTCCCAGTGGCCCCAGCTCTGAACTCCTCTCAATCTCACGAAACAAGGTGAGTCAGCTGCTCCTGAAGATGACTGAAAGGATGATGAGAAGACTCTCACTAGTGAGGGTTCATTATGAGGTCGCTATTCACAGCCCAACCTTGGAGATTAAGAAGGCAGAGGAGGGTGCCACCACATTGGCCGGCAGCCAGCTAGCATGAAGGTCTGTTGCTTCACTGAAGAGCAAGCTTAAATGTTAACTCAGCAGGACCAAGGAGAAAAAGTCAGTTTGTGTGGCTGAGTTAATGAAGCTCCATTTCTATCACTACTGACTCAGGCAAGAAATCATCTGCCTGCCCATTATATTTTTTACAAAATGTGAACGCGACTCAATAGTCACCTTTTAGTTTTTATTCTCTCCAAGTGGTTCTGCAGTTAGATTTATTGTTTACATCCAAGATGATGTTTTCTGACTGCAACAAAATTAAAACATTGTGACCAGAACCGTTTACATTTTAAGATAGAAACATTGTCAAATCAATCAAATGAACAAAGTATTTCTGTCTTTATTCTAGTGGGCTTCTCATCCTTCTCCTCATAAAGTATGTAAAAGCAGGAAAAGCGTGGTGGCCTAGTGATAGTCTCTCAGACACAGATACTCACAACTGACTCTTTCGACATCCTTATCTTGCAGGCAGCAATGCTACTTCTAATTCATTTCCTCAAGAAAACTTTTTCTTTTTATATATATTTTTTATTGTAAAGATACTGTACAGAGGTGTTACAGTTACAGGAGCAAGGTAGTGAGTACATTTCCAATCGAGCATTATTACCCCCTCCTTTGTTTTCCCCCTACCATCCCTTTCCTCCCTACCTCCCCAACTCCTCCCTCCCCCAGCAGAGTTGTAAAGTTTGTTTTCAACATAGTGTCTTGTACATCTCATTGTTACAATGGGTCATCCTGTGTCCTTGTTTCAGCATTTTTATTTCCCTTCCCCTCCCCAAATTAGAAAAATGTATATACAAGATGCAGGGCACCAGAATCAAATACAGTGACAACAGGGTTTGGACCATGGGGGGAAGAACAAAGAAATAAACAACAAAAAAATTACATAGTACATTAAAAAGAACAACAAGAAAGATAAAATCTCTTGTGTCCGAGAAAACTCTTTTTCTTCTATTTTTGAGAACTATTAACTAATTTTGACCAGTATCAACCAAGGTCAAATTTCACCTAGTAGGACATATTTATTCATACTGGAAAAACTGCAACACCTGGATCAGGTTCTTGGTCTCTGTGGTCTGAATGCACAGACATAGAGGGAGAAGTAAAATGGCAAGGATTTGTTAAAGAAAAGAAAATAAGACTGAAAGGGACTCAAGGAAGGGCACTGCCTGTGGTGCATGATAAAATGTCTCCAGGAGAGAACTCCATGATTCTCAAGGTCTTTGGACAGCCTGAAGCCATAGTAGTCTCCAGACCCAAACAGAGGCTCCAACCATTCTTTGGTTAGCCCCTCTGACTGGATATCCAGTTGGGCAAACACCTCTGGAGTCCAATCAGCTTTCTGTTTACATCTTAGCCTTCCAGTGGCAATGAGCCATGACATAATGCCCAAAGGCTGATGGGCAACTTCTCAAGGTCATGGTGCTGTGATCTCTAGGAAGCAGGTAGGCAGGACTGCTCAATACCACAGTGAGGTACCTCTATGAGAGGGAACCTTTATCCTGATTGCCTACCCAGACTCTTCCTCTGCTCTGGATATCAGAAAGATTGAGCCCTTTGACTTGCTTTATTGCAAGTTTATATTGTTCTAATCCTTGCTTGCTTTCTTATGCAAGTGTATATAGCACATCAAGCTAACTGTTGCATACCTATAGTTCGAGTATTTGGCATGCTGAAGCAGGAGGATCCTGACCTCAAGGCCAGTGTGGGATATATAGTGAGACTCCCCCAAAAAGTGAGACCCACAGATAGATAGATAGATAGATAGATAGATAGATAGATAGATAGATAGATAGATAGATAGACATGTATATGTACATCTATGTATATATATATGTATACACACATATGTATGAGAGAAGAAAGACAGCACTTGAGCAAAGCATCATACAATAGTGCATAATGTAACATTGCTACAGCTGGAGATTATTAAATATATTTTAATACTTTACATGCTTAAGTATATTGTATTTCTAAATACTACACATTCTTTGGAGTTGAGTTACTCCTGTTGTAATTTCCAGTTTACAGATAAGGAAACTGAGGCACTAAAACAGATTAGATCTCTCATTATCCCTCACCGTTAAGTGTCAGCTGTTAACAATACAAAGAGAGACAACAGGGCTAGTCAATTGCAGAGCTGGATTAAGTTTTCATGTCCGGCTAGGTTCAGCCTTGATCAAGGGACCACCTTGTCACTACCACATGGTAATGGAGGTGGGTAATTTTTCTTTTATAATGTGACAGACTCTAAAGGAATCCTATCTTCATTCCATTGGGCCTTTATCTTGTTTCTTCCTATTTCAGATCAGCTGTCTGCATATTTCCATGTTTTGAATATACTCAAGAGCAGGACTATAAAGAATACAAAAATAAATCAGTTCAGAAAGATTATCAGCCCGAATGCCACTGGGAGACAAAAGAAACTGCCACAGCAACAAGAGAAATTAACATTCTTTCCTATCCACCTGGCAAGAACTGCAATCAAAGAGGACAAGCTTGGGCCTTCTGTTCACTCAGAGGGACAAGGAGAGTTAGGACTTGCCTAAAAGACCAACAGCAAGAGGCTTATTTACTTATTGACTGTTCCCCCTTGAACTCCATGCTTGCTGACATTCTCATGATTAAACTGCCTTGAACTCTTTCTGAAACAAAATCAAAACGTAAATTAAGATCTGGATAAATAGCTTAAAAAAAAGTGTAAGTTTTATCCACAGGAAGACCTCTGATATTTACTAGGTGAGGTAACAGAGAAAGCTTCATCTCTTTAAGCTATTTTTTTTAATCTCTTGAGGCTTCCTTGGTTTGATCTCTTTTAAAAAATGAATACTAGCAAGTAGCACTGTGGCTCCAAGTGGCAGAATGCTAGCCTTGAGCAAAAGAACTCAGGGAAGTGTCCAGGCCTTGAGTTCAAGCTCCATGGCCAAAATAATAATAATAATAATAATAATAATAATAATAATAATAATAATAATAATAATAAAATAATTTCTCCTTATAATTATGAAAATAAGATTTATATACAGCCACTGGCCTGTAATAGACAGTCAGTAATTGATAGCTATTAACTAGAGTTTCTAACTACATCAAAACAAGAGAGAGAGAGGAAGAGAGAGACTTGAATTAGTCTAATTTTTATCATTCCGATATTTTGGAAATCATGTGCAAGTACCCCAGTTTTTAATAGGCATTCAAGTGGTGTCAATAGACAAATGCAATGATAATTGTCTTTACTTCTTTTTTTTTTTTTTTTGGTAGTGCTGAGGTTTGAACTTAGGGCTTTGTGCTGGCTAGGCAGGCACGCTGTCACTGAGCCACATTCCCAGCCCTTTCTTTACTTCTCCATCAAAAGCAAAATGAATTTCAGCAATGCATTCAGAAAACAACCATAAAGGTCAAAGAATCCTTCATCTAATTCTCTAAGCCTACTAAGTGATTAAATGCAATATTTGATCTTTAAGTCTAAGTACTATAATGTAGTTTTTGAGAAGTTGAGGGTTCATCCATTTGAATATCTGACCCTAGGCTCAGGCAGTTGATGCTATGTGATGTTACACATGACCTTTGAGCTATGAATTCCTACATGTGAGGTGAAAAGTTTGAACTAGATTTCCAGTTGAACTGTTCCTTTGACCATATCACACATTTTATGTACTAGAGATAGGACGGCTGTAGACAGGGAAAACTATTAAAGTAGGAAATGGGAAACAAACTGAAAAGTTAGTGCCTGAAGTACTTATATAGGTCATTCATTGGAGTTCTAAAATCCTATGCTTGTCAGACAATGATTCTTCTATATATAGCTTTTTCTCTCTTCCCCAGCCCTATCTTTTCACTATAGAAAGCATTCAACAATTTTTAATGAAGAAAAATATATACAAACTTAAAAAAGAAAGAGAGTCATCACAAACTAATAGCCAGAGATGTCTCTGATTTTTCTTATATACTTTAATTCCAGTTCACAGATAGACAACAACCTGAAAATCTTTCCAGAGTAATCTCAAGGGTCTGTATGCTGTGGAAATTAACAAGATGGTGATTGATCACCAAATGGTGGGGGGGAAAGGGGAGGGACCTAAAAATGTATTCAAAAAATGAAAACAAATGACATTGTCTGGATTTTTATTTCAAAGAACAAAAGATGGAACAATCAGCATGATGCCAAGAAAATTAATTCAATATGCATAGAAGATTAAATGCCAATCAAACAGTGGGCTGTAGGAATCCGTACAGTCACATGGTGGAGAATCAACAGTGAAAGTCCAGACTTCTGTTTTGGTTTTACACTTACTTTTGAATAAAGCCACAGACTTTGCAAACCATATGATGGATACTTTCTGCTAGATATTTTTAATTTAATATAATTGTTTTTGACAGTTCCTTATACTGAGTCATAGATTGTGTACATTAAAGATGAGCCATGGGTAGAGAAAACTATTGCACTGGGAATGCAAAACAATGTGTGTGTGTGCGTGCGCATGCGTGTGTGCACGTGTGTGTGTGTGTGTGTGTGTGTAATTTGAAATATTCTATCCACATTTTTTATATGAAAGAAGGAATTAAGGTTAACAAAAAATCATATTAGAGTTTGCTGTTGAAAGGTTTTCTCTCATTATTATCTTTTGAATAATTCAATAAACTATCACACCTCTGGTGAATTTTATCTTTTCAACTATTTTTAAATCGATAATTGAATTTTCCTTAGGAATTAAGGTAGTATACTTTATGGGAGATTTCACTTAGTGAGTAGAATGAACTACATTGATATGTTTATACAGCCAGATTTCAACACATTGTCCATCAGTAAAGATTATTTTGGGTTGGTCCACACTGCATCTCCATCCTTCTGAATGAAATTCCATCTTCCTAATCCGAAACCCCTGCTCATATTTTCTGAGTGTCTTCAGGAATTCTCTGAATATCCCTAATCCCAGTAGTTAGAAGTCCCAAGTTGTCTCAGTTTCCTGCTTAATGACCATACAAGGATAGGGACTGATAATGTACATAAATCAGACCAGCTGCCCGCACTTCTGAAGCATTATGGATAGTTTATTGAATAGTGCCTTTTAGATCATCCAGCATGTACTAAAGTAATGAGCTAAAACTCAGTTCAAACCCTAATAATATTCTATACCTAAATAAACAAGCTATCAAGGTAGAAAATGCAAAAAAGGATTACCAGATTTAACCAGTAAACAATGATAGCAGAAATAATTAGTAATATCACTACAAAAAGTTGTAGAGGTGACAGATTAGAAATCAAATGTTAAAATAAAAGAGAAGATAGCGAATAATTAGATAACAAATATATCATTCAAATGGATTTATTTTAATTTTTTATTGTCAAGGTGATGTACAGAGGGGTTACAGTTACATAAGTAATGTACTTATGAGTACATTTCTTGTCAAACTTGTTACCCTTTCCCTCATGTTTCTCCTACTTTCCCTCCCTTCCACACCCCAAGTTGTACAGATTGTTTCCAACATATTGTCTTGTGTATATCACTGTTGCACTGGATTTGTTTTAAAATGACATAGGAATTAAACACTGACAACTGTAGAGCTTAGAGCAGATACTAGCAACTATGACTGGCTGCCTGTTTTAGTAAATAAAGTTTTATTGAAAACAGATACTGACATGAATTTGCCTATTGTCTATGGCTCTTCTCACACGATAACAGCAGAGTTGAATGGTTGCAACTGAAGCCGCCTGGCATACAAAGCCTACAATGTTTATCATCTGGCTCTTGTTTGATAACTTCCATCTTTGACCTCTGGAAACATTGTGAAAAATGATTCTGATATGAGCTAAATCTCTGACACTTAAACTGAAACTACTGGGGTTTTTTTTTAAAGTTTTTTTTATTGTGAAAATACCGTACAGAGGGGTTAAAATTACATGGGCAAGATAATAAGTACATTTCTTATCAAGCATTGTTGCCTCCTCCTTTATTTCCCCTTATCATCCCTTCCCATCTCCCCTCACACACACCTCCTCACCCCACCCCTAAAGTTGTAAAGTTTGTTTTTCGACATTACATCTTGTACATCTCATTGTTGCAATGGGTCCACCTGTATCCCTATTTAAACAATTTGTTTTTTCCCTTCCCCTCCACAAATTATACCAACATCAAATATAGTGAAAACGGGTTATGCCGTGGGGGAGGGACATACAAAGCAACAAAAAAATCACCTTATAAATACGTTAGAAACAATAGCAAGGAAGAAAAACTATTTAAGCCTTGTCTTGGGGTTCATTTAGCCTAACATCAACTTTTCTGACCATTTCTGCTTGTCTCAGACATATACTAGTTATTGCAAATAAGGGGAACCATGGGAACCTATGTTTTTGGGGCCTGGCTTACTTCACTTAATATAATTTTTTCCAAATCTTTCCATTTCCTAACAAATGGTGCAATGTCATTCTTTCTGATGGAGGCATAGAATTCCATTGTGCATATATACCATATTTTTTTGATCCATTCATCTACTGAGGGGCATCTGGGTTGGTTCCATATCTTAGCTATGGTAAATAATGCTGAAATAAGCATAGTTGTGCTGGTAGCTTTAGTATGGTCTTGTTTGTGATCATTTGGGTAAATGCTCAAAAGTGGGATTGCTGGGTCACAAGGGAGCTCTATGTGGAGTCTTTTGAGGAACCTCCATAGTACTTTCCAAAGTGGTTGAACAAGTTTACACTCCCACCAACAATGAAATAAGGTTCCTTTCTGTCCACATCCCCTCCAGCATCTGTTGTTAATAGAGTTCTGGATTATATCCATTCTAACTGGGGTGAGGTGGTATCTCAATGTTGTTTTGATTTGCATTTCTTTTATGGCTAGGGAGGTTGAGCATTTCATGTGTCTATTGGCCATCCTTCTTTCCTCTTCAGAGAAGTTTCTCTTTAAGTCTTTAGCCCAATTATTTATTGGGCAGTTTCTTTGAGGATTTGTTGTTGGGGGATTAAGAAACTTCTGTTTTTGAACATAATATGAACTTACATCCATGTCTCACATTATTCCACACTGTAGGCTGTTTGTGGGTGAGTTCCATTTACTGTGGGTTGAAGTGATGAATTTAGAGAGCCCCCTCCTATCTGCACATTGTATAATTTTTCATATAGAAAGTCAATTAGATAAAGAATACCCTTACCTTATCAAAACCTTAAGAGCAATAATTCTTTATACATTTGAATTATAATATTTTCCAAACAAATGAGAAAATACTTTGAGAAGGATGACTGAAAAGATCCTCTGTGATGCTTTAGGAAAACAAGTCTGTAAAGAACACAAAGCAAGAGGGGGCATGGAGAAGATTGTGGTCCAAAGGTTCTGATGACTATCTACTTTCTGGCTAATTGTGACATCCACGTTAATTGTGAAACCATGTGTCCACAAGTCTCCATTTCTGGATTCTGCAATCCTCCTTGATAGTACAAAGCTCATTTTATTGGCAGCAGCACTTTCATCTTCAACTCCAGCATAGAGATGGAGATAGGTAGATAGATAGATAGATAGATAGATAGATAGATAGATAGATAGATAGATAGATAGAGATAGAGATAGAGATAGAGATAGAGATATCTCTACGGGGAGACAGAGATGGAGATGGAGATAGAAACAGAGATCCATATATGATATATTAACATAAATTAAAGTGTTCACATTTTAAAGTAAAAAGTAACACCTAAACCATTGTGAATACTTAGAGTTAAACCACATCACTGATCTGCAAAATAGCTTAAATTAGATCTGGGGCCTTGGCTCAAGTGAGTGAAGGACAAGTACCTGAGTTCAAATCCCAGTACTGCCAAAAAGAAAAAAAAGAGGGCTTAAAATACCTTCTTCTTTCCTTGAGCTGAAGAGCTGAGGGACAGCACCCAGGCCCAGAGTTCAGGCCCCATGACTTGAAAAACAAACAAACAAACTTTCTTGTACTGAGGGGCATCTGGGCATCTGGGTTGGTTCCATATCTTCTTCACCATCATATGGTGAATAATGCTGCAATAAGCATAGTTGTGCTGGTAGCTTTAGTATGGCCATGTTTGTGATCATTTGGGTAAATTCTAGAAGTGGGCTTGCTGGGTCATAGGGGGGCTCTATGTGGAGTCTTTTGAGGAACCTCCCTACTGCTTTCCAGAGTGGTTGAACAAGTTTACACTCCCACCAATAATGCATTAGGGTTCCCTTTTGACCACATCCCTTCCGGTATCTGTTGTTATTGGATTTCTTGATTATAGCCATTCTAACTGGAGATGCCCTGGAGATGAATGGATCAAGAAAATGTAATATATATGGAATTCTATACTTGCATCAGAAAGAATGACACCACCCCATTTGTTAGGAAATGGAAAGACTTGGAAAAAATCATTTTAAGTGAAGTAAGCCAGACTCAAAGAAATATTGGTCCTATGGTTTCCCTCATTTGCAACAATTAATACACATCTAGGGTAGTCTTATCAGATGAGCAGAAAAGCTCAAAAGCTATGTACATATGACCATATAAGATGATGCTAAGTGAAATGAACCCCAAGATATGGATACAAGAGGTCTTTCTGTGTTGTTGTTATTTTTAATGTACTATGTGTTTTTCTGTTTCTTTCATATGTTCTTCCCCTCTATGTTGTCACTGTATTCAATTTTGGTACCCTGCATCTTGTATATACATTTATCTAATTTGGGGATAGGAGGGGGAATAACAAAATACTGAAACAAGGGCATGGGATGACCCACTGCAACAATGATACTCACAAGACACTATGTTGGAAATGATCTTTACAACTTCATTGGGGGAGCGAAGGAGTGGAGGAGGAGGTGGGGGGAGGGAAGGGATAGTAGGAGAAAAACAAAGGAGGGGATAACATTGCTCTAAAGAAATTTACTCATTTCCTTACTCATATAACTGTAACCCTGTATGGGATCTTTACAATAAAATAAAGTGTAAAAAGAAAACTACCCAACTACATAACTGTGTGGGATTTAATGCTCTATATATACTTGGCCCCTAAAAATATGTTATCAACTGTCTTCTGTTAGGCTAGACATTAAAGAAACTTGAAAACAAAGTAAAACAACTCCCTCTTCTCGTCCATATTTAGAATATGTTTATATATTAACACACAATAAATATTTTAATAAAGTAATAAATATGCTGAAGCTTTCATAGGTTTAATTTCTGATATTGTACATATATATCAATAGCTGTAACCCATGTAAATAAATACTCCTTGTGAACCCTAGTACTCTGTGTGCGTGTGTGTGTATGCGTGTGTAGTGTGTGTGTGTATGTGTGTGTGTGTGTGTGTGTGTGTGTCTGGGGCTCGAACTCTAGGCCTGAGCACTCTACCACTTGAGCCATAGCTCCACTTCTGGTTGTTTTGGTTTTGTTTATTTTTATTTGTTTGTTTGTTGTAGTTAATTGGTGACACACTTTCTTGCATGAGCTGACTTCAAAGAATGATCCTCAGATCTCAGACTCTAAGCCTCCTCTCCTTCCTCCTCTAAAACCACCACCTTCTTTTCCTCTTCTTCTTCTTCCTCCTTCTTTCTTCCTCTCCTTCCTGCTCCTCCTTCCCCCTCATACCCACCCACAACTATCTGCTACTTCGACTAAACAGTCTTGACTGAAAAGAATAGGATTTGTAAGATAGTTCCAAATTCTTATAATATTGAAAAGTAACTTCAAGAAGCTTATGGTCTAATATTCATTTTATAAAATCATTTTTACAGTTGCTACTTGACAAAACTAATAATTCCATGAAAAGTAATGTTGAGTGATACCTTCCACTAGGTTTATGAAGTGATATGTATGGCATCTCATTATCATATTAATCTGTAATTCTCTGATCACATACTTGCTGTGGAGCAGGTTTTCACATCCTTATTGATCTTCTGCATATCTTCTTTGGTGAATTATCTGTTCAGAGCGCTTGAGAAAAAATGAGTTTACTTCCTAGAAAGTGACCTCCTGCTTACCATGGAGATCTTAAGCTCAGTATCTTCTCTTATTTCAGCTCCACAAGTATGCACACATGTGATCAAGAACCACTTAATCTTCACCCCATTGAATGTTCAATTACTTTAATCTCTCCTTCTAAATGATGTCTTCCATCCTATTTTTCATCAGTGTTATTTCTCCTTTCTATGTCTCCTCCCTTGTCTTTTTTTTCTAAGGATTTACAGAATAGCCAAGTGTATTTCTGTTATAGTCTTTCTACAATCTCCTGATAAAAAGTTAAAAAGTAACTTTGGATGCCTATCCAGAATTTGGTTATGACATTAATTCCATTGAACTCTCTGTACTTTTTGTTGGCTTCTTCATTATTGCTCCCTATGACCTTTCTGAATTGTGTATCAGCTTCCCACTTGTAAGGAAGATCTTATCAACATTTCAATGCCGTGAGATTAGAAGCTAAGATGAAAGGAAAGTTCATGAAGAGCAAGAATGGAGCTCATCGTTGTGTGTGCATGTCTATGCACATTTGATGATTCAAAAGAAAAGTTTTAGTTACCTGAATTTTGCCATTAAAATTATATATATATATATATATATATATATATATATATATATATATATATATATATACTTCAGTTCAAATACTTGGTCTTCCCTCTTTTCAAGGTACACCAGTCTTTCTAGCTTGCCATTCTTTTCTTTTTGTGACTTATTGCTAGGGTATTGTTTTAGCAAAGGAAGAAAAGAAGTAGATATTTAGAAACTGTTCTTTTAAAAAGAAGATACCATATATTTTGAAAGGAATTTTTTTCTTTTACACGATAAGACTTGGGGCACATCTTTGTATTGTTGGCAGTTTTCCATTATCTAGTCTGTGGACTTTTCAAATGCTTGCCTTGGGGAGAAGCAATCAAGATTAAGCAAAAATAAGCCAGCAGTCACCCCAAATCAAAAGCGACTGGATAATTAATGGGGAAAGCAATGTAGTTTCTGGAGGCTCATAAAAGAAAATAATACAGTAGAAAATTTAAAGTTAATGCTATTTTCCTTAACCCATACTCCTTTTCTTTTTCTGATATAAATTTTATAAAGGGTATGAGGTCACCTCCTTTTCCTCATACCTGTCCCTCTACATGGGCATCTTACAGCATGAGATCTAGATCATCAAAACTAACAAAAGAGAAAGACATCAGTGGCTCATGCCTATAATCCTAGCTACCCAGAAGGCTAAGATCTGAGAATCATGGTAACAAAGCCAACTGCAGGCAGGAAACTCTGTGAAACTTTTATCTCCAGTTAACTACCAAAATGCCAGAAATGGAGCTCAAGTGGTTGAGCACTACCCATGAAGCACAAAAGCTCAGGGACTGTACTCAGGCCCTGCATTCAAGCCCCGGAATGAATGAATGAAGAGAGAGAGAGAGAGAGAGAGAGAGAGAGAGAGAGAGAGAGAGAGAGAGAGAGAGAACCAGAAATAATACATTTCAGTAACATAACCATATATATATAATTGGTTACATTTAGTCCTCTTTATTATATTGATCATGACTAGAAGAAAATCACACTTACTGTCCTGCTCAGACTCTAGGAAAAAGGATTACCCAAAGGCATGAACAGCAGGAGGAATTGAAATCATATGAGCCACAAGGACCTTTCTACCAGTCCAATAAAATTACTTCATCAGTTCAAAGAAGTTTGGAGGCTATGAAGTCAAGATGATCTTCAAGTTGGAGCCATCCCTTTTTGAAATCTGTGAACATATAGTAAAATAGACATATACATTGCAAAATGCTAAGTAGTGTTATCAAGTCTTAGGACATGAAAGGAAAGTTTCTGTGTGCATGTTACCAAGTATCTGGTCAAAATCAGAAGGTTAATCTGCCTTTGCTTCTAATCAAAGAACTGTGCCAGAAGTCTAAATAAATATGGACCTGGAGCCAAGGAAATGGAATTTCATGAATGCTACTTATCCATACATCTGGATCTGGAGAAACTCAATTTAGTATAAAGTGTAGAAGATGACCATGGAAGCCATTCACAGACATGCTCCCAGGAGTCTACCTCCAAAACATCTGAAAAGTCAATGTTTCAAAACTTAGCCAGCAGAAAAGAATTGTGATTCTCCATACTCTTTGAAAAGTAATAACCCATGAGAGTGGGTAGAAGATTTAAGAATTCCCATGAAGGATAGAATGAAGGAACTCTCACTAAAGTTTCATTAACATAGGCTCCATACACAAAAGCTCTCAATCAAGATTTTGTTCATGTAAATAGTACAGAGACTCTGTTAGTTAAAGAATCATCTAAACACAGAACTGGCTTAAAGTGAGTTTTCTTTGAAATACCTCAGCTGCTTTTTGAGTGTCATCTATCCATTCATTCTTAGGAAGACACACACACAAAAATAAAAATAAAACTCTTGATAGTTCATCCTGTGATGGTTATCAGTGTTGCAAGCATTGTCCATTTTCTTTATACTGAATATACTGCACAATACTCCATTGTGTATATCTCTTATGTTCTAGATCCAATTATCAGCTGTACAGCATCATAATTTGGCTGTTTTGAATTGTGTGCTTCAATAAATACAGTGTGCCAATGTCTCTGTTGTGTCTAAATGTGCATTCTTTTCACCTATGCCCAAGAGTGGTATCACTGGATCATGGGCTAGTTAAACTTTTACTTTTCTGGAGAAACTCCATATTGATTTTCATAGTGGTTGCATTAGTCTTTATTCCCTCCAACAGCATAAAAGAGCAGCCAGATCCGATTTAAAATAATTAATTTAAAGGGTGTTTTAATTATGTCACTAGAATGAAACTAAAAAGAATTCATATTTTACCTATGTCGCAGATGTTAGCTCCGTGCATGGCCTCAAGTCCATTTCTAGACTATTCATTTGAATACTTCTTTTAACTTACAGTAAGAACCCCTCTGTACAGTATGTTCACAAATAAAATTAAATTAAATTTAAAAAAAAGAAATCTAAGATCTGTTTTCTGTATCTCTAAAGCTTCAGGCTGAGGAAGTAGAATGTGTTTTTCTAATCAGCACTGACTCCTAGTTTCTGCTCTGGCATAATCTTCTAGCTTTCATTCATGTTATAACTATTTTCCCTACATTGCTGTGACTATTGCTGAAACTATGCTGTAACTAAAACCAGGGTACCGACAAAGTTCCACTGAAGACTTAGGGGAAAAAGGCACAGGAAAGCAATTTCCACATTAAATATGTATATATAACTACACATCCTTATTTTATTATATTTAGCTTTATAAATATGCTATCCCTTTTGTGTGTAACCTTCCGAAACTTACTTTAGATCAAGTTAATAAAATATATCCGTGCAAGTTCAGCTTCCCACTAACAATATGCTGGTCCTTGGTTTGGGTTGGGCAGTTAAGTTCACCAGTATTTGTTTCAGTGTTTTTCTTTTAAATTAAACATTACAATATGTTCTCTGGTATACACTAAGCATTGGCTACCTCAGTCCTGAAAATTCTTCCAGCCACAGACACCTCCACAAATCCCTTCCAGGGAGACTCCAGATTCCAATCTCTCTGTCCCTCTTCTTTCTTTCCTCTAATTGCATCCCTTAATCCTTCAGTTCCTTTACTAGTTTCATAAATGCATTAACATATAAGAAGCAACTCCAATGTCAGAGTGGCTTAATACAATAATGCCACACCATTGGTTCATATGAAATCCAGACCAGAGGCTCTTGCCCAGAGGATTTTCTGGGCTGCTCCTCCAAGGAAGTTACTGACAAGGAATTCAGATTCTTCCCCAGTTCGTTCTACTGTAAGTGGCCTACAGTGAATCACTTCCACTCACTTTCCATTCAAAGAGTTTGATAATACCAGCTGCCAGCAGTCTCCAAGGACTGATGGGAAAGTGGCATCTCCACATGTGTCCTAAAGAAAACTAAAATAATTTGGTAAACTTCTACTATTGTTTTTGTTCTGTTGCTTTTCCAGTGGTTCAGGAAATTGAGAAATACAGCAAAATAGTAGGTAGAAGGATTTTTTTAATTGTGTGTGTGTGAGTATGTTATTGTTGTTGTTTTCAGGACCTGGATAGTATCTCTGAGTTTTTTGCTCAACTCTAGTGCTCTACAACTTGAACCACAGATCCACTTCCAGCTTCTTTTTTTTTTTTTTTTTTGGTGGTTAGTTGGAAATAAGAATCTCAAGGACTTTCCTGCTTGGGCTGGCCTCCAACCAAGATCCTCAGATCTCAGCCTTCTGAGTAGCTAGGATTACAGACATGAGCCACTGAAGCCCAGCTCAAGTCATTTGTTTTGTTTGTTTTGTTTTGTATTTTCACTCATAAATATATATCAAGCCATTCCTGATATAAAAGCAAAACCTTTTCTGTGACTGAATCTGCTGCAATGGGGTGGAAGGAAAGCTGTTACTAAATGGCTTTCTTTTCAGTTGCTTTTTTTTTTTTTTAAAGCAATAGCATCTTCCTCTTGGGAAAGAAACTCAGAATGAAAAAATCACCTGAGGTGCTGAACTCATTTGTTTTCTCAAGTTTTCTCAGAGCCAGTTGTCTTGGAAACCAAGAGAAGAGATTTTAAGATAGAAGAATGACCATCCTGAGCTAAAAAAAAGCTTCACTTGCACATGAAAATTGCTGTGGTCTGGAGGATTGACATCCTGGAATCTGTCGCAAACCTGAACCAAGGTGGATCGCATCATGAACGAAGACGAATTCCCCCAACTCAAAAGGAAGAGCATTCCATCCAGTGAGTGTAGCTACTCAAGAGATAGCCCAGTACACCATATCCTTGGGCTCAGCCAGGGTTGGGAAGAATGACTGAAGACAAAGGGGGAATCTCTGGTTATATTGATGGAAATCTGAAGCATCTTCTCAGAGTGCTTTTCGATAGTCCTTCTGTGCTATTCTCTTCCCCCAGACAACTTTGAAGAGATAAAACACAGCAGAGAAAGACCATCACCTGGCTATCATGGGTCTAATTCAGCATCCTACTAGAGAAATCCTCTCTATTCAACAATGCACCTACAGCAGCAGAGCTGAAGGGGGCTCTTAGACCAATCAGCCTGGGTGCTCCTTTATCCTCATCCGGGTCCAACAAGCACAGGAGAGCACAGATGCAGGAAAGAGTCTCTTACCACCTCAAAGAAGACAGACATAACTCAGAATCAAAAACTTGAAAGCCCTGGCAAGTAGAAATAAGAAATTGAGATTGAGATGAAATGTGAGTTTAACTGGAGTGACAGTAGGCAATGCCCAATACCACGATAAATGAGTGACCTGTTAGTGGAAGCCATAGCCAATGCAGAGCCACATGATTGGAGGCTAATACCATGATCACCACCTCCCAGGAAGGCCCAGAGTCACAGGAGAATAATCAATGCAATTAACAAACTACATAATCCAATTAACTAAGTAGTTAGCAAAAGAAGATCTGAAGTCTAACTAAAAGTGCTGATAACTGTAAACTGGCAATAACGTGATGGGGAAATAGTGTTTCATATTTTTATACACTTAAGTTTTAATTGTACTCATTTATGACTTTATCTTTTCTCTAAACTATACATTATTGATCATGTTTTATGGTCTAAGCACTGCATTAGGTGTTGAGTATACAAATATTAATAATAAGTCTAAGTTTTTGAGTCTAGGATGTGGGTAGCTAGACTACAGAACCCACTTGACCTTAGTGTTAATCACTGCCAGAAGAGATTCTGTTTCTTTCAGATAGGGAGAGACAGAACTTTAAAACAAAAATGTAATGCTGTCACTTAGACCTCACTGAAAATGATGGCTCCCAAGGGAATGGATCTGAAAATGAAGAATCATGTGTGGAAAGAAATGATGACAGACAATTAAAACAAATGCTACCTGTATTTCTAACATGTTCTTGGCTCCTAGCCTTCCTTAGAGTAGCTTCATTTCTACCTTTGAGTCCCATAAAACACAATTAGCATTCAAATATTACCCCCTCTTCCTTTTTTTAAATTTTTTTGTCAGTTATGGGGCTTGAACTCTGGGCCTGGGTGCTGTCCCTCAGCTCTTCAGCTCAAGGCAAGCACTCTACCACTTAAGCCACAGCGTCACTTCTGGTGGTTAAGTGGAGATAAGAATCTCACAGATTTTCCTGCCCCAGCTGGCTTTGAACCACGATCCTCAGATCTCAACCTACTGGACTGCTAGGATTACAGGCATGAGCCACTGCTATCTAGCCTTCTCTTCCTTTTATTATCTAGGGACTTGACTCTACAGATACAACAATCTTTTACCCAAAATGGTTTATTTCCCTCTTGCAGGAGAAATAGCTTATCTTAGTATAAGGCCACCCTTCTTGATTAAAGACAAGAGCAAAGGGCTGGGCTCCTGTAGATCATGCCTGGAACCCTAGCTACCCAGCAGGCTGAGATCTGAGGATGGACATTGAAAGCAGGTCCAGGAAAGAAAGCCCATGGGGTTCTTATCTCTATTTAACTGCCAAACTGGAAGTGGAACTGTGGCTCCAATGGTAGAGTCCCAGGCTTGAGGGACAGAGCTCAGGCCTTGAGTTCAAGCCCCAGTACTGGCACTAAAATATTAATAATAATTCAATTTAATATTTAAAATTTTTAAAGGACAGGAGCAGAGGAAATATGAGGAGGGAAAGGAACATGAAACATTAATCCCTGTTTATAGCAGAGATAGTTCTTCACCATCTTGTATCAATTGCCCCTTTCTTTAGCAAGAGAATCCCCCGATTAGTAACTGGTTAAAAGCACTTTAATTTCTCAAACCTCATAGCCTAGTATGATATAAGACTAAGTTCTAGTTAATGAGCACCAAGACAAGACAACAAGACAACATGGGATTTCTAGAAGATTGCTGAAACTCAGACTAACTGATAACACACATACACACACACACATACACACACACACACACACACACCTGTTTTGTCCTTTCCCTCTTCCCTATTCTTGCTTTGCTGGAATATTAAACAAGAGTCTTCAAATTCTTCTTGGGACAAGAGGTGACCTTGAAACTAAAATTCTTCCACAGAATAGCGAAGTGGGATGGTGGAAGGACCCATATTATCCATCATAAAATCACTGGACCTTTCTCTGTGGTTTGTTCCTATGCAAGAGAAATATACATGTCTATTTTACCTATGGCATTTGGAGTTTGCTATTACACAAACTACCCCTAACTATAGAGATATTAGAAACCAGTTGATATGTCTTTGTATAATCTATACAACTTTTTATTTTGTGTCATTCCTGGGGCTTGAACTCAGGCCCTGTGCACTGTCCCTGAGCTTCTTTGGCTCAAAGCTAGCACTCTCCCACTTGAACCACAGCTCTACTTCTGACTTTTTTTGTAGTTTATTGGAAATAAGAGTCTCACAGATTTTCCTGCCAGGCTGGCTTCAAACCATCATCCTCAGATCTCAGCCTCTTCAATAGCTAAGATTATAGGCGTGAGCCACCAATGTCTAGCTTACATTACCATCTAAAAAGGAAATAAAAAAGCAACCAAAAAACTTTCAAGCTTTCATTTTGTCTTTAAATTGAACTAGGCAATCACTAAGGTACCTTTGAACTACAGATAACTTTTCCAATCCTATATGTCTTCCTTTTATTACAGGGTTGGTGAAAAGATCCAAAAGCACAATTATTATTTAGCAAACTGTTAGCAGCACTGGCGAGGAACTTTGAAGGTGTAAATGTAATCCCCTCAAGACCAATAAGGAAAGGGCCACACATTTTTCAGACAAGGAAACTGAAGTGTAAAGAGGTTAAATAATGTGTCCAGACTCACACAGTTGAATCTGAATTCAAAGCCGGAAGTCTAGCTGGGTACTAACCCCAAATACATAGACCAATAACTAACTCTCCTTAATCAACAGATCAGAACGAGTCTAGAACAATATGATCCGAGGACCCTATTAGAACTTAGAAACAGTTCTACTTATTTCGAAGGACTGGAATGGGTTTCCTCCCAGGATCTAAGATACTTTCTCAGCACAGCCTGGGGAAGGAAAGTGTTCATTCCCTCTAATAAATCATTTTTTATTCTAAATAGATAGATAACTGAATAAGCCATCGCCCCTCTGGTTCTCCAGCCGGGGCACCCCATTGATGTTGCCGCAGCCTGGCGGTAGATTGGCACGTCTTTGCAGAACTGCCATCCATCAGTCGCCCGCGCTGGGATTCCTCCTTGCTTTCCTGGCATGTGCATCTTGGGTTTCACATAGAAATGTGAAAAATGCCTTTAAGCTCATTTCAACATGAAATACAATATATTCGCCAGATAAGCGAGACCCTCCTATTAATCATAAATCAATTATGTTTATCCTTAGCCAAGAAAGGACTCAAATGTTCTTTCCTCGTTTTGAAATCCAATCTGCTATTCACAATAATTACGCTGCCCTTGGTATGAATCATGGTCTCAGGCTGTAATTGTTGGTACATGGCTCATTCACCTAACTGCTTTATAGCATTGCAAATGATCAGTTCACTTGTGGTAGGATTTGGGGAGTTATTAAACTAAATCCTTTCACACACTAGACTTGCCTTTGTTGCATCTCATCTTTTGTTCAGCTTTTACACCCAAGCTGGTTGAAAACTGTAGCAAGTATAGGAAAGTCTTCCTGTACTTCCTATAAAGTTTTTGATGATGGTAGTGTTGGGGCCAGTATCTGGGGCTTGAACTCGGGGCATGATCACTTTTACTCAAGGGTCTACCACTTTAATCACAGCTCGCTTCTGGCTTGTTATGGATTAATTGCAGATATTGCGAACTTTTCTGCCCAGGCTGGCTTTGAACCTCGTTCCTCAAATCTCCACCTCCTGAGTAGCTACTATTAAAAGCCATCAGCACCCTTAGCTGAACATAGTGCTAAATAACCCTGAGCACTGCAAAGCTAAATCTGGGGTTTGTAAAGGCAACCCCAAACTTTCCTTGATCCTGCCTTTCTTTCTGGAAGCCACATTCCTTCTTTTTTCTTTTTTCTTTTCTTTTTAACTTTTGTTTCTCCTCATCTCTTTGAAAATATGTTAGCATCCTATGTGAAAATGCTTTTAAAATCTTAAAGTCTTGCTGTCAGGTCACAAGTCAGGTATATACAAACAAAAGTGAGTTCTTTTCCACAGTTCCTATACTAGACACTCTAGAGGTGTTTTATTTAGAGATAGACAGCTGTCTGTTCCTCTAGTGCTTCTGACATCACCTTATTCCACGCAGATTAAGAAGGTGTCATGGAGTCACGTCTGGTCCTACCCCTCTGGAAATGTGAGTCATGACCTGGGGATTACGTCCCGCTGCCCTTTCCACATTCAATGTTCAAGTGTCAGCTCAAAGGGAAGCAGGTGGAGTCAGCCAAGAACGGCCATCTGACTGGGGCTGCCATCCCCCGGATGTCAGGAGATGGACGGACAGAAGGTAGGGGGACCCTGTGATCCCCACAGAAAACACAGGAATGAAAGGACAAACTTCCTTGACACGTAGCCCCTAGAAAGTACATTTTATTGGGTCTATTTGTAGAGGTGGGGATAAAGAATCAAATAACTAGGAAGGGCAAAATTTGTGTCTGGAATCCCAGGTTTGAGCCACTAAAACCCATGGTGTAAACCACTACCTGCTCCTACATTGCCTTAACTGAGGGCTATGCCAAGTGATTTCCCAGGGCGATGGGGAGCTGTAGACTGGTACCTCACCCCTGTAACCCTAGCTACTCAGGAGGCTGAGATCTGAGGATCACAGTTTAAAGTTAACTAGACAGACAATTCTGTGAAACTCTTATTTCCAACTAAGCACCAAAAAACCAAAGTAGAAGTGGTGCTCAAGTGGTAGAGCACCAGCCCAGAGAGGAAAAAAATCAAGAGACAATGTCCAGGTCCAGAGTTCCAGTCCCTAGTACCAGCTTTCTCTCTCTCTCTCCCCTCTCTCTCTCTCTCTCTCTCTCTCTCTCTCTCTCTCTCTCTCTCTCTCTCTCTCTCTCTCTCTCTCTCTCTCTCTCTCTTTCTCTCTCTCTCTCTCTCATGCACGCATGCGCACATACACACACACACACACACACACACACACAATTTAAGAAAAATGTGATCTTAAGTTTATCAACTAACAGAGAGGTCATGGTTTCTTTGTCATGGATTACATGCTACCAATTTTCTATCTTTCTTCATTAGCCTGCATGTCTCCTTATAATCAGCTGATGTTTAGACATTTCCTCTTACTTTTCTACCATCAATGCTCAGTGTTTGTTTGCTTTTGTTTGTCTTTATAGAGTTGAAATACATACAGATAAGGTTATCCAAAGACACAATTCATTGCAATTGGTTGACAACCATTTTCTTAATCAATACATGTATTTGCACATAAAGGGATGCAAAGATGATCCTGTGTTTTATAAGATGATTGGCTTTCTAAGCTACAGAATGATACCCTTCTTAAAATGGGTTGCTGAGTGGTCCACCACCCCACCACCCTCCGCTGCACTCTTGGCTCCTTGTATGGAGCTGCACTGACATCTAGTGGCAAAAAGCAGAGCATCTTTCCATTCTTACACAGCAAGTGAAACCTAAAGTTCATACAGCGCTTCACAGTTTGTAATTTCACGGCCCTCTGTTGATTGTCCGTTTGTAGACTTGAATATGATCCCTTTCCTATAGTCCTTAAAAATTGTAAGTTTCTTTTATAATGAATTTTAGGTTATTCTGAGTATGTGAGTGCATCGAAAGATTCTATTCTTTATATTTTATACTCCCGGGGATAATGGTTCTTAAATATCAGTAATTAGATCAAATCTGTTTTTTGTTTTTATTTTTTGGTGTTGGTCCTGGGGCTTAAACTCAGGGCCTGGGTCCTGTCCCTGGACTTTTTTGCTCAAGGATAGCATTCTAGCAGTGGAGCCACAAGCCCAAATTCCAGCTCTTTGATGCTTAATTAGAGATGAGAGTCACAAACTTTACTGCCCAGGCTGCCTT
Organism: Dipodomys merriami; assembly: GCF_024711535.1. Classification (NCBI taxonomy): domain Eukaryota; kingdom Metazoa; phylum Chordata; class Mammalia; order Rodentia; family Heteromyidae; genus Dipodomys; species Dipodomys merriami. Next base: position 25,950,002 of record NW_027202826.1, read on the forward strand.
TGAACCATGATTCTCAGATCTCAGACTCCTGACTAAAATTACAGGCATGAACCTCTGGCACCCAGCTTTTATTTTATTTTTATGATATAATTTGAATTTCTTTTTATTATTTTCCTCAAAGAGTCATACAAAGGGGATTCAATTTAACATATGCATGGATGTACAATGCATCTTGATCAGTGTCACCCCTTCCAGCATCCTCCCCATCTCCCATCCATCCTTTTCCACCGGTCTCTTCATTTCCTAGTTCCATTATCACATAAGTTCACTTTCCATTATGATTGTATTCATCCACCATTCTCTCTATCCTCTGTCGCCCTCCCCTGAGCCTCCATCTCACCCATACAGCGCATGTTTCAGCATCTTAGTATTCATTCATTAAACTATGTATTAATTGTTCAAAGGGGGTTAACCTACGGAAACCCATCCCTGCTTATACGAACTGTACTCATCATATTTGCATTCTAAATAAATGAGAATCAAAGTAAGTGAGTGAAAACCACATGTTCTCAAATAAACTGCAGTGAAGCTGAGCACCAGTGGCTCACACCTAAAATCCTAGCTACTCTGGAGGCTGAGATCTGAGGATTGCAGCTTGAAGCCAGCCTGAGTCATGAAATCCATATGATTATAATATCCATGAGATTCTTATCTACAATTAACCGACAAAAAAAACCAAAAACCTGGAAGTAGAACTGTGGTTCAAGTGGTAGAATGTCCAGCTTGAGCAAAATAAGCTCTGAATTCAAACCCTAGTACCAGTGCATGTGTATGCATGGACATGCGTGCACATATATAAGCATGCATGCACATGCACACATACACACAACCTGAACATTAGAATGTATGTCAATTTTTATGCTTTTTGCTGCATTAACTAATTTTTCTACATTAAACTAAAAATAAATTGATTGCCTTCATGCTATTAGATGAAAAATGTAGATTTTAAATTAATTTTTAAAAGGAAGCAACTAAGCAGAGTAGCAGTGGCTCATGCCCGTAATGCTAGTTACTTTGGAGGCTGAGAACAAGATTATAATTCCAGTCCAGATCAGGCAGAAAAGTTAGCAGAACCCCTTCTCGACCCATAACTGGGTACAGTGGCACATGCCTGTTGTCCCAAGCTACAAGGATGGGGAATCTGAAAAGTCTGACATGTTAAAGTTCAAGTGCATGTGTAGGAGGGAAACTAGACCCTGTCCCCAGAATAACACATGAAAAACATTGCTGTAAGTATGGTTCAGCCTGGCAAGTACAAGGCTTGCATTCAAAATCCTGCTATCAGGATCATGCCTCAGGAGGCTGAGATCTGAGGATCACAGTTCAAAGCCAGCCCAGGCAGGAAAACTCATGAGACACTTAGCTCCAATAAACCACCCAAAATAGACAGAAGTGGAGCTGTGGCTCAACTAGTAGAGCACTAGCCTTGAGCACACTAGCTCATGGACAGTGCCCAGGCCCTGAGTTCAAGCCTCAGGACCAGCACCAAAAAAAAAGAAAGAAAGAAAGAAAGGAAAGGAAAGGAAATGAAACTGACAGACTTGTAGTCACTTTTAGTAAATTCTTTCATTCTTAAAGTATACTCTGGTGACCATGTTTTCTGTGGCATAAGTTCTGTGGCATAAGTGGCATAAGTTTCTGTGGCTTGCGTTCCTGCAAGCTGCAATATCAATGTGCAAATGAACAGAAAATTATTCTTAATTTTTATCTCTTCAATGTTAGTGTAAGAATCGCCAAAAGCACAGCCTGAAATAAAGGCTGATGCAGGAACGGCTTATCCAAACTGATGCCATGAGCAGGAGTGGATTCCACAAAAGACAAAGAGGGACAAGAATGCAAAGAGAAGGAGCAACTGCCAGTACAAAGGTGCGAGACAGAGTGATTGAAGACTGGTTGCATCTGGATCCTGCATCTGTTCCATCTTCTGAAACTCACAGAAGACCCTGCATCTCCAAATCTCCCTCTGGAGGAATGGAAGGGCGGAGCTACTTAGCCACCAAGTTTCATGCCCCATTAGTCAAGTTTTGCCCCCATGGGTCATAACACAACCTTCTCATGTTCACAGATTGCTCATGTGATTAAGAGTCCCAGATAGCAGGTGTCAGAAAAGCAGTTTTATATGGACTATGGCAGGGCATTTCTGGTTAGACATGTACAAAGCAGGTCAAGGTGTGTGCAAAATTCTTCCTTCAACCATGGCCAGTACAAAAACAGGGTCAAGTGGACCCACAATGTACACAGAGAATACACAGAATATACAACCTTACATATCTGTGTTTCTTAACAATAAATGTGCCATGTCCATATTTTACATTTAGTGAACATTACTAAATCTGTTGGTCAAGACATAGAATCTCCCACTCTGGAGCCAGGCATCAGTATCATAAAGAGATCTTGAATCCACTGTAACATCCATTCATCTTGGTTGGCAATTCTTTTGGTAAAGTTGAAAGAAGATTCTCTGTATATATTTTTCATGTGGAAGAATTTTAAACTTGTAGAGAAAGCAACATGTAAAATCAATTTTCTTGCTCAGCCCTGTAATCTTAGCTACTCGGAAGACTGAGATCTGAGGATCCAAGCTTGAAACTACCCAGGCAGATAAATCTCAAAGATTCTTAACTCCAATTAATCAGAATAAAGCCAGAAACAGTAGTAAGGCTCACGTGATAGAACATATGCCTTGACTGAAAAAGCTAAGCAAAAACAAGAGTCCTAGAACTTTGGCTCCTTTCTAACTGCTAACATTCACCGAGCTACAATGTGGACTTAAATAGGGGTGTTATCTTGACACACCATATATCTCAAAGAAGTTACTCTCTAATGTATAATAAGCTCATACAGTTAAATAATAAAAATGCAATGTCAATTAAGAAATAAGCTATGAACTTGAATAGATATTTATCTAAAGATGTTATACAAATGTTCAACAAGCCTATGAGAAAACATCTGATATCACGAGTCATCAGTGAAATACAAATCACACCAGGCATCATTTCACATTGATCAGGATGGCTATTATCAAAACCCAACAGAAAAGAAATAATGTGGAGAAATTAGGAACTTAATACACATTGGCATAAGAATACAAAATGGTGCAGCCACAAACAAAAGTAGCATGGATGTTTCTCAAAAATTCAAAATACAATTACTCTATGATCCAGTAATTCTAGTTCTGAGTATGTATCTTAAAAACTGGAAATTGGGATAGCAACAAGATGTTAACACTCTTATGTTCATTGTATCATTATACCCAATAGCCAAGATAAAGAAGTTACCTAGCCAGGTGCTGGTGGCTCATGCCTGTTATCCTAACTACTCAAGAGGCTGAGATCTGAGGATCACAATCCAAAGCCAGCCAGGGCAGGAAAGTCCGTGAGACTCTTATCTCCAATTAACCACCAGAAAACCAAAAGTGGCGCTGTGGTTCAAGTGATAGAACACTCGCCTTGAGCTGAAGAGCTGAGGGACAGTGCCCAGGCCCAGAGTTCAAGCCCCATGACCAACCAAAAAAAAAAAAAGAAAGAAATTACTTAAATGTCCACTGATAGATGGACATATAAAGAATAAAGTAGGTTAGAACACTATTCAGCCTTTGAAAAGAATGAAATTCTATAACATGCAACAATAGGAGTGACCATTGAGGACATAGTACTGAGTCACAGAGATACAAATACTATGTGGTTCCATTACATGAGTAATCTATGCTAGACAAATTCACAGTATCAAAGAAAGGAATGGTGATTATCAAGTGGATAAGAGTTACTAATCAACAAGCATGAAATTTCAGTCACATAAGATCAAAATGCTCTGGAGATTAGTGATAAAGCATTGTACCTATAGTCAATGATTACATAGTACAGCTAAAAATTTAATGAGGGAGTAGACCTCCTATTACGTGTTCTACCTCAATAAAATAAAATTTCCAAAAATAAAGTCATTTTAACAAGTGATACAGCTTCTATTTGTTGATGTGCAGACATCTGAAGAGGAGCTGTGGCTCACATGGTAAAGCACCAATCTTGAGTGTGAATGGTGAGGGAGAGTGTGAGAGCCAACCCCAGTATGGATACACAAAAATGAAAGAAATAAAAATGAAGAGAAGGGAGAGAAGAAGGAGGGAGGGAAGAAAGGAAGGAAGGAAGGAAGGAAGGAGGGAAGGAAGGAAGGAAGGAAGGAAGGAAGGAAGGAAGGAAGGAAGGAAGGAAGGAAGGGAGGGAGGGAGGGAGGATGGGAGGGAGGGAGGAAAGAATCACTGAGTATTCTTATTTTAAAGCAGGATATGTACAATTTTCATCAACATTTTAGTGCCATGCATTTTTATTAATTTTACATGAGCCACAATTAGAAGTGGCTCACTGAGTCATTCTTTTTCTATGAGAGGGTGAGCAACGTAGTCCCAGCAAAGAATATTATATAACGTGAAGAACTACAAAGGTAAAATACATCTTACATTGTATTTAACATATCTGTGATGATACATATTATATACAACTCCATAAACTCCATGTATTTATATTTGTAATACATAAATGAGTGTATTGAAAATATATACATATGGAACTTCACCAAAGCTTTAAAAATAAATATTAATCTTGAAATAATATTTTGCATTTTACTTGAGTGTTCAATACAACTGTACTTTACCAAATGAGAAAACAAGAGTACACTATTTTTTACCTGCAAGGAAATAGAGCTTTGGATATGTTATTCTTAGGCTAAGCAACACAATCTTCCTCTGCTTCTCACCCAAGTTGCCAGCTTACAAGCATCACATGATCAGATTTCTCTCATTTTCATCTACTAGGTTACTGTTATATAGTCAAACTTTCAACACATCAACCAATAGTAGTAAAAAAATAAATAAATGTTTCATTTTCAAATGATCTCTTAAATATGAAGCCTAAATACTGAAAATAGAGAAGGAAGAAATGGTGACTACTTGGTGATTCTTAAAAAACCAGCTTCCTTCTCCCACCCGAAAGGCTTCAGCATCCCAGGAGAACAGAGTCCCAATCCAGGAGTCAATGCCTTCTTAATACATTAAGAAGTCAATAACTCACTTCTACCAGGATTAGATCATTGATTACAGGATCTTAACAGAGGTACTTAATGCCAGCTCACTCCCGGTTAAACCTCTTAGTACAGTACATATTCTCCCAAGAGGGCAACAGGGTAGATTCAAGTTAAGAACGCTAAATCAACTCCCAGTGGTCAGTAGCTCAGCTGTGTGACTTCTGAAAAATGAATGCCAGGAAGACAAAACACATTTTTCTGGAGGGAAGGTGGTCAAGGGAAGTGGAGAGATGGATAATAAGAGGAAGAGTAGGCCATACAGTGGTATCCATTGTGCATATGTGAGAATTGAACCATATAACTTGAGGGTATGGATGAAGTTGAAAGGGGTGAGGTGAATCCAGACAAATTGTGCTTACACACCGATTGGCTAAATTAAAACCCCTCTATTCTTGAAGATAATAGCAATAGCAATAATAATAAAGAGCCTGATGAGGCATATCACATAAAAGTCAATGTTGCCAAATGGGAAGGCCTGCAACTTGACCCCTCCTTCATTCCCACTAAACCTTCTAGATGCTCTTTAGTTTGTACTGTGAGGTGAAGAATCACCTAACATATACACAGGCAATGCTGAATCATGGAGGCAAGGTGGTAGATTAGAAGCACCCACCATTTTGACTCTGTGAATGGGAGGAGCCAAGTAAAGAAGGAGGGACTGACTATATTCTGAAGCCAGAAAGAAGATAGATCGGGAATTCCCAACCAAGGGGCAAGGCCTAAGAGGCAACCAAGAAACCTAGCAAATGGTTCCAAGCCTTCTCCTTTGGATCTCTGGGAGGGGAACTTAAAGACTAAATCACAAGGTAAGCCAAGAGATTGGCAACTCTAGCTGCAAGGTAACCCGACAACACTTCCCACAAGCTGGAATTACAGCCCTACTGCTTCAGCCTAGGTGAGGAACCATGTTCTATCATTCTACTTGTCGCCAAGACCTACAGCATGACATCATCCTTAGAGGCCTATGATTTGAGTCCAAGTTACTCTGGGGGCTTGAAAACAAGGAACAATTTTGATTTCGTTTTGAGACACCTGGCCTCAGAGTGTGGTTGGCAGATCATCACAAAGGTGGTCACAGAGAAGAAGTCTGATGTGACCCTAGGGAAGTTCAAGCAGGGGGAGCCCCAAGGTCAAATGGTGCATCCATCAGAGGCTCTGCCCTTGGTGGCAAGAACCCAGTCTCATCACTTTTGTGGCAGAATCATTTCTTGTGTCTTGTTCCTGATTGCATTCACAAAGCACTGAGCCTGTGCATGGCATAGTTTTGGGAACTATCTCTTGACTCCAGTATTGGCTGATGGTAGATCTGAGAACTCTAAGCACTGTGAATTATGCAATCCAAAAGGAGTGGGGGCAAGGGGGATGGGAGGGAGGGAAGAAGGAAGAAAGGAAGGAAGGAAGGGAGGGAGGAAGGGAGGGAGGGAGGGAGGGAGGGAAGAAGGAAGAAAGGAAGGAGGAAGAGAAGGAGGAAGGAAGAAAGGAAGGGAGGGAGGGAGGAGGAAGGGAGAGAAGGAGGAAGGAATAAAGGAAAGAAGGGAGGGAGGGAAGGAGGGAAGGAGGGAGGGAGGGAGGGAGGGAGGGAGGGAGGGAGGGAGGAAGGAAACTGCAAGGGTGAATATATCTTAGTTCCCCTCTGGGATCTGCATCCAGTATGTTTTTGCTGCAGGTGGGCCAGAGGATCTCTGAATCAAGGCAATAGATTCTTCCCAAGCTATAGGGAGGCTAACTTCTGGGTTGGGTCTGAAAATACTAAAGAACTACGTTCTAGCATATGTTTGCTAGATGGGGCCCTGAGAGTGTCAAAGTTAAGACACTTTGAATCACGATTGCCATCACACACACAAACACACACACACACACACACACACACACACACACACCCCTAGCAGGGAAGTAAATTGTTGAGCAGGGTGGGAAAGCTCCCCTGGGAAGTGCCCCTTGCTGCTTTGGCTGCCCTGTAGGGTTCCTGGGAAATGATCATTCATATCTTCTTCCACCAAAAAGGAGGCTGAAGTGCTGTGCAGGGTCTGGAAGGGCAGAGCGAGGCCTCTGACAACCACATCTGAGTCTGTGTTTATAGCCACACAGGATCCAAAGCCTCCAAATCACAAGACTTCCAGTGTGGCCTTCCCTGTACAAGAAGGATATCCCCGTACTGCTGGATAGCATCTACACACATTAAGAGCAGAATATGAGCTATCTAAGTCCCTCCATTCTTCTACCAAAGCAGAATTCAGTGATCTGTTTGCTCCCCCAAATCTCTGACGCATTTCAGGGCTCATCTTCAGCTTTGATGCTTTCTTCCCCATGGGATCAAAGTAGGAATTGATGGACCAAGTGGGAGCCTGCCTGGCTGGTCCACAGGCACAACTATATTTGGTAATAGATTGTGCTAATGCAATATTATAGGTACAGAAACTGAGACTAGCAAATGTTCATTTCCTTGCTCTACGTCAAGTAGTAGGAAAGAAACTATTTCACATTTGTCTTCAGATGTCAAGTACCTAACTTAGAGTAGTAGCACATAATAGAAATGTTATGAGTATCAATAGATGAATAAAAAAATCACTAATTACATGAGGAATGCATTGAGAAATCTACTGGGTTTTGGCTCTGGTCATCTTATGAATCTAATACCCTGAGAATAAAAAAAAGATGGATGAAGTTATTTTAAACTTTCAAAGGTCTGTCTTTTTCAAAACATACTGGGTATTTGAAAATGAATAAAATGAAGCTTTATTGTAAAAATAAAAAAGGAAAAACTAGAGGAACTAAGATATGTGTCTGGTCTATTCTTTTCTCTTAGCCTATCATGTTTCTACCTCCACATTACAGAAATTAATTTATTATTCATGGTACCAGAGAAAAAGGTACTTGTTTAATTTTAAAATATATAAGAATACAACTTAGGCCAGGCACAATGGCCCAATCTCTCATCCTACCTACTTGAAGGTAGAGATCAAAATTGCGGGAATATAATTCAAGGCCAGCCCAAGCACAAACATTCCCGAGACCCCATCTCAACCAATGACAAAACATGATATCCAGAACCTGTTGTCCCAACTACTGGAGAAACACAATGGCTGGGATCCAGTGGTACCCACCTGTAATACACAGTGACGATACAGTGGAGGATCACCATCCCAAGGTATCCCAGGAAGAAAGCAAGAGCCTGCCTTGAAAAGAACCAAGACAAAAAAAGGGCCAGAGGCAAGGTTCAGGTGGTAACCTGCCAAGCGAACAAAGGCTCTGATGTCAATTCCCCATACCTCATGCACAGAAACAAAATACAACTTACGATATTTTCAAGGAAAAACACCATCATGTCAGTAGTCTAGAACTATCGATTATTACATAGGACATTGTCAGTGCCTTTTCGATGAGTCTCATTACTAAAGGAAAGACACATTATGGGGTTCACATAGCAGCTCCCCTGCTCAGCCTCCTAGTAGGCCATTCACAGACAGTAGTTAACGTGACACTGACAACCAGTTTTATTCCAGGGACCTGGAGTTCCTCAGGTGCATTAGGCATAACAAAGATAACGTGATTCAAACATCAGCCTCTAACAAGTGTGCCCTTTAAGCAGGAGGGGAGTAGAGGAGGTCTGTTAAAATTACTGGAACAGCTGGGTGCTAGTGATTCACATCCGTAAGCCTAACTACTCAAGAGGCTGAGATCTGAGGATCAAGGTTCAAAGCCAGCCAGGGCAGGAAAGTACTTAAGACTCTTTCCTCCAAAAAGGCCAGAAGTGATACTGTGACTCAAGTAGTAGAGTGCTAGTAGTTTTGAGCACAAAAAGTCAGAGACAATACCTAGGCCCTGAGTTCAAGCCCCAGGACAGGCACACACAAAAAATTATATATATATATGGAACCATGAGGAAAAGACATTACCTCTGCAAACACAAAAGAAATGGTGTCTGGGTATGCTGGCACACACCTGAAATCCCAGCATTCATCATCAGAGGCAAGAAGATCTCAGCTCCTAGCTAACCAAGCTACGTAGTGAGTTGGAGGCCAGCTTGAACAACATAGCAAGATCTTATCTATAACAATAATAAGAGTGATACTTAAGGTTGTTTAAGCTTTGTTGAGATATAAAAAGACAAAACTGAAGTATACACAAAACTTGTAAGGAGGCTATTTTGAGGGCATTATATCAATAGCCAACAACCGGAATTAATCTTCAAAGTTCCAAAATGTGGCTGAAATGATAAAAAAAAAAAAAACCAATTCTTATTGGCTTTGCCATTTTAACTGTCTTAACACAGTTTTCTTTAAATAGTATTAATTAAATTTAGTGAAATGATTTTCAATTGTTGCTTACCACTAGAGCGATTCCTTTATGACATTCAGTTAATTTAGTGTAATACAGATATAATTTAATTTACTCTCCAACATTTAGCTGAAGTCTATTGTATATTCTTATATATTCTTCTGCTGTCAATTACTTTTAAACAAAATTATTTCTATTAACATGATTTAATAATTGTGAGATTACAGTACGAAAGAGGGATAATTTGAACAAATAGCGTTTGTAATAATTATGGATCGCCAAATTGGCTGAAGTGAAGTCTTCCCACACTGTGTTTTCTAAAGAAAAGCAAAAATGTGACATTAACAAAATATACTTTAAAAGGAAAACTCTCTTTATCAGAGAAACCATTAATGTATATAAGACCAACAGTCTGCTCCAACTGGTTTTGAATGTAAGGTTTTTCTTAGCTTTAGCTATGTGTTTGAATTTTATATTTCTAAAAATGTTTCCCCACACAGAGCCGTGAATTACATGCAGCTCTCTGCATCCTCAGCCAAAGATAATCAAGTCAGCAGCAAAGCAGGCTCAACACACTCCGGGCCAACAAAATCCCCGATCTTAAATTTCAAGAGAGAAGAAACAGACTCAAAGACAGTTGTTAAAGAATTCTGGCAGAATCTCTTCACAGAGAGAAGTTAATAGGTGTAATAAATGACCCAGGGCACTGGTAGGAACAAATTATATAAATAAACTTAAGAAGACATTATACAAGGATGGTAGACCCAAACAAATGTGACTCTGTAAGTTACAAATGCAAACTCCAAGGACTGCACAGCCCATTAGAAGCTATTTGACCTCCAGAACCTCTGTTCCTTTGTCTGAGTTATGAGACTATCCCCTTAAGCTGTTACTTTTACAAATGTAAGCAAAATAATTTTATAAAGAGCTATTTTGTCTTATTAAACACTGCCCCAGTACAAAGTCCAGATTTCCCTCTTAGGAAAAGTGAATGAACATTGGAGCAGAAGGTTTACATTAGAGTTTTTATTTAAATTGTCATTAGGTTGGGCTCTTAAATCACCTAATGATTCGTTTGCTTAGCAAACCTAAAACAGAACTTTGTAAGATAAACTTTAACTTGCTACAAATCATAAAATTATTTCCATATAAAGTCTGTTTATTAAAGGTGCTAAACTGTTATATGGCCCCTTAAAATTTATGGAAAGGCAAAGAATTGTCTGGCAATAATACCATTAAAGCAATATACATCAGAAAAAAACTTTATACCATATAAAAATAGAGTACACAAAGAATATCTGAAATATCCGAGACTGGAAATAGAATTATTAAGTCTAACAAGATCCAAAAAGATCTCTCTTTTTTTTAATTGAGCCATCCTGAAGGCATAGCTTACAGCTCTAAACTTCATCTATTTGACTTTCATTATTTCAGCTAATCTAAGAATAGACACTTTTGCCTTCTTCATCTATGATTATAGGAGATTTAATGACTGAGTTCAACAGCATGTAGTCCTTTCCTTCATTTTTTGGGTGCAAATATATTCCAGCGCTTCAAGTCCCAGATCATAAGGTTATTGTTTTAATGTATCTGGGATATAATTGTTAATTTAAATATTTTAGCTGCAGACACTCGTATAGTCATCCCTGAGAGGAATATATGTGGGCCAGCTTAGCTTGGTAATACCTCATAACCAGTACCTTAAGCTGTTAGGAAAGTTAGCCACAAACACCCTGCTCCTGCCAAATAACAAAAAGATTTCCTGAAACACGCCTGCAGCACTGCATCAACAATCAAACATGGCTTCCTACAGCACAGCAGAGAGATTAGCACAAAGGAAAACTTTGCGGCATTAGATGCTGACCAAGTCACAAAGGCTCCTTTCTGAAGGAATAGCAAGTACAACTTCCATTAAACTCTTTGTGTGTGTGTGTGTGTGTGTGTGTGTGTGTGTGTGTGTGCGCGCGCGCGTGCATGTGCACATGTGCACACAGGAAGCTATATATATACATATATATATGATAAATTGATCATGTATATAAATGTGGTTAATCTCTGTGTGTGTGTATGTGTGTGTGTGTGTGTGTGTGTGTGTGTGTACATAAATGTGTGTGTTATATGGTTACTTAGGGGGAGTAGTATATGAGTTGTGTTTGTGTTTCCCAAGAGTTCACTGATGTTCTTATCCGAAGATTACAAATTTCAAAAAAAATAACATATTAGAGTATCTTGTGACAAGTTGCTAGCCAGTGAATGTGCATGTTTCAGACACCGACTTACTTCTCATATCTATACAATCCTTATCAGCAAGTGATATTATTCCCACCCTTCTCCTAGTTGCCATGTCAAAAAATCCATGAACACCCACAACACAGAAAACAAGTGGTATGTTTTCTTATAAACAAATCTGTCATGCTAAGTTATTACTTTCATTGCACCAAGGAACGTGACAGTCTTCTGACTACCTCATGAGATTGTGATGAAAAATGAAGGGCTTAGAAATCTCTAAAGAAGTCTTATCTGTTAAGATACCAAAAGACAAAGCTACGCAATAAATATATGTTATATATCTGAAATACCTTTCATTTGTGTCACACATCTTTCCAAAGGAGAAAGATGAGTTTGCATGTGTCTGTCTTGACTCGGTGACTGGTTGCCTCATTTTCTGATAAGAAACCAAGAAAAACTATTTGGATTATTCCATGTGGATATTCCAGAAGCTGCCATCTGAGTGATCATGAAAGGGAGTGTATTTTCCCCATTGCTGCAGTTTTTTTTACAAGGTAGGACATGAACAATCCGGCCAAGTCAAACTCACATATTTAAATGAGATCATGTAGGAAAAACACCGTACTATGTAGTTTCCATGTTGTGAACACAAATGTTACTGCTGTGTCTAAACGACCCTTATCAGGATCTCAAAAGAATAATAAACCACAATTTAGAGATTAATATCTAGGACACACTCTCACTTGCTACCTCGTTTAATCTCAGAAACAATTATACATTGTGGGAATTAGGATCCTCACTTTGTAGTAAATTGACTGAAACTTAAATGTGGTGTGATTTTTGCCCAAGACTATGAATAGTAACTGTAGGAAGCAGATTTTTCATTCAGGATTAAGACACCACATCCAATGTTCTTTCCACGACCCCAGGATGTATCCTTACACAACACTCAATATTCTCTTTGGCTGAGCAGCAATGCTGAGAAAAGCTCAGTATATGACTCTAGGGTAGCAGCGTGGATTTCCAACTTATAAGGCTCATTGAGAGATAAGAAAGCAGGCAGGAGAGCACCAGTAAATCCTCAAGTGTCATTCAACAGAAAACACCCAAAGCCATTCATTTTAGCTTTGGCAAAGGTGTATTGACTTTTGGTTTAGTTTCCCTTTTCTGGATTTCATTAAAAGATGGCACATGTGTAAATTCAAAGAAAAAAAGAATACAATTCAAATTGGCTAAAAGCACATGCCTGCAGAAGGAAACCAGTTATCATTTTACAAATGCAATACTCTTTATAAAACAAATTATTTTAGGCAGACACCTGTAGCTCACGCCTGTAATCCTAGATATTCAGGAGGCTGAGATCTGAGGATCACAGTTTAAATCCAGCACACCAGGAAAGGAAGGTCCATGAGCCTCTTATCCCCAAGTAATCTCACACACAAAAAGAAAAGAAAAGAAAGAAAGAAAGCCAGAAGTGAAGCTGTGGTACTAGCCTTAAACAAAAATAGCTCAGAGACAGGACTCAGGCCCTGAGTTCAAACCCCAGGACTGGCCAAAAATAAAACAAAATAAAAATATATATGTATATACATATATCTGTGTACATATACATGTATATACATGCAGATGTATGTATATATATATATATATCAGTTAAATTGTATTTTGGATTCATTGGAGAAAATAATTTCTTTAATGTACCTAGCACAAAGACAACAACAATTTTAGAGCCAGACTGTAGGATTTTAATTGTGGCTCCTGAATTTACCACCATGTAGCCTTGAGTAAAGATATGTAATTATTATCTGTTTCCTCATTCATAAAATAGGGGCTAATAAAACTAGTACACATCTAAGCAGTGCACTAGTAGCTCAAATCTGTAATCTGAGCTACACCAGAGGCTGAGATTGTTGAATTACAGTTGAAGACTAGTCCAGGATGAAGAAAGTTCTAGAGATGGCATACCTGCTGTCCTGAGAACCTACCAAATGGATTACACCCACCCATGGATGGACCTTGTCAGGAAGTGAAACTGTCTCAAAAATAAAGAGCAAACTAGGTGCCAGTGCCTCACACCTATAATCCTAGCTACTCAGGAGGCTGAGATCTGAGGATTGTGGTTCAAATCCAGCCAAGGCAGAAAAGTCTATGAGTCTCTTATCATCAATTAACCACTAAAATCTGGAGGTGGAGCTGTGGTTCAAGTAGTAGAGCACTAGCCTTGACCACAAAAGTTCAGGGACAACACTCAGGTCCAAAACTCAAGCTCCAGGACTAGCAAAAATAAAAAATAAATAAATGAATCAAAATAGACAAATAGCAAAAATTAGATGAAGGCATGACTCAGTTGTCAGGTATGATACTGGGAATGCACAACCTCAGTCCTTGAAAAATAAAACATCATTATTGGGAGCTATTGGTTACAACAGTATGCACTAAACATGTTAACTACTGATATCATGTTGTTTAACAATATCCACCTATGTTACAAATTACTACCTAGCTGGGAGCTGAATAAACACTGCTGATTGCATGATCGTGATGCTTATGGGAAGCATACAACTAGCTACCTTATTGGCCATGATAATGTGTAGTTCTTTGGTCCTAAGCCAAATCTCTATGATTAGAGTTACAGTTAAGCCAGTTTTTCAGATACATGGGATTAAAGTTGAGGAATGTAGAAGTACTGATGTGAGCCAAAATAAATAGGGTAGATAGATAAAGAAATCATTATAAATTTATAGATTCAGAGATGCATTGGCAGTCAGTACACACATGAAATAGGACAACACTAAGGTGAAGAGACAAGTCTGCCCAAACAGCAAAGTTCTGGGGACATTGTAACAACTATTCCTACCCTCATGCCAGAAAGTCAGAAATTTTCTTATTAAAAGTTGTATCCTATTAAATAAACTTTGCTCAATTCCACTTTCAAGTATTTTTATTTACTTATTTCTACTATAAATGGACTCATATTTTGGGTAGAGTAATTCCTTGTTTATTTTAAATAAAATTACTCCCTGAAGAGGTGAGGTTCACATAAGTTCATTCATAAGAAAGTGTTAGCACCCAGTCTAATCTCTTTTCTAGGAAAATGGAAGGACACAGGGCAGAGGAGTTCACAAATCTTCAGGATTGTGCAGGAGAGAGGATGAAGAGGAGTAGACAATGAGAAGAATCAACTGTCAATCAACTGTCAGGAACTCACTGAAGAGCACAGAACCAGCTCTACTTGATTTTCATCTCTTCCTACCTTTGAGACCAGGCTTACCAAACTTTACTTTGTAAAGGAACAAAAAGTTAATAAATTTAGCTTTACGAGCTAAACAGAAGTACTCAACTCTGTCCCTATAGCACAAAACAACACTAGATCAGAAGTTAAGGGAGGAGAATTCTGAGAGATCAAGACCAGCCTGAACTACACTGCATAGCACAACTCTCAAAAATCAAAAAAAACCCACTCTATGAAATATCTAAACATGTGGAATTGTGTTCCAATAAGCCTATTTATTTATAAATTTTAGTAGATGTCTTACAAGTATACTGTCTTTTATATATGTCTTTTACAGGTGGACTCTAGAAGGAGAAGGACATAAAAATAAAAAACTATGAGGGTTGTAGAAGAGGGGAGGGAAAAGAAAAACAGGACGGATGGCCAAAGTGTACATGCGTAAAAATGTCATAATGACTCTTTTACATGGTACAATTTCAGAATTTTTTAATGGTTTTTTAAACATTCTAGCCAGAAGCAGAGACTCGTGCCTGTAATCCTGCTACTTAAGAAACTGAGATGATGATCAAAGTTTGAAACCAGCTTGGGCTAGCTTCTCAACCACTTTCAACCAACAGAAACAAAAAGTTGGGGGGCTGGGAAGGTGGCTCAGTGGTAGAGCGCTTGTCTTTCATGCATGAGGCCCTGGGTTCGATTCCTCAGCACCACATAAGCTAAAAGAAAAAAGCCGGAAGTGGTGCTGTGGCTCAAGTGGTAGAGCGCTAACCTTGAACTGAAGAGCTGAGGGACAGCACCCAGGCTCAGAGTTCAGGCCCCACAACCAGACCCCCCCCCAAAAAAAAGAAAAAGAAACAAAAAGTTGGCATACTGGCACACATGTTATCCTCGCTCCATGGGAAGCATTAGTATGTGGATTGCAGTCCAGACTAGCCCTAGACAAAAAGTGATATTATGCTCAAAAAAGACTTAAAGGCAAAGAAGGCTGGAGGTATGGTTCAAGTGGTAGAGCACTTACCTGGTGAGTGAAAGTTCCTACCTTCAAATCCTACCATGGGAAAAATATCTGTTCCAAAATAGTAACAACACTAGATTTTTTTTTGTTTTTGCCATATCATCTCACATAAAATGTAGTTTTAAAAATTTATCTCGTACATTTTAACTAACAAAAAAATGTATTGCAAGAATTTCTGCAAAAGAGAGCACATATTGGGGCTGGGAAGGTGGCTCAGTGGTAGAGTGCTTGCCTTGCATGCATGAGGCCCTGGCTTCGATTTCTCAGCACCACATAAGCAGAAAAAGCCAGAAGTGACACTATAGCTCAAGTGGTAGAGTGCTAGCCTTGAGCTGAAGAGCTGAGGGACAACGCCCAGGCACAGAGTTCAAGCCCCATGACCAACCAAGAAAGACAGAGCCAGAGAGAGAGGGGTGGGAGAGAGAGGGAGAAAGAGAGAGAGAGCATGCACATATAAACCTAAACATTTAATTGAGCATGTAAATTGGAATGCAGGATCAACACAAAGCTCTAATATACATATCTAGTTATAAGCCCTCTCTGATAACAACCCCCCCCCGCCACCCCAGTGGTCTCATCCAGATGTAGAATTGGTGGCCATTGTCTGGCTCACTGTTTTCTATACCCTGTGCACATGGGCTTCCATTTTAACAAATAAGGAAGCAAACTCTGTTAAGGAACACAGTCAACCTTGCAGGTGACAGAACCCAGATTTATACCTAGATATGCCTGATTCTGAGACCTAGGCTGACAAGATAACTTCAAATGGACATCATATTGGGTAGTTTAGAGATGATTTTTAGTGTATGGGAAGATGTGGGGAGCTTATCTACAAAGAATTATGGTATATTGCACTAGGGACTTGAGCATCCACAGATTATCCACAGAAGATTTTAGGGCTAATGCTTCATAGTTAGTGACAGATGACTGCATTTAACTTAAATGTATAATAGTAACAATGATATGCTGTAGAAGGGGAAGTATATATTTAAATTTTCCAAGGGCTGGATCTGTGTCTCAGTGGTAGAAATACTTGCCTACATGTCTAAACATCAAAGGGAAACGGAGTAAGTACATCAAATTAAAAACATTTACTGTTCTCTTACTTAAATAACACGAAACACATACACTGCCCAAATAGGTAATTCAAATTTAAAATGTACAATCAGGTAAGACTCCAAATTTAAGAACTGCTTCTCACAAGAGAACTACCCGTCATAATTCACACACAGAAGAACATGATATTGCAATGTACATTTTATTTATAAGGGATTAGTAGGTTCTATTCTAAGAATAAGATCCATGCACCTCAGATTCCCCTTAGGCTGCAGAGATTATACATTGACATTGATTTCTACATCTGTCAACACATTGTAACCTGACAACCTATTGCTGGTCTAGTACAAACTGTCTTAGATCTTTGAGTCAAAGCTCCTATAGCACAAAGCCTGCAGAAAAATCATCACAAAGGATTGCAATTGACTGAACTCTGAAACCCAATTTTAATTTTGCACCATACCTTTTTGTTACTCAGACTAAATGACTAAATCAAGCACATTCTACATAATACCTTTAAAATTATAAGCTAGGCACTGGTGGCCCATGCTTGTAATCTTAGCTACACAGGAGGCTGAGATTTAAGGATCATGGTTCAAAACCAGCCAGGGGAAGAAAAGTCACCATGAAACTCTTATCTCCATTTAACTAAAACTGGAAGTGGTGGTGTGGCTCGAGGGACAGAGCACTAGCTTTGAGCACAAAGAAGCTCAGGATCAGTGCGCAAACCCTAAGTTCAAGACCCACGACCAACAAAAAAACAAAAACATGATTTATCAGATCTCATGATGGCACACTAGGTAATATTGACAAATGCTCAACTAGAAAAGCTGAAGACAGTACTCATTACCTTATTCTTGTAACAGTAACCCCTCTGTACAGTATTTTCACAATGAAAAGCTTAATTAGAAAAAGAAAATAAAAGCTGAAGATATTGTTTTAAGATATGTTTTTGAAGGGTTAAAAAAAAGAAGAGGCTGGGAATGTGGCTTAGTGGTAGAGTGTTTGCCTAGCATGCATGAAGCCTTGGGTTTGATTCCTCAGTACCACATAAATAGAAAAGCCCGAAGTGATGCTGTGGCTCAAGTGGTAGAATGCTGGCCTTGAGCTAAAGATGTCAGGGACAGTGCCCAGGCCCAGAGTTCAAGTCTCACAACCAACAAAAAATAAAATAAAATAAAAAGACTAAGAAAACCAAAAGAAGATAAAGAGGCACCAAGCCAACATCTGGGAAAGACTGAGGACCAAAGAAATGAACTTGGCATTTGAGGCTACCCATTCTCTGGGAGATTTGACATATCTGCTCAGCTGAAAGGCTACAACCTGACTGACACTTCACCATGCTTGGAGAGCTAAAGAAAAAAAGGATTCAAATCCAAAGGCCACTAGCTTCCTTTTAGTTAGTGCTTGCATGCAATACTTTGACTTAAACCCATATAGGTTAGTGTTTACATTAAGAAAAGAAACTAAATATTCCAATTAAGAGGAATAAATATCAGATTGGCTTTTTAAGGCAATTATATGCTATAAGAAACACACTTAAGGGAAAAGAGATACAAAAAGTTGGAAGCAGAAGAATGATAAATGTTATGCTGTTGCTAGGGTTTGAATGGCCCCACCAAAAGTCATGTTGAAATGTAAACCTCATTGTGAAACCATAAGAGGTGGAACCAAGCAGGACTTTCAAGAGGTGATTAGGTAATGAAAGCTTTGCACTCCTGAATAGATTAATCCACTCATGGATTAACAGATTATTAGGTTAATAGGTTACCTCAACAGTGAGTCTTTTATAAAGGGCTCTCTCTTATATGTGCCTTTCTGTCATCATGTCATGTTCTGTAACAACTGCTCATATGGTGAGCTGAATAAACCACTTTTCTTTATAAATTATGCAGTCTCAGGTATTCTAGTAAAGCACCAGAAAATAAACTAAGACCCATTAAACTCTTTAAAAAACTAGTGTAAATATATGAGCATGAAACACAATAGATGTGAAGTCATAAGATATAACTAGAGGGGATGGGGAAAAAAACAAGCTATAACTAAAGGTTAAAATAACATTTTTTTATACTAAAAGTTCAGTTCACTGGGAAAATAACCTAATTTTAAATGTATGAGCATATTGTAAGGTAGCCATATCATAAGTAAAACAAAAATTGACATTACTATGGGGAAAGACAGACCAATCTATAATAATAATGGAAAATTCTAGTAGACCTCTTTCAGTAAATGCTAGGCCAGTCAAAATACCAATAAGAATATAGATTATTTGAGGGTATTATTAACAAACCTGACCTACCTAACAGACATAAAGCATTGTACCCAGCAACGCAGAAGACGTATTTCTCAACACATATAAATCACTTATAAAAATAGATCTTCATGTTGGGCACTGACTGGTAGTTCACACCTATAATCCTAGCTACTCAGGAGGCTGAGATACGAGAATAAAGGTTCGAAACCAATGTAGGCAGAAAAATCCACGAAACTCTGATCTCCAATGAACCACCAAAAAGCTGGAAGTCATAAAGCAAGTTTGAATCCATTTCAAAGGACAGAAATCTGCAGTGTCATCTCTGACCAACTAAGGTAAAAAGGATTGCAAAATCTCTGTGCAAGAGTTCATTGCTGCACTATTCACAATGGCCAACATATGGAAACAGCCCAGATGCCCCATATCAGATGAGTGGATCCAAAAAATGTGGTACCTATACACAATGGAATTTTACACAGCCCTTAGAAAGAATAAAATAATGCTATTTGCTGGTTGGAAAGCCTGTAATGGATGGAAAGCCAAGCTCAGAGCGACAAACAGCACATGTTCTCTCTGCTAGGCAGAAGGTAGATCTAAAATACCCTGAGATATGATAAAAAATAGACAGGAGTCTAGATACACAGTGAAACCAAAAGAGGATACTCTTAGAGACAAATGCCAAGGCCTAACGCTTAAGTGCCTCTTCATATTTACATAAAATAATATATATAAGGACTGGGAAGGTGGCTCAGTGGTAGAGTGTTTGCCTTACATGTATGAGGCCCTGGGTTCAATTCCTCAGCACCACATAAGCAGAAAAAGCCGGAAGTGGTGCTGTGGCTCAAGTGGTAGAGCACTAGCCTTGAGCTGAAGAGCTGAGGGACAGCGCCCAGGCCCAGAGTTCTGGTCCCATGACCAGCAAAAAAAAAAAAAAAAAAAAAAGGTAATAATAATAGTAATAATAATAATATATACTAAAATTAACTCCAAAATATGGAAACAAGAAACCTCCTTTTTCCCCTTGTTCTTTCTTCTTTTTTTGTTTTTTAGTTTGTTTTTTGATGATTCTGTCTTCTGTACCTTATATATAATATATACATCTTCAGAAAGGTTGTGCCAAGGGTACAGAACTTGAGGGGAAAAGGGTGAAGAAGTGCAGCTGTGGCACTCACTGGACACTGATGAACGTGAACTACACAACTCCTGGGTGGAGATGGGAACGAGGGAAGAAGAGACTGAGAAAGAATGAGGGAACAGAAGACACTGTCTGTAAGGAAATGTGCTTATGACCTGATTCATGGAATTGTAATTCCTCTATACGTCACCTCTATAACAATAAAGTAATATAAATAAATAAACCACTTAAAAGCTTAAAAAACACCTCTGTGCAGAAATCGACCAGTGTTTCCATACTGTCTCCCAAAATAAGTCTACCAGTCTTTTTCATATAGAGACGTATTGAATGCAATGGAAAGCCAAGAAACATTCACTCACCTATGGAAAAATTGATTTCCTAATCAAAACAGCATGGCATAACAGCAAGGGAAGGCTGAACACTTCCAAAACTGGTGCTGAGACGTCTAGATGCCCCTTGTTAGAGAAAAAGAACTAAAACTTGATTCTGCCTCTCACCGAGTAAAATACAAAAGGCAAATGAGATCACTGCGAATGCTACAAGAGAACATTTTGTGACCTTGGAGTAGAGAAACTTAGCTTTTGTTTTAAATAATTTTTATTATCGTTAAATGGATATATAAAGGAGTCTTCAACTCAACGCGTCAACTGATGGATACACTGCATCTTGATCAAAGTCATCTCTTTCATCATCCTCCACCCTCCACCGATCCCAGCCCCACCCACCCCCCTCAAGATGCCTAGTTCCTTTTTCCCATATGTACATTGAATATTGTGATTGTACTTGCCCATCAATTCTCTCTACATTTGTCTGTCACCCTGCCCTGGACCTTCCCTTCCCTCACCACAGAAGAGTCATGGAAAAAAAAAAATAATTCATGAACTGGAATGCATTGATTCTGGTCTTAATCTGAAAGACTGTGAACGAAAAAGTTCTACAGTGGAGTATAGTAGAGTTAGGAGTATAGTAGAGTTAGGATTCAACATTTCTGTTTTTCAAAAGACATCACAAAGTATTTCCGATCCACCACAAATCAGTGAGAAAAGGCCAAAGGGGTGATAAGATGGGTAAAAGACTTAAACACATGTTTTGCAATAAAGAATATCTAAATAGTCAAGACATGTGAAAGGTGTTCAACATCACCAATAATCAGAGAACTAGAAATTAAAGCCACCATAAGCTACCACATCAACTAGCAAAGCAACCAGAATGAAAAAGTCTGATACTACTTATATTTGAAAGATGTGGAGAAGAGGAACCATAAATACCACTGGTAATAACAGAAATGCTTAGGGAAATGGTATAAAAAACAGACTAAAACTCTTGTTTAACTTTGAAGATTGTGAATGTGTGTGTGCATGTGTGTGTGTGTGTGTGTGCGCGCGCGCATGCGCGTGCTTGGTGTTAGCTTTCCACCACTGTTAAGAAATCTTTGAGATGGTCAGTTTATGAAGAGAAAAGGTATCTTTGGACTCACAAATTCAGTGAGGTTTCAGTCCATGATTGGTTGGTTCATCTTGTTCCTTTCCAGCCTGGGGTAATGCAAAAGAAAGCCATTCACCTCATGACCCAGATGTATGTATATATACATACATATGTGTATATATAGCAGTACATATATGTATACCTACATGCATATAGGTGAGATCATAGTAAGGTGCTTGAGATGAGTTAACTTTGAGAAATATTTATCAACAATAGAGCCAATCCCATAGCAGTATTAATAGCAAGACAGATAATATTCTGTGTCAAGCATTATGTCAACCAATGCCTATATATTATATTTTATTTTATATTACATTTTGTATTTTTTTTCAGGGGAGAGCATGAACACAGCCCCTCCACTACCACAAATTATGCAGTCGAGTTTCCCACATCCAGTCAGCACATCCTGAGTGCAAATGGGTAAGCCTCACCTTCGTGATCATGGTATCTCCGCTGCCAGGTAAATATTACGTTTTGTATTTTTATGTGTTTATATATTATATAGAAATAAATATGTGATATATTATATATAAATATATTTACAGAGAAGATGTATATGAATATACACTTATATACATATATATCTATATATGTATATAAGTGTATATACACTTATAAGTATATGTAAGTGTATATAGATATATACTTATATGCATGAGCATATATATACACATATATTTACCTATACATATATACATAAACTTATTTAATCTCACAACTACATATATTCATTTACAATTACCTATACTCAATCTTACAAATCCTATAAAGCATGGAATAGAACTATCTGCATGCATCTTCTTTTCGAAACAGGAATCGCAAGAATACTATTTGTGAAGAAATACAAAGCACATGAGAAACACCTCTGAGAAATCAATGCTGCTCCCAGGAGTGAAACCTTGTTGAATGCCACAGGTCATGACAGACAAACAAAACCACTTGTCAAGAAGCTCATGCCAAGCCAAAGAGAGATTAGATATTTTCAAAGCGATCAAGAGCCTGTCCTTCAGCTGAAGCTGGTAACCAGTAGGAATGTATTATAGATGCAGGAGTGAATTTAACAGATTTTTTTAAAACTGAGATTGCTAACTGTGACAGAGTTTTAGATATATGTACTCTGCCCTTAAAATCTTCCTGAAGATCTAAATGCAAAATACTCCCCTTGTTAATTTTTAATTCACTATAGTCAAAATAACTTTTTTTGGGGGGGGGAGGTCCGGTCATAGGGCCTGAACTCTGGGTCTGGGCGCTGTCCCTCAACATTTCAGCTCAAGGCGAGCACTCTACCACTTGAGCCACAGGGCCACTTCCGGCTTTTTTTTTCTGCTTATGTGGTGCTGAGGAATCGAACCCTCATGCATGTGAGGTAAACACTCTACCACTGAGCCAACTTCCCAGCCCTCAAAATAACTTTTCTTAACATCAGTGTTCCAAAGAAAATTAAACTGACCTCAAAGAGTAATAATAACAAATAGCTACCAAATACACTCAATCAAGCAAGACACCAGTAAAACTAAATATGTAAACACCACTGGGAATGACAGCTTTATTCTTTCTAAACTCCAGATTAAAAATTCACCATGAATTCCCTATTTGTTTGTGACCATTGAAATGTCTGGTCTACTATGTGATCAAATATAATCAGCTTGCTAAGATACATGCACTGCCATAATAAAGTAACTGGCAGTTGGTAGAATATTTCACTTTTCAGTGCTTTCTTTCAGATTTTTGTATTCATTACTTGTTTGAACTCGTTGGCTCTCTCAACACATAAAAATAGCTACATAAGTAGAAAAAATTCTTCTATGACTTTGATTTTTAAAAATTCCATATTGAAGGGGTGACACTGATCAAGTTGCAGTGTACTTATAAACAGACATATTGGATTGAATTCCCTTGTACAACTACTTAATGAAAATTAAAAATAAACAAAATTTAAAAATATTAATATGATGATTTCTTTGTTGCTTTGTATGTCCCTCCCCCACGGTATAACCCTGCTTTCACTGTATTTGATACTGGTATAATTTGTGGAGAGGAAGGGCAAAAACAAATCTTTTAAATAGGGATACAGATGGACCCATTGCAACAAGGAGATGTACAAGTCGTTATGTCAAAAAAAGAACTTTACAACTCTGGCTGGGGGGGGGGGGAGAGGGTGGAAGATGGGAAGGGATGGGAAGGGGAAACAAAGGAGGAGGCTACAATGCTTGATAGGAAATGTACTCATTACCTTGCCCATGTAATTGTAACCCCTCTGTACAGTATTTTCACAATAAAAAAGAAAAAATATTAATATGGACCTTCTCACTGGCAATGCCACTTTTCGGGTCCAGGAGACAGAAACCTGGCAATGTGTCATCTGTTGCTCTAATAAGTATAACTGAAGGAGTATGGAAAACTATTCTGCTTTATTTGAATTTATTGAAGAACTTAAGACTATACTTTCATATTTTTTTCATTATTTAGAGAATATTAGTTTCTGTGATCAAACCCACGTAGATAAGACCTTACATATTTAATACGGTGCGTTTACCCCTGTACAAATGGAAAAAAATTAAGTTTAACATTTCTAGACCAATATGGCTATTAATTTCTGTACAATGCCAACTCAACACGGTAAACTGGGATACTTTTTCCAAGTTGACAGCACAGCTAAAGTTTCCAAAAATTCAAATTTTATATATATATGTATATATATATTCATATTTATATAAAAAGACCAATAATAGCAGTATGTTATGCATCAATAGCAGCAACAGCTTATATATTATATATTATATGAAAACACACACAAAATAAAGTCACTGTACAAATACTTGTCTTAGTGAATGTGTTTTTACATTAGGGAAGGTTTATTTTACTTTCCTCATCCTTGACATTATCAATAGCAACATGAACATTTTCTTTTTTTTGGGGGGGGGGTGGCCAATTGTGGGGCCTGAACTCTGGGCATGGGCACTGTCCCTCAGTTCTTCAGCTCAAGGCTAGTGCTCTACCACTTGAGCCACAGCGCCACTTCCCGCTTTTTTTCCTTTTTTTGCTTATGTGGTGCTGAGGAATCGAACTCAGGGCCTCATCATGCAAGGCAAGCGCTCTACCACTGAGCCACCTTCCCAGCCCCATGAACATTTTCATAACAGAATATAAGAAAGAAATCTTAAAATCCATTTTTCTCTGAAAGATGTAATGGAATTGTAAGTCACAATCAGCAATCTGTACAGTATGATCAAAACTTTTCAGGGGTAATAGACTTACTTTAAATAGAAACGTCTTGCCAGGCTCCATGGCTCACACCAATAACCCTAGCTATAGCGGAGATTGGAGGATCTCTGTTCAACTCGCGCAACTCGCGCAAGAGCAAGAAAGTCCATGAAACTCATCTCCAATTAACCACCAAAAATCCAGAAGTGAAGATATGGCTCAAGTGGTAAAATGATGGTCTTGAGCAAAAAAGCTAAGGGACAATGCCCAGACCCTGAGTTTAAGACCCAGCACCAGCACAAATAATAAATAAGTGAAATTCTAAACTCTATCCCTAGTATGTCATATTCTTCTGTTCAGAACTGGACCATCTTTTGTAAAGCTTACTATATATTTTGAATTAAATTTTTGTGTGAGATAATTGTTCATTATATGCAGTTTTAGAAAACAATACAGGGATTGTATTACATGTACAGCTTATCAAATTTCTTCCAGCAAGGGAAAGCAATAGTACAAGATTATAGATGAATAATACACACACACACACACACACACACACACACACACACACACACACACACACACACACACACACACACATGTCTTTTAGGACTATATTCTACATATAACAGGAAAAAATGTGCCCTTTGTACTTCTGGATCATAGTCATTTGTTGGAACACACCTAGGCCATTTGTAGTTCGGGAACTATTACAAATAAAGCTTTCAAGCAAACATGAAATCCTATTCCTCTAGAGTAAGTGCCCAAAAACACAATAGCTAATTCATGTAGTAGTTGCACCTTTAGATTTATAAGAAAAGGCCAACTGTTTCCCAAACTAGCTGCGCCATTTTACAATTCTCATCAGTAACATACTACTAAGGCAAGTTCTCTTTATTCTGACAAGTATCTGCCAAATCTTTAGGGTCTCAACACCAGCACATGGCTAGGACACAAATATTCAATGCATTTGTGTAATTCCATTTCCTGAAAAACAAAGGTCTGTTCAACTTTAGATAAAAGGTGAGCAGTAACCAAAAAAATAAGAATTGAGACAATAAAATATGTAATAATATCCAGTTTCATAACATGTTTTTCTAATGTATCCTTTTATTTTCTTTTTTCTTCTTTTCTTGTTCTTCTTTTGGTGTGGGTCAATGGAATTTGAACACAAGACCTGACCCTCATGTAGCTTCTTTTTTAAAGCCAGCACTCTTACCAGTTGAGCCATACCTCCACTTCTGGCTTTTTTCTTATTGAAGATAAGAGTCTCTCGGTTTTTGTCTACTTGGGCAGAGATCTTCAGATCTCAACCTCCTGAGTAATTAGAGTTTAGGTATGAGACACTGGCTCCTGGCTCTAATGTAATTTTTATAAGCCAATGATTATCTCCCATTCAAAAAAAAATCCACAATGCTAGGCTGTCTTCACATACCACAAGAAAGATAATTATAATCTGTAACACTTAACTATACATTTTAAAATAATTAGAAAGCATTTAAGGGTCCCTAGCACATAGAAATAATAATAGAGAAGATGAAAATGCTAATTATCCTGGTTTGACTTATATATTGCATATATGAATCAACTTAGAACACTACATCCCATCAATAACTACAAATATTATCGATTAAAAAGTGAAAAGTGAAAGTTGCTACCACCTGGATTCCCTCATTTTCTTTCATTTTTTTCTTTGTTTTCTTGCATGCTTGTTTTCCCTTTGCTTCAGATTATTCATCAAATCCAGTTGTAACTTCTCAAACACAATTGTCCACAGAAATGTTATTAATCATTTGAAAAGACTTCGGTTTTTAAAAAATGTGGCAATCCATCTAGACTCAATTCTGTACCTTAAGAAATCCCTAAGAAAAAAGAAAGAAAGAAAGAAATCCCTAAGATTATATGCCTATTTGGTTATTTGGGGAGTAAAACTCCAGGCTTAGGTATAATAAGGGCTTGCTACAATGTCCTTTGTCCTCTTGCGGAAATCCACATCCTCACATGCAAAACAGAGAACCAGGAAGCAAGCACAGGAGGAGGAAAGATAGCAACAGAAACTGAGAATAACCAGAGCATGTACTCTTGTGTTTTGAGTTAGCCTTGGCTTTCCATACCTTGAGAAGCACCAAATTAAAAGAATGTGACTCAAGACCACAATAAAAAAGCAACCACATAGATTTACAGACCTGCACATAAGTCCACAGAGTTGCACAGCTCCAAGAAGAAGGTTTATGTTCATTTAAGAATGGAAAATTTTCAAGTTCTTCCAGAAGCACCATCTGTTTCTAGTGGCTGGTCTTGCATTGAATTATTTATGACAATAACCTCAGATTTATCAGGTTAACCTTTGGATTGCGTCCTAAAAAGCTGCAAATATTTAGGATTTTTTTTAGTAACGTAGTAGGATACAAGAATTTATCCTGCCATTGTACTGAAAACATCTTCAGGTTTGAAAGATTACATTGTTCATCACATTCAGTCAGTTTGATTCTTAGAGCTAGGTAATTGGTCCACAAGAGGGCACTATAGGGGCTAAAAAACAGTTCAAATAATGGTTGCAAATTTCAAGCTAAAAACATTTTCAGTTCCTACAACAGTTATCACAAGGTATCTGTCTTATCAGTCTGTTAATGGGGAATGGAAGAAAACAGAGCTTCCCAAATCAAAGTCAGGACTTTAAAAGCTGACAAACAGCTTTCCATGAATCTTTGTGATCTGGCAAGTCTCAGTATCTTAAGAAAATTATAAATGACTCCTTAAATAAGACCACTAAACTGCATGATATGAAAGGATTAAATATAGAAGCACTGTGAAAAATGCATTTCCAAACAAGAGTAGAGATGTAGAGAGATGTACAGTTACATTAACCTCAAAAACATTTTTTAAGAAATAGAGGGAAGAAACACAAATTTGCACATTAAATACTTCTATTGGCTGGGAAGGGACGTGAAGGGTAAACAAAAGGAGGAGGCTGCAATGCTTGGTAAGAAATGTATGCATTATCCTGCCCATGTAATTGTAACCCCTCTGTACAGTATGTTCACAAATAAAATAAAATTAAATTTAAAAAAATAAATAAATAAATACTTCTATTAATATTTTCTTGGTTTGTGTTGACTAGAAAAACAAACCTCAAGTGAAAAGGAGATGAAATTAGCTAGGGCATTAGAATTTGTCTTACCTGAAATGTGAGCACTAATTGGAAGGATTGTATGATGAGAGAAGATGATGGAGAACAAATATGGTCAAAATATTTCAAGTACATACACGAATATGGAACAGTGAAAAGCACAATGAGATTAGTTTGGGAAAGAACAGAGAAATAAATGGACACGTTAAAATAAGACCCCTTTGTACAACTAATTTGTGCTGATTTTTAAAAAAGAGAGGGAGATTAATTTATTTGTCACTTAAGACCTAATTATCACACTAAATTGAATATAGATTCTCCACAACTTACGATAGGGGGTTACATACCAATAAACTCATTGTAAGTTTAATATACTGTATGTGTGTGATAAATTTAACAAACACCTAACCTACTAGCCATCATGACTTACTAAACAGAATATGGAAAGTATTGGTTATTTGCCCCTGTGTGAATTCACTGCCTGATCATCTCGAGAATATAATATCTCATATGGCTAGCCCAAGAAAAGATCAGAATTTAAAAGTTGAAGTACATTTTCTACTAAATGTGTAATGCTTTCACACTATAATAAAGTTTTCAAAAAAATCCATAAATCCTATGTAGGCAACTTCTTAATTTCTACCTTCTTAAATTGTCTGCAGGCCATTAATACAAGTAACACAATTCAGCTGAGTTTTCTCTAGCACTGGCTTCAAAGCAGCTCCTAACTTGGCTGATGACA
Organism: Dipodomys merriami; assembly: GCF_024711535.1. Classification (NCBI taxonomy): domain Eukaryota; kingdom Metazoa; phylum Chordata; class Mammalia; order Rodentia; family Heteromyidae; genus Dipodomys; species Dipodomys merriami. The sequence goes on from NW_027202826.1 coordinate 25,978,835, forward strand.
TTAGATTGGGGGAAGGAGTTAAAGGGAAGACCTGGTTATAATTCCTTATAAAGGAAGCCACCAACTCTTTTTCTCTCTATTTTATCTGATTTTCTCCAGGCTTTTTTATGGGGGGTGGGGAATCTCAAGTTTTCCTATACTAATATCTAATATATGTGTGTGTATTCGTGCACATGTATATATATATATATATATATATATATACACATGTGTGTGTGTGTGTGTGTGTGTGTGTGTGTGTGTGTGTGTGTGTGTGTGTGTATGGAGGACCAGCGAGAACTAAAGGCAATGTTCCCCATTTTCTGCTTGAAAGTGTCAGTTTGGTGACTGGTAGACATCTGAAATGTCTAGATATTTACGTGTGTTAACATAAAATTGGTTAAGTTCATTAACACATGAAAAAAGAACAAGAACAATCCCAGGGGCTTTTGAAAGGATGAAAAGCAACCTCAAAGACAAGTCCCAGTCCCCTAAGATCCATTTTTTTTTTTCTAATGGGAAACATTTCAGAGTATGAGTCATAAGTAACTTAGCTGGGAGTTTTAAATCTTTAAATCTTAATCCTTTGAATCTTTATGGAGGAGAGTCCTTAAAGGAAAGCATTCCAAACTTAACTCCTACGTGGCCTCTTTCATATTAAAGTCTACCATCAATTACGCCTGGCCATCTTGAAATTCTCTATCCCTGAGTAAAGTGTGCAGAATTCATTTCTTAATTCCCAAGTTAAATAGTCAATGAAAAGAAACATACATTCTCTTCTCTGGATAGTTGTTCAGTAATATTTAAAGGACATAGGGAAGAGGAAATACATCATTCCCCTCCAGCTCATTATTTCTCTGTTCAATGATTGCCATTGGATGTCTAGCTTATATTGAGCGCAGTCAGGAAACAGAGCAGTGCTGGCTGTCCCGGCACCCACAGGTGACACCCAGCTCTCTCTGTGCCAGAGGCATTGGCTCAAGCAGGCAGGGCTTGCATGAGATGAACAAGAACCCCAGAGTGCACTTGAATGTGTCAGAAATTGGCTTTTGTTTTTTAGACATGGAGAATTGGATATGGAACAAAATGTGATTCTTGCCAATAGAATTCAGTGTCCAATGGTTCCTAGTACAAAGAAGGCACTCGGCTATTGAGAAATGAGTAGATGAATAAAAGCATGAATGGATAAAAGATCGTGAGTAGTCACTTTGTGCCAACAGTGTGACAGTGGCAAAATGACTCGGCCATAGAACTTGAACCCATGAAAGTGGAAATGAATTTGTTGTTTTAATAGCCAGTAATCAAAGCTCCTTCATCAGGGGGAAGGGACGAATTCTCCAACACATATATTCTTCCAGGAGGTAGGTCTCTCACTTTCTCTTATAAGAGCAAAAGAAGTCACAGGTTTCTCTGCCCACCAATAGCAAAGACAAAGGTGTACGGCCTATGTCTAGTCACTCAAATATGTTCACTCAATCCCCAGAGGAGTTGCAAACGGGTGCATGGTCCAATCGTGACTTCTCCACTAAGAGTCCATCACTATGTTTTTACAGGCATTCTCTGTTCGGTGTGAATTTTGTGGATGACTAACCCAGATGCTTCCAGTCCTGTCTACCATGAGGCAATGTCAGGTCTGTCCAACAGGAAAGCCATGTTCTGTCCACCAAATCCTGTTGTCTTTCAACAACTGTTAGCTGGGGCATCTCATGAGTATGTCGATCAAAGGGAACCTAGCATACAGGAAGCAAAATAGCTCATGATCCTCATTAGTAGGTAAAATTTTATGTCTCTACATCTCAGTTGAAAGTAATTTTTTTCAAAAGGACATTAGCTGGGCACGTGTGTTTTTATTTCACCCTGCAACACGGTCGAGACATATATCTTTTCTGTTTTTGCAACCACGCTTTTAAAATGAGAATTTGCCATCTCATTTATTGTGAGTGTGTTATAGCCACTGTTTGGGTTTGTTTTCTGTTTGGGTTTGTTTTCTGTTTGGGTTTTTTTTTTTTCACTTCCTTAGAAGAAAGCAATCACCTATCAAAATCAACCCCAGAGGAGATCTCCACTCATGAAACTGATTTTTGGGCTTTGTAAGAATCTCTACTGAATTGTAAAGTAATGCAGTACGTATAAAAGTTTAGATGAAGTCAGGTAGAGTGATTCCTAGCTACTCAGGAACCGAGTGTGAGGACAGACTGAGCATAAAGTTTTCTGGACTCTATCTCAAGCCATAAGTTAGGTGTGGTTGTGTGTGTTTGTCATCCTACAGGCACTGGGGACCTCATGCAAGGTTGTTCCAACTACAATCTCACCACCCTGTTAGAGAAATAACTAAAGCAAAAAGGGCTTTGGCTGTAGCTTTCATGGTAGAGCCCTTGCCTGGCAAGAATGAGGCCCTGACTTCAAACCCAAATACAAATTATTTTATTACAAACTCCTCACTAATGAAGGAGTCGAAAAAGATGCCTAGGACGAACATTAAAAAGTTTCTCTAGGCCAAGCATGGTGTATTTTCATAATCCCAGCTATCTAGTTAGGATGATCATGGTCCAAGGCTGATAGGAACTTTTTTTAAAAAATGAGACCTTATCTGAAAAATATAAAAACAAAAAGGCCTGCAGTGTCATTATATAATGATAATTATCATATAATTTCTAGCTGAAGCCAATAGATATATATAGAAATATGCATTTCTACTGGTTAGTCAATCTTTAAAAGCACATGTGACCTGCAACAGAATTATTATTTATAAAGTAAAGCAAAAGAGTATTGGAAGATAAAGATTATATTCGATATGCAATATCTTCTATTAATGTTGCCATAATTTTAATAATAATGATGACAATTCACCATGTACAGTTCCTATTGGTCTTATGATAACCTATGGTTAAGGGTCTGATTCTAAATCCAATGTTGGCAAATAAGGAATTCATCCCTTAGTAAGTAATTTGAGAGACAACAGTTTGCATAAATTAACATCCCATTTATAGAGAATGAGTACATAAAAATACTGGAAATAAGATATTGTGAGTGGGTAATATTGTAATTAAAATACCATGGTAGATAACAGAAGATAGAAAGTCAGGTAAATTGCAAGTTTCCTAATATGGTATTTAAAAAAAATACAACTTCTCCTAGATGTAGTTTTCAGTCCATAAACCTTAGTAAAATTTGAGAAATATTCCCATTTATCTCCAGGCAGCAAGGAACCATTGAGTAATCCCTCATGTCAGAAATGTTTCAGTCATGTCATTCATTATTAGAGAGTCAGAAATGTTTCAGTCCTATCATTTGTTATTAAAGTGGTACACAATGCATCTCAGCAACATCTAATGCACCTAACCTTGTCATTGCCAGCGTGGGTTCAGAAGGTAACGGGAACTTTCTAAACAAAAATTAACACCCTTAGTTTTAAAAGTAGTTAGCTTTAAGACTTCCTAAGAGAACTCAATGGACAGACCCAAATAATCAATAAAATATTCTACCTCAAAAATAGCAAGAAATCAACTACCTTTATGTATATAACCAAGGGAACTCAGGGTTAAGCGTCCCTTCATTACATAACTTGAATTCAGAGAGAGATTCCTTGCCTGATGCTAGAGCTCCATCCAGTGGCAACTGATGGTGACCTAGACAGCAGAACATAAGCTAACAGAGAGAGAGAGAGAGAGAGAGAGAGAGAGAGAGAGAGAGAGAGAGAGAGAGAGAGAGAGAGAGAGAGAGAGAGAGAGAGAGAGAGGGAGAGAGAAAGTACAAGACAAGTACTGCCTAGAAACTCCAGGCATTACTTCAGAATAGTCAAGGTTTCAGAACTGTAAAGCCATATAGAAGGGAAGAAATTGAATCATTCAAGACCCCACAGTTATGTCTACAATGTGTAAAGAATCCAGAGCAAAATGAAAACTAGGGATCCATACATGAGAAGCCGGACCCTTACATGGCACTGTACATTCTTGGGAAATGTGCATATCCAAGATTAGTCTGAGCATTTCACCATGGATGCATCGTCTCTAGCTGATTTCCATGACATTTCCTGGAAAATGCTGTTCTCTTTGGTGACTGGAAGGGAAGAAGCAGCTCTAATGGTCTGGCTCATGTCTGCATCCCAACTGCCATCCAGTCTCTGAATTGAAGAAGAAATGTGATTCCTTTACATTAGAGAAGTGGTTATTTACTTTATGCTCACACGAGCCTTTGCAAATCTAATAAAAGCAAGGAACTCTCTCAAAATATGTATATGTAATTCCATAGTTTTAGGGGGTTTGAACGCTAACAATTATACAGAGGCCAGAAGTGAATAAGTTCCCTATGAAGCACACTGAGGCCAAGTTCCTAATGAGAAAATTAAGGTGATGAATTGTAAATGCCATTTTTATCTACATTGCTTGAGCTGTTATTGCAGATTCTGGTCTGAGAAAAGCCAGAACCGCAATTATTGATAATAAATGAAAATAAAATTAATGGGGGGAAAATGAATCTGTTTTCTTTGAAAGTCATACAAAAAGAGCATAGAAAACCACCCTTCTTCTGTCACCTTACATGGGTGTGGCCAAAGTGACTGCAATGATGGGGGCCTGAAAAGGACAAAATTAACCATCAAGGGCCTCACTAGGGTCTCCAGGGGTTTTACCACAGATCCTGACTCCAGTATCTGGGCTCTAGACTCTGAATTCTGCCTGTTCCTGCGGTGGTACCATTGGCTTTCCAATGCCCTAAGTGTTGCCTTCTTTTCTTACCAACATTTCTCCTGTAGGAGGTAAATTTTCCTCATTTCCCCACCTAGGGCATTTCTTTTTTTTTTTTTTTTACATAATATTTTTATTGTGAAAATACTGTACAGAGGAGTTACAGTCACATGAGCAAGGTAATGAGTACATTTCTTATCCAGCATTATTGCCTCCTCCTTTGTTTTACCCCTACCATCCCATCCTTCCCACCTCCTCAACTACACCCCCCATACCCTGCCTAAATTGTAAAGTTTGGTTTTGGACAGTGTTTTACGCAATGGGTCAATCTGTATCCCTATTTAAACATTTTGTTTTTTCCCCTCCCCTCCCAAAATTATACCAACATCAAATACAGTGAAAACAGGAGTTATACCATGGGGGAGAGACATACAAAGCAACAAAAAAAATTATATGGTGCCTTATAAATACATTGGAAACAATAGCAAGGAAGAAAAAAACACTTGTGTCCCTATCTTGGGGTTCATTTCGCTTAACATCATCTTATATGAGCTTTTTTGCTTGTCCCAGATATATACTAGTTATTGCAAATAGGCAAACCATGGGACCTATGTTTCTTTGGGCCTGGCTTACTTCACTTAATATAATTTTGTCCAAGTCTTTCCATTTCCTAACAAATGGGGCAATGTCATTCTTTCTGATGGAGGCATAGAATTCCATTGTATATATATTTTTTCTTGATCCATTCATCTACTGAGGGGCATCTGGGTTGGTTCCATATCTTAGCTATGGTAAATAATGCTGCAATAAACATAGTTGTGCTGGTAGCTTTAGTCTGGTCTTACTTGTGATCATTTGGGTAAATGGCCAAAAGTGGGAATGCTGGGTCTCAAGGGAGCTCCAAGTGGTTGAACAAATTTACACTCCCACCAACAATGCAGTAAGGTTCCCTTCTGTCCACCTCCCCTCCAGCATCTGTTGTTATTAGAGTTCTTGATTATATCCATTCTAACTGGGGTGAGGTGGTATCTCAATGTTGTTTTGATTTGCATTTCTTTTATGGCTAGAGAAGTTGAGCATTTCTTCATGTGTCTATTGGCCATTCTTATTTCCTCTTTGGAGAAGTTTCTCTTTAAGTCTTTAGCCCACTTATTTATGGGACAGTTGTTTCTTTGAGGATTTGTTGTTGTGGGATTTAGTTTTTTTAGTTCCAAGTATATTTTAGATATCTGAGACTCTTGTCTGTTGTATGGTTAGTAAAGATCTTCTCCCAATCCATGGGCTTTCTATTGATCTTACTAGCTATGTCCTTTGCCATGTAGAAGCTCTGCAGCTTCATGCAATCCCATTTGTCCAATCTTTCTTTGATTTGTTGTATTTCTGGATCTCTATTAAGAAAATTTTGGCCTGTGCCAAAGAGACCTAAGGTTTCTCCTATTCCATCCTGTAATGTTTTCAGACTGTCTGCTTCGATTCTGAGGACTTTGATCCATTTGGAGTTGATTCTGGTGCAGGGTGATATATAAGGATCTAGCTTTAGTTTTCTACAGGTGAATAGCCAATTTTGCCAGCACCATTTACTGAAGATGCTGTCTTTCTTCCATTCTATTTTTTTAGCTCCCTTATCAAAGATTACCCACCTCGGGCATTTCTATGCACAGGTCTTGTCCACACTGTCATCTACTTTAATTCAACTGAGCTATTATCTGCAGAGATCTCCTATATTCACACCACTGAGCTAAATAGCTGGGTTCTGTATATCAAATTACACTGAATAATCTGAAAAAATAACTGTATGGAGGGATATTTTAAATTGATGAATCTTTCTAACAACTGGAAAGTTCTATTTTGGAGAAAGTAACTTTGATTTTGTATAGTCTACACAGTAGAGTATAATCCCACATTTCTAAGGAATCTGTGTGCAAAGCCTTCCCAATACTTCTTTCCCTATCCCCTCATCAGCCCAATGTAAACAGCAAACGCAAGCATTCTACTCTGTTCATAGCTCATACACAATGTGTATTCATTCAACAAATAGAGTGGAGTTTCATATTTGCATCCTTTGCATTTTTCTCAAGTTAAAAGGGAAGTCACTTCATGAGGAATCCACATGCCAACTAATATACCTGATGTAGGCAGATTAGCCTAGAACAGTGCCAGACTGATAAATATTTATTGCCCAATATAGATTGAGCAATGTCTTTGCCAGTTACTATCTAGCCATAAAGTCATAAAAAAAACTAATAAAATGTGATATTTGTTCCTCCCCCACAGTATAGCTTCCCCTGTTTTCACTGTATTTGATGTTGGTATAATTTGGAGAAGGAAAAGAAAAAAAAAACAAATTGTTTAAATAGGGATACAGATTGACCCATTGCAACAATGAGATGTACAACATGCTATGTCGAAAAACAAACTTTACAGGGGTGGGGGGATGTAATTGATGAGGTGGGAGGGATGGGATGGTAGGGGAAAAACAAAGGAGGAGGCAACAATGCTGGATAAGAAACGTACTCATTACTTTGCCCATAAAATTGTAACCCCTTTGTACAGTATTTTCACAATAAAAAACTTATTTAAAAAACTGATATTTAGGGCTGGGAAAGTGGCTCAGTGGTAGGGCGCTTGCTTTGCATGCATGAGGCCCTAGGTTCGATTCCTCAGCACCACATAAGCAAAAAGAAAAAAGCCGGAAGTGGTGCTGTGGCTCAAGTGGTAGAGCGCTAGCCTTGAGCTGAAGAGCTGAGGGACAGCGCCCAGACCCAGAGTTCAGGCCCCACAGCCAGACCCCAAAAAAAAAGAACTGATATTTATCCTTTTGAAATCTTCCCATTGAATGTCCATTAACAAGAGGAAACAAGAAGAAGATAGAAGTCCTTCATTCTGACTTTTGAGGCATTTAACCAAAACATAATTCAGCTGCAATGTAACTAGTATAGTGTATATAATGGCTTGGAATGTTTGCTTGGTCATACCTTGTAATTTTCCACTGAGTCACTCCACCTTCCTGTATTAATGGAAAGTCCATTTTCTCTCTCTTGAGGCCTACCCTTCCCCACTCTAAGCCTAAAGGCTTGCTTGCTTTCTTGTTTGCTTACCTACTCACTCTCAGTGCTTGGCTGATGAGTTTGACAGGGCTGTGTTTTCTTTCGTGGCCACTAGATGTTGCAGATGAACACTCTCTTGATGTTCACAACCTGAAAGCAGGGCAAACCTGCTGCAGAATGCAGGCCTAATTCCTCTATGACTTCATCCTAGAGTATAAATCAGACTCTTTAATTTCCTTCTCAGATATCAATTAAATAAGGGCAGCGGAGTCCAGGGATACTCACAGCCTCAAATATATCCACGTCAGAACCAGCCACATCATGGCCTGCAAACCAGGGGTCTCTAGTTCAAACATGTCTCCTTGATATATTTTGTTTACCAAAGTGTGTCTGAATCTGGATTTCCAGACTCTCATAACTACAACATGGAGCTCGTATCTGACACCGTGGCAGCCATCTGAAGCTGAATAGCATCCATCTTTCCCCTCATACACCACAGTCCTTTCCTTCCAGAATACTCCTTGATCCCTCAACTGTCCAGTAACAGGTTCTGTGGAGAAGACTGGTTAAGTAAGTTGCAAGGACCCCTGCAAAATGAAAAACTGTTCAAAAAATGGAGGAAAAAATTTCCATGAAAGAACCACAATATAAAACACTTTTATCTCTTCCAGAGTCCTTTCTTGTGGTCTTTTTTTATTTGTAATTTAATGCCATACTCTCTCAAGCATAGGTTATTTGTTTTGTTAATAAGTTTTTAGTGTGAAAATACTGTACAGAGGGGTTACAGTTACATGAGCAAGGTAATGAGTACATTTCTTATCAAGAATTGTTGCCTCCTCCTTTGTTTCCCCTTCTCATTCCTTCCCATCTCCCCCCCTCCCATGCCAAAGTTGTAAAGTGCATTTTTCGACATAATGACTTGTACATCTCATTGTTGCAGTGGGTCTACCTGTATCCCTATTTAAACATTTTGTTTTTTCCCTTCCCCTCCCCAAATTATACCAACATCAAATACAGTGAAAACGGGTTATACCAAGGGGGAGGGACATACAAAGCAAACCATATGGTACCTTAAAAATGCATTCGAAACAATAGCAAGAAAGAAAAAACCACTTGTGTCCCTATCTTGGGGTTCATTTCGCTTAACTTTTATCTGATCATATGGATATAGTTTTTGACCTTTTCTATTTGTCCTAGATGCATACTAGTTATTGCAAATAAGGGAAAGCATGGGACCTATGTTTCTGTGTATGCAGATTCAGAGCCCCTCCTACATCTCTCTTGCAGAAATCCACTCTCTACCGACACCAGACTGCCATGCACAAATCGAGCCAGAACAGAAAGAGAGGAAAATCTCCCCATGCCTCAGGCCTGTCACTCCAGATCCCACTGGTACTCACTCTCTTAATACAGTGTTTTACTCTCTGGTCATTCTTTTATGTAGTGTGTATTCATTTTGTAGCATGGTATGTCTGATGTACACATATTATATTTTAATCAGAATAACCAACTCTAGTGCTTGGCTAGTTTCTAAACATAAGATGAATAGGCCTGTATTACCCTAGTGGAAAGGCATGATAGAATGTTCTGAGACTTCAAAATATCCATCCATTCCATCCATTTTCCTACAAATGAGGTAATCTCATTGCTTTAAGGTTGTGTAATATTCCATGATATATACATACCATATCTACAGTTGATGGGCACATTTTGGCTACAGTGAACATGGGTATGCAGGTATCTCTCCTATATATTATAATGTATGTATGTATGTATATGTGTATGTATTCAACAGTGGTTTAGCAAGGCCATAAAGTAGGCTTATTTTTTAGTTTTTGAAGAGTGTAGCTACATCAGATAAAACAACAATGATAAACTTTTTAAGCACAATCTGCCCTGTGCTTATTCAAATGCTCTTTGCTTTTACCTGGATTTGGTAGAAAAGAGAACTAATATAAACTCATATTTTATTCAAACTACAGAAGAGGGAAAAAGAGATTGACATGCATAGTCTATTCTGGGACATTATCAAATTATCAATAAGGAGCAGTATTAAACCACCTATAATCCTAGCTACTCAGGAGGCTGAGATCTGGGGATGGAGTTTCAAAGCCAACCTCGGCAGGAAAGTGCGTGAAACTCTTTTTTGTGTGTGATTTTTTTTCTTTTTTTTTTTTATTGTGAAAATACCATTGCGTGGAACTCTTATCTCCAATAAACCACCAGAAAACCAGAAGTGGCGCTGTGGTTCAAGTGGTAGAACACTAGCCTTGAGCTGAAGACTTGAGGGACAGCTCTTCAGAGTTCAAGCCCCACGACAGACTAAAACAAAAAACAAACAAACAAACAAAAAACAATCAGGCTCTAGCTTAATGAGGAAACCCAGTAGCTTCTTCTCAATGGGAGGAGGCTGGTAAGCAGAAACTATGACTTTCTTCCTCTGTGTTTTTTTCTCTCTCTCTCTTTCTCAAGGAAGTTCATTGTAAATATCCCCTCCATTTATCCTGCTCTGTACTTTGTAATGTTATTTTATCATAGTTACTACAAATATGTTTGGCTGTTTGTGATTTACAATTATGTTATTTCAATGTAATGCTCTGGTAATGTCAATGTTGAGATTAGTATAGTTTTATTAAGTATACATCAGACTGTAATGAGTATCAGTCACCAACTTAGGTTATAGCAATAAGAATACTAGGAAAACAACCAAGTATATTACTTTTCTAAGGCATAAATCACCAGGCAAACATTCAACTTTATTTAATGGCCTGTTTATTATTCCCTTCCATAGTGATAATGGTTTTAATTTTAATATATGAATGCAATACACAGTCCATAAATGGTTTTGTGTGTCTGTTTTGATAGCAAGAAGATTAAAATTAAAGGGAGTAAAGGGGAAATTTTTGCCATCTGTTTCTTTGAAGAAATGTTATATAAAGTTGCTTCTTGCATAACTACCTTTATCCATTTTTGTCTTTTCAGGAAACAAATTTTTATGAAACTTATACCTTCAAAGACCTTTGAGTGTCTGTAATTCAGAGAACTTCCGTCTATTCCAGTCCCTTTGATCTCCTCTGTCCTGATCTAATATGCTTGAGGAAGTTCTCTCCCTGGCCCCACTTTGAACCTTGTTTGCAATTCTCACACCCAACTTCAAAACATGCCTCTCAGATCTCCTCAGCCTCTCCTGTTGCTAGCCTCCCCACTCCTGTGCCTCTACTTTTAGACTTGAACAATAGACCCTTGGCTCCTCCTCCCTTGATCCCTGGTGTTCTGAAGAGGGCAGCAAGGCTTACCACCGGATGCATCATTCCTCAGTCACAAGCCTCACTTACGGGAGCTTGTGTGCAATTCCATAAGAACCTCAATGTTGTGCATCCATTTGTTTGGCCTTCTCCCCTCTACGTTCATCTCACATTTATGACAAATTTACCTCCTCATTCTTGGCTAGTGATCTCCCTTAGACTTCACTTCATCCTTAATTCATCCTCTCTGGCCTGATTCATGTCCACTCCTTTCAGCCCTACTCCATTCCTCCACCTCTCCTCCATATTCAGATACACAGCATCTCCCGCTCATCCGGGTCCTTCCACTCCGACTACAAGCATACTCAACTAGCATCTATTTCTAAACACTATCATCAAGCTCCCTTCCTTGATTCCACCATGATGAACCCTTTCTCCCTGCTAATACAGGGTTTCATATGGTCATATCTTATTTGCCCAACCTTCCTTTCAGGCCATTTCTCTTTCCCTATTAAATTCAGCTCATCTGTGGAGACCAGAGCGCAGGTCATTTCTTTGTGGGGGGAATTTGTCTTTGCTGCTTAAATCAATCAACTTCTTTTGTTTTCCTTCAGAGAATTCTCCCAGCCTATAATTGAATAATTACAGAATAATTCGAAGTGACTCATTTATCAGTGTCCCCATTTACTCTTCTGGCTTTGAAACAACAGACTCCCTGCTGATTTTGACCTACATTGCAAACTCCCCTAATATATTAGATGAATCTTAGAATGTGTATGGTGCATCATTTCACTGATTAGATCTCCCTCATCTTTTTGTTGAAAGCAATTTATTAACCAGACACTGGTTCACACCAGTAATCCTAGCTCCACAGGAGGCTGAGGTTTGAGGATTGTGGTTTAAAACCACCTTCAACAGAAAAGTCCATCAGACACCTGTTTCCTTTTAACCAGCAAAAAGCCAAAAGTGGTTCAAGTAGGAGAGCACCAGTTGTGAGCCAATGTCCTCCAACTTTACAGAACTCAAAATATATCTTCAGTCTTTGCTAATGCTCATTCGTGCAAATGGTATTTTTATAAATATTTCATCCTACCGAAGAGAAAAAGAAACTGAGTCCTAAACAAGTTCAAGCTCCCCACGGTAGCCAATCATTTCACACTGAAAGCTTTGCTGGAGAGATACACAGAGCACAAGACTGTAACAGCACTTTGGTAACTGGCAGTGACCAAGGACATGGAGACCACACAGACCACAGGGAAGCCTCTGGTAGCCATACATGAATGAGAAACGTGGTTGGTGCCTTTGAGTCAGGCATTATTGCTACAGCAATATCCATCTTTATTTCCATACAGTAGGTCCCAGAGGGTTTCCTGAAAGTTAATCGCTATATGGAAAGGGACATTGATTAGCCCACACAAATGAGAACCTGTAATGTAACCCTTAATAACCCATTTTTTCAAGAGGAAATCAATTTGTCCTATAATACAGCCTGAGGAAATTCAGTTTGAAGACATTTAAATAAACACATCTACAATCTTTGTGTGTACGTGGTGCAAAGATGAATTTTACAAAGATTATGTTTTCATGAACCACATGAAAGAGAGAACCAGGGTATTTTTAAATCTATATTCCTGCAATGCATATTACAAAACATACTCCACCCTGGTTTTTTTTTCCCCCTGTAGACAATCCTGTTCACATTTCCTATTCCAGATAGATAATTTGTTACTTTTTAAAAAACCTCTTGTGATGACACTCACTTCTTGGCAAGATCTCAACATGATTCATATCTGAGAACAACCATCGTATCATCTGCAAGAAGGCAACATGTTTTCTTCCAGTGATTCTTGACCTCATTTGTGGCTGCGTTTCCTCATCCCGTGGATGCCATTATCCCCAGATCCTGCAGGAGAAATGATTCATCTGCCCAAATGCAAACTTCTTGGAATATTTATTTGAAATCTACCTGACTCATGATTATTGTTTATTCTTTGATTTTCTCTGTGTGTGTGTGTGTGTGTGTGTGTGTGTGTGTGTGTGCGTGCGTGCGTGCATGCACATGCGTGCACCAATCCAGGGGGGCTAGGTCTTGAACTCAGGGCCTGGGTGCTGTCATGAAGCTTTTGTGTTCAATGTTAGCACTCTACCACTGGAGCCACCGCTCTACTTTCAGTTTTTGTGGTGGCTGATTGGAGATAAAAGCCTCATAGACTTCCCTGCCCAAGTTTGCTTTGAACAACCTCTGAGAGACTCTTCTCTTGGCTGTGTCTCCTGGCTTCCTCTTCTCATGCACACGAGCATGGGGATCTTTTTCCGGGGGGGAGTGTATGAGGAGAATGGAATGGGAAAATACCACAAAAGATGTCTATTCGTGTCCTTAACATAGAGTCCTAGAAATGGAATTTCTGTCTCAAATGTATGGGATGTATGGGCAGCTGGGCACCAGTGGCTCAAGCCTGTAATCCTAGGAGGCTGAGATCTGAGGATTGCAATTCAAAGCCAGCCCTGGCAGGCAGGTCTGTGAGACTCATTTCCAATAAGCTACTCAGAAAACACCAGAAGTGGGGCTGTGGCTCAAGTGGTAGACAGCTAGCCTTGAGGGAAAAAAACTCATGGACAGCACCCAGGCCCTGAGTTCAAGCCCCATAACCAGCAAAAAAAAAAAAGTATAGGTATTATAGCTAACGATACACAATATAAAGTTGTCCTATAGAATGGTTGAGCCAAGACATGCACTACACTACTACTAGATGTGTACCATTAGCTCTACACGTGACAATACCAAGTACTGCCATGACCTGTGGTTAATAATTGGCATGTATTCAACCTGTATGTCAAAGTGGTTAAAGTTACCTTTATTTAATTTATTTCTCAAGGCCATACATCAACTGAGATTAATAGCTTGGCCATTCTTAGAATTCTCTTCCTAACATAGAATGCATGGTTTCCCTCATTTGTGGTAACTAGAATGTGCCTAAATCTACAAGTAAACACACTGGATGGTGGGGAAAAATACACTGGGACATGATAAATTACACAAGACTCTAGGCAATCACACGCAGTAAGACCAAAGGCGGACACTCTTAGGGGAAGAACAGAAAGGCACAATGCCTGTATGCATCTGATCATACAATATGATATATATCAAAATGAAGTCCAGAAATGGAAACAAGAAGGTTTTTTTCTTTGTTGCTATTTTTGCCTTGTTTATTTGTTTATCTGTCTTTGAGAGCGTAAGGGAAGGCACAGAAATGGTGGAACAAAGGGTGAACAAATGCAGCAGTGGTACTCACTAGACACTGTTGAAAATGAACTATACAATTTGTGGGTGGGAAATGAGAGGGAAAACTGGGAGAAGGGGTGACATTAACCAGAAATAAATGTACTCATTACCTGACTTACGTAACTGTAACTCCTCTGTACTTCACCTTTATAATAACAATAAAAAAAGTGCTTGGGGAAAAAAAAAAGAACTCTCTTCCTGTCACTCTGTATCTTTACACTATCTTTACTGAACCTATGCATCCTGGTATATCGTGATACGTTATGGTTTTGTTTGATTTGGTTTGGTTTGGCTTGTGCCCTTTATACTCCTCTGGTAAATTATAACCTTATAAGAATTAGGGTTAAAGGACTCACTTCCACCAAGCCTTCCTGGAATGACTTTAGTGCATTTCTACACTGCTTCACTGAATTCTCATAATGACACGGAATCCTGACTGTGGGAGGTGTATCTGGATTTTGGTTTGCAATAGGGTCTTCTTGTCTGTAGGCAGAGGGTATGGACTTCATATTATCTTTGAGTTATCTATGTGACTCAATGGACTAATTCTTCTGGTTCTCAGGCATAGATCCTAACAGAAAGAAATAACTTCTTCCTTGCCTGATATTTCCCTTACATGTTTAGAATATTCGAATGCTGTCACTCATTCAGCCCAAGTGGAGGTGGAGATGTTTATCTGAGTGAAAACATTTGACATGTGTACCTCAATGACACCATGAATTCATGTTGATTGTGACAACACGGGGTTCTAGCTTTTTCCGCAAGGAGTACAGTAAGTCTTGGTGGAGAAGGAAAGGCTGCAGGAAAGATTTAGTCCAATATGATATTTTCACATCCTCATGGATAATATGGCCTGGCTGCTATGACATTCACATTAACCTCCCACTAAAGCAATCCTTGAAATGGTCTTTCGCCAGCAATGGGGATGATGGCTTGTTTCTGTGCTGTGGTGAGCCAAGCAGAGCTAACGCTGTGCTTTCACAAGAACCATGGGAAGAACAAGAGACAGGCATGTGCTTTTCCAGGGGACTTAAATGGAACAAGATGGCATCCAGTACATTCAGGGGCTATCATGGAGGCAGAGCCAAAGCAAAGGCAAAATCCAGGTCTTACTGACCTGACTCCATAAAGCTACTTCTTCCTGAAGACAGCTCTACAATTTAAACTTCGAGATGAATAACCCAATATATTCTTCCCTGTTTTTCTTTGCTGGTGGAAATTGGATGTTCAGTTGTTTCTACTAGAAAGAGTCATTTTATGGGAACTACCTAAAGGATAGGAAGGTGAAGTGAGAAACCACTAGTGAACTGCTACTGGAGTATGAGAAAGAAGTTCAGGTGAAATTTATGGAAAAGCTCCAAGTTTGAGTCAGCTAAAGTCACAATCATGGATCACTATCATCAACGGACACTAGTTTATGCTTGTTATGCTAGCTACTTAGGAGTCCAAGATCTGAGGATCACAGTTCAAAGCCAGCCCCAGACAGGAAAGCCTGTAACGCTCTTATCAATAATTAGCCACCAACAAGCCAGAAGTAGAGATGTGGCTCACGTGGTAG
This sequence comes from Dipodomys merriami, assembly GCF_024711535.1. Classification (NCBI taxonomy): domain Eukaryota; kingdom Metazoa; phylum Chordata; class Mammalia; order Rodentia; family Heteromyidae; genus Dipodomys; species Dipodomys merriami. Next base: position 25,994,632 of record NW_027202826.1, read on the forward strand.
AGCACCAGCCTTGAGCGAAAATGTGAAGGGGCAGCACTCAGGCCCTGAGTTCAAGCGGCAAGTAGGGGCACAAAAAAGAAAAAAAAAGAAAAAAACGAAGTATCCTCAAGCTATGTGCTGTCATTTAGTGAGGGTAGGTGTAAGAAATCATCTCATGAGAGGTGGGAAGTTGGGTGTGTCATGAAAGCACATAGTAGAACATATACCACTGCCTATGGGTGCCTGATGGATTGGGGCTTTATCAGAAGATACAGCAGCTGGTTTTTGAAAGCTGGATAAGGAGTCACTTGTAAGAAGACAACAGGATTGGCTTTCCAGACAGAGGAAAGAAATTGTGCAGGCATTGAAGCACAAGATAATATAATGCTGGGGAAGGACTTAGACTTATTGAACCCTGAAGCATGAGAGGAAAGATTTGAGCATATGATTATGTCTTTGGAACATATAATTCACATAAGGGGAAAGCTAGAGGCACGGTATAAAAAGGGACATTGTCACCAGACTTTAGAGCACCCTAAATGCCAACAGAAGCAACAAAACTTAACTCTGTAATAAATCGTGGGGTAAAAGTGGAGCGATACTTAGGTAATGACATGATAGAAATAATAGAAACTAAATAATCTGGCTGCCCATCCACAGTATGGATTGGATGGTGAGATACATTACAAAGCTATTTTCATTAGTTCATCTGAGAGGCAATGAATACAGGGTTTTTTTGCATTTCCTGGGCACACAGTAGGTATTCAATCATCATTACAGACAGCAATTGAATTGTCTCCATTTCTGCTGGTTTTATATCTTCTTCAAATATGTATCTACATTTCATTGATATAGTTTATATTTGTTTGCACTTGTTATCAGCATCTATAAAAAAAATGAGTTTATGATGGCACTGGTCCAGGATAGAAAATACACAGTGATTCCATGATTGGCTACTAAAAACCTACATCCTGTTTAATAAGAAAATGAGGCCACTCTCCAAATTTATGTTTTAGCTTTTTAAATTAGTAGGCGTGATTGAAAAAATATCAATATATAAAGAAAAAGAAATGGAGCCAGGTGCTTGTGGCTCACACCTATAATTCTAGCTACTCAGGAGGTTGAGATTTGAGAATCATGGTTCAAAGCTAGCCCAGGCAGGAAAGTCTATGAGACTCTTTTCTCCAATTAGCCAACGTGAAGCTGGAAGTGTCATTGTGACTCAAGTGGCAGGGTGCTTTTCTTGAGCAAAAATGCTCAGGAACAGTGCCCAGGCCCTGAGTTCAAGCCCCAGGACCAGCACAGAGGAAGGAAGGAAGGAAGGAAGGAAGGAAGGAAGGAAGGAAGGAAGGAAGGAAGGAAGGAAGGAAGGAAGGAAGGAAGGAAGGAAGGAAGGGAGAGAAAAAGAAAGAAAGAAGAAGAAGAAAAGGAATTGGAGGTGTCACTACCATTAACTGCAACCCAGACACCTGCAGCCAACCCCTGGCCTGCTTCCCATAATGCTTTGAGGGTACAGCCTTCAGCTTGTTCTGTGTATGAATGCAGTTCATGGAGAACCCTCCCTTCAGCTAGGGCCTTGAGCTTCTACAGTGGATACAACAATGGTTCTGAAATGAAGATTCACTGCAGAATCTGATGCCAGCCACACCACCAGAGATTCTTAAGGAGTAGATGTGGGCTAGGATTCTGACTGATTAAACATGCCACCTGACTCTAAAGCTGAAGGCCCATGGACCATGTCTGGAAAATCACTTGCTCCTTCAGTTTCCAAGAACACAAATACCTAGATTTAGAGTGTAAGTTCAAGGTTGTGGTATGTACTCTAGTTGAAGTGTAATGCCACAGACGAGAGAGAAAGGTTAAGTTTGCTCGATGGAAAGGAAAACCAAGAAGAAGGCAAAAGAGGTCCCCCAAGAGAAGGTGATATTTGTTCTGAGATCAAAAGATGAGAGGATTTTTTCAGTCAGGAAGTAGAATGAAGAAAAAGAACAAGGAAAATAAAGACAGCTAGGGAGAATAGTGGAAGAGGTGATGTGGATCAAGATGCGATATACTCATTAGTGTACTCATAAAATGCCATGTTGAATCAAAAACTCTGCAAACAACTACTTGGAGATAATAAGAAAATTACATAAATAATTAAAACGTGTTATAATCATAAACTGACATGTTGAAATCTTTTTGGCAACTATTTAAAAGATAATAAAATAGCTTGGTGCTGGAAGCTCATGCCTGTAATCCTAGCCACTCAGGAGATTGCAAGCTAAAGATCTGGTGTGAAGCCAGCGTAGGCAGGAAAGTCAATGAAACTAATCTCTAAGTAACCAGCAAAATGCCAGAAATGGAGGTGTGGTTCAAGTGGTAGCATGCCTGCCTTGAGGGGGAAAAGAAAAGAATAAGCTACGGAACAGTGCCCAGGCTAAGTTCAAGCCACACACACGTGCATGCACGCGCGATAAAATTTTTAAAAAACCCACTAGTGCATGCAGAAGAATAACTGATAGAGATAGCAAGATACAAAACTACAAGAATAGACATGAATTTTATTAGAAATTGCTTGAGGTGTTGGGGTGCCAGATAAGAATAAAAACAACAAACCAAAAGGAACTTGACAAGGCAAAGTTTACTTCTGCAGAAGGATGCACCATCAGCCAACAACCTCCAGCAAACTGGCACACAAGCCACAGTGCCTGCATGCTGCTCCCTTTTTAATCTCTCCCCCAGCAGGCCCCACCCCTCTGCTCCCACTGGCTGAGCTCAGGTTCACACTCTACAAAAAGGTGTGGTTTAGTTACCAGGATGTTGTTACAATTGAAGGAACTTCTAAAAGGACATATTAATTAAAATATTCAAAGAAAGGATGTGTGTAACTAAACTGTAATTAACAAGCACCAAGCCACCTGGCCAAAGCAGGAACCCTTCAGAAAAACAATTCTCTCAAGATTAACAGAAAGGAAATAAACCACTTTGATAGAAATGATGCCTTTCTCACAGTTGGCTAAGGCAGAAGTTTATGTCCTGTGCTCAGAGAGCAGTGTATCTTGCAGATGAAAGCAACAACTGCACCAGCCATCTCCCAAGGTTTGTAAGAAAGTGAAAACCCGTGGATGGACCCACTGAATCCACTCCAATGAGGAGAAACCTGAGTGTGTGGACTTTTAAGGCAGGGCCTGAAGGAGCTCTGGAAGGCAGCCACTGGAGAGCCCATGGATGGACAGGTGGACCCTGTAGAGGATGCCATGTCTGAACTGATGTCGAGAAAGATCCAACCAGAGAAGAAAACCATGGTCAAGAAGTGACCCAGAAGATTTCCACAATCAAAGAGGCAGATGACAGATGAGAATTAAGTTATTTAAGCCGGACTCGAAAAGGAGCATGGAAGGTAGTTTCTAAAAATGAAGAGAAAGTACACGGACAGCTGTTGATGTGATGTGGACTCCAGGACTCTACCCAGCACTGTCAGGGCAGGTGGCTTAATCGTTGAAAAGACCAATGGAGAAATAAATCCGGGGGGGGGGGGGGGGACGGGGGGAGGGAATTAAGGCTGAGGTTGGGATACCACAAGAGAAACTTCAAGACTCTCTGACATAGTGTGAGAAGAACTGACTTTTAAGGAACAAAGAAAAGAGGAACAAGGTAGAGTGAGTAATCTTTCTCCACTTTATAAATACCCAAGATGTAGAATTCGGTTTCCTTTTCAGTAAGCATGTAGGACTGTTCTTGAAACTGCCAGTAGATGGCAGAAGAGTTTTGGGAAGTAAATAGATTTAAATCCTTGTTCTGAAAACAAAACAAAAAACAAAAACCTTACCATTAAAAAAAAAAAAAAAGACCTAGAAATCAAAGATACAAAATTTAAAAAAACAACTTACTTATGGTAAAAGATTCATATTACCTACAATTTTATAGTTCTCTATTTTAATTTGTGACGTATATATTGCACAAGCTAGCCAGAAATGTAACAAGGGATGGGTCACATGATCATCAAAGCCACAGTTAAAACTATGAACCAGACTGGGCTCAGGTGTTTCACATTGTAATACTAACAACAAAGGAGGCTGAGATCTGAGGATTGAAATTCAAAGCCAGCCTTGGTAGAAAGACCTTGATACACTTACCTCTAATTAACTAAAAAAGCCCATAAGACTTATCTTCAATTAACCAAAAAAGCCAGAAGTGGAGCTGTGACTCAAGTGGTAGAGCACCAGCCTTGAGGGAAAATGCTAAAGGACAATGCCCAGGCCTTAAGTTCAAGCCCCAGTACTAGCACAAAAACAAACAAACAAACAAAACACAAAAACCCATGAACAAAAACTGAACAAAATTAAATTTATTAGAGGTTAAACATGTTCATTTTCTGTAAAGCTGCCAGTCATAAAAATACATAATAAATATGATATGCATATATGATATAATTATATGTATTTACAAAACATTTTCATGAATATACATGTAGTTGGAGTTGATTTTATGACTGCTTTGCAATATACTTCAAGCTGGAGTAATTATTAAATATAATTCTTTATCCTTTTGAATTTAAAATGAAGTTCAAATATATTTAGGACCTATCCCCTAAGTCCTATATACTGCATCTAATGGATAAGTCTATGACATCGATGTTTGGCTGATTTAAGATGCATAAAAATGAATAATACTAGAGGGAGAGGAGTTTGAAGGAGAAGGTTGCCCATGGAAAAACTGCAATTCTTTTGAAGTTCCATATTTTATCTTAAAACTGTAATCAAACATTGTAAATATATATGTATTTCAAATCTCTTGCCATCCAAATAAACTGAAAAGATTTTTTTCAAAAGAAATACAAATAACCAATAAATATGTTGAAAGATAATCAACATTGTTAGCCATCAAGGAAATGCAAACGAAAGCTGTATTAAAGATTAAATGCATGGAGCAAGTGGCAGCATGTCCCTGATACCATTAAAAAAAATGTAAAGGAAGAAAGAAAGCCTAAAATAATAAAAATAAAAATAAAAATAACACTGACATTCTGTCTGCACCCAATCAAGACAATCATTAAAAAAATTTAAAAAGAATGAAAGAAAGAAAGAATGAATAAATGAATGAAAAGAAACACCGACAAATGGTGATGAGAATGCAAGAGGGGGGAAAGAATTCTTATACATTTGTTGGTGGAAATATAAATTAATCCAATCACTAAAAATAACCAAATGATTCTTCTATACCATTCCTGGGTATGCCCCTAGAAATCAGAGTCAACCTACAATAGCAATATCTGCATTCGTGTGTTTATAGTAGACCTACTTCTCACAAGAGACAAGTCATTGAATCTGCCTAGATGCCATGCAACAGATGGATAAAGAAAATGTGGAATATATATATATGTGCTGGTATCTATATAATATATTATGTATACACACACACACACAGTATTCAGAAGAACAAAATTACCAGGTGCTAATGGGTCACACCTGTAATCCTAGCTACTCAGGAGGTGGAGATCAAGAGGATCTAGAGGTCAGGTAGGCAAGAAATTCACAAAATCACATCTCGACCTATAACTTGATATGGTGTCCCATGCCAATTAAGCAGCCAGCACAGGTGGGACAATAAAAATCTAAGCCTGCACCATCAAAAAAAAAAAAGAGACCTTCTCTCAGAAGTAATCAGAGCCAAAAGGCTTGGAGGTATGGCTCAAATAGTAGAGTGCCTACCTAACACTCTGGCCTCCAGGCATTGACTTAGAAATTTAACAGGGAAGCAAGATGAAGTGTGCATTCATAGAGTAGCTATAAAAAGGAAGTAGAACAAATGTATGGAAAAGAATATTTTCATTTTGAGAGTTGTAGATTTCAAGGGGAGAGGATGGAAACAGAAGTGAGCTACTATAATTCTGAAAGGCTGAAGTTTTAGGAGTATAAAAATAGCAGGTGAAATATAACCCCAAAATGCAAGAGTTAGAAAGCTCAAGCCACAGGATTTGTTGGGGAACAAAAAAGCATTCTGAGAGCCATAAAGCAGAGTGAAGCAACTTAGGATATCTGGGATCCAGGGATCAAAGGTGAAGAGAGGAATCCTTTCTCTTAGTGGATTATGCCTTTGAATACTAATTTGTGCTACAGAAGCTGTAGCCTGCGCACTGACCCTGAACTTTTCTGCTCAATATTGATAGTTTACCACTTGAGCCACAGCTCCATTTCCGGCTTTTGGGTTTTTTTTTTTGGTAGTGGGGAGTTACTTAATTGGAGATGAGAGTCTCATGGACTTTCCTGACCAGGTTGGCTTCAAAATATGATCTTCAGGTATAAGCTTCTTGAGTAGCTAGGATTACAGCCATGAGCCACCAGTACTTCTTTTAGGATTTTGAACCAATTAGAATACCCATTTGTTTTTCCATAGATCTTGAATCATAAGCAAAATTGAACCTATTTCCCATGATTTTTCCTAGGTTTCCTACATTGATAAAGAATGTTTTAGATTTAATTTACTCTTAATGTCTTACATATTAAAATAGCAATTCAACAACTTCCTGTGTTATCAAACAAAACTACATTCTTTCATTTCAAATTGAAATTGTATTATCTGCTCTTTACTTTCCATTTTAACTCTAATTTTCTTTAACAAAGATTGGTGTGGTCTAGTGCTTACTTACATAGCTGATTCTCACCATAACCTTTTTTACATACTGAAAGCTACAAAAAAAAAAACCTGAAGAGTAAACATACCAGCTACCTGAATTTCCTGCTGTAATAATAATGACCTACAGTCAAGATGGGATTTATACACATTCCAAAATAATTATTTCTATGCAAAGAACTGGGGGTGAAGACTTGGCAGAGACTCGTGTGTTAATAATTCAGAACAGAAACAAAACATAAAATACCAAAGGAAAACATGTGAAAAGTTGCTCTTATTTATTTACTGGTAATTCCAAGGGGAGTCAGTTGAGTCTAGCTTAAGACCTCAGGAAAATGATGGGAGGGGGAGACAGCAGAGAATCTGCTGGCTTCCAGATGCCAGAAGAACAATGCTACAAATTGCTTTAGCATTTGCATCTAGCATTTGTCTTTCATTCTATCTATGAAGCTTGCCCTACATCCAGCATTACAACTCCCAGGGAGTGGAGCTGAGCATCATGAAAAGAAGCAGTATAAAGTTTAAAACCAAATTACTTGAATTCAGATCTGTCCACCAATACTTATTCGTTGTATAACCAGAAGCAATGCCTTCTCAAATCCCCTGTTTTATAACCATAAAATGGAAATCGTGATAATAATAATATCTACCTCAAAATATGTAATGACAATGAAATGAGCTATTTCATACATCAGCCCTTAGCTTGTAGCACCTGCCGTAGAGTAGGAGTTCAAAGTTTGGTATTGGTTACATTATTTCTTATTCCAGGAAATGCCGTTTAGCATATGTCTGTTCAGGATGATGGAAGCCCGGCGTGTTAGGAGCAGAGAGGCTTCCTCCAGCACTTCTGCCAAAAGCAACTTGAAAGTTAAACATTTGTTTGGGAATTGTACAAGTTCAATGGCAATGAGCAAGAACTAAAGGTCAACAGTTGTTTCCTGTGGAAACTCACTTGTGCTTTGGCTCCGGCGATCAGCTCAGCTAGTGGAGAGGAATAAGCAAATCATCCTCTCTACACCCTTACCACATACCGACTTTTATTCTAACCTGTCTTCATAGCCAACCCCTTCCTCTCATAAACGTTTACACTAATAGTCTTGTGTAAGTTGAATTTTTGTTTATTTTTCAGGTACTTGGGTTTAAACTCAAGGTCTTGCATCTGCTCAGTTTGCTTGATCAACTGGTGCTTGAGCCATACCTCCATTCCAGCTTTTCAGAGACAAAGTCTTAAAGATGGAGTCTACTCCACCATTGTGGAGTATCTACTAAAACATTTCCTTTGATTTATACTCTTTCCCAGTCAAAAATCATTTCTTGTTCCACAGTATATTACTATATGGTTATGTACCATATATTCCCAGTCAACATTATTTGATTCAAAATCCTTCTGAAGAGATTTATGTCCCTCATAATTTTAGTGCTACCTGTATCTTACCTTGCATCATTTGCCTTGAGCATTAATGGGAAGATACTCATCACACAGTCTTTGTTCTTTCTGCAAAGGGAGAATGGCTCAATTCACAGATGTCCTTTAAATACGGTTGGGATGCAGAATCCAGGAGCAAAAGGATACAATTAGTATCCAGCTTGTGTTCCTCAGGTCTACTTGGAGATTTTTCTTTAATCCCTTACCTCAAATCTCTGCTTTTATCCCTTCATTTATGTTGCATACCATCTAAATTGCTTACATCTTTGCTCCCTAAATTATTCATTCTGTCTTAGGTATCAGTAGTCTAAAGATGCCAGCTATACACAAAACACACTAAATAAGAATTTTCAGAAATACTGAAAATGCTTTAGTGTCATCAACAACAAATATTTTGAATGCTTTTACTAAGTCAAAAAATACCCATTGGGGCCTGGTGCTGGTGGCTCACGCCTGGAATCCTAGCTACTCAGGAGGCTGAGATCTGAGGATCACAGTTCAAGCCAGCCCAGGCAGGAAAAGTCTGAGACTCTTATCTCCAATAAACCACTCAGATAACCAGAAGTGGCACTATAGTCAAGTGGTAAGTACTAGCCTTGAGCTGAAGAGCTCAGGGACAGTGCCCAGGCCCAGAGTTCAAGCCCCATGACTGACAAAAACAAAAAAATACCATTGGGGCTGGGTGTGGTGGTACAGGCCTATAAGAAGTTGAGGCAGGAGGATTAAAAGTTTTGGGCCATCCTAGGTCACACAGCATAACCCAGTCACCAAAAAATAAATAAATAAGTTCCTGCTAAGTGTTGCTCTCATAATGACAAGTAAAAGTAATGACTTGCCTTTGTAAGGCTTCCTACTTAGTGAAGGAATCCGACATGGAGCAAGTAGATCCAATTAATTTATAATTATATTTAAAATTATCATTTAATTTACTATAATTTATAATTATAATAAACAAGAAAAGGAAAACAAAAGGGAACATGGGATTGTGAGGGGGAGGGGCCCAATGTATGTTGAGAAATCAGTGAAGACATAAAATAAGATATGTAATTTGAGAATCAAGGGATTGTTAGAGGTTGGCCAAGTAAACAGTTGGGAAAAAGTCCTTAGGACAACAAAGAGTTTAGGAGGTAGCACTGTGGCTTAAGGGTAGAGTGTTAGCCTTGAGCACAAAAGTTCAGAGACAGCTCCCAGGACATCAGTTCAAGCCTCATGACCAAGAAAGAAAGAAGGAAAGACAGAAAAATAGGCAGGAAGGGAGAGAGGGAGGGATGGAAGAAGGGAAGGAAGGAAGGAAGGAAGGAAGGAAGGAAGGAAGGAAGGAAGGAAGGAAGGAAGGGCCCAGTATGGTAGTACTTGGGGAAGAATGGAGAGAATTTTGTAAGTTCAGAAGATTCCATAGATTGGTGATTCCTTCCAGTTATTAGTATTTCTAAATAATGAACAGTGTGGCTTTAAATATCAAGTTCCTAGCAAAATTATGCAAATAAGCAGACTCCTGGCATCTTCTCCAGTCTCCCCACACAGCTCCTCTCAGAAATGCCCCTGAGAAACAGTGGCTACATCATTTAACCAAATATATCAAGCACTCTATATTCAGTATAATTCAAACATAAGCATAAAACTGATCTTTTTTCTCCTTTAACAGTGCTACATAAATCATTTTCCTATATTTTCATATCTAGAGCAAATTACATAATCATGGTTACTTCAGTTATTAATGTACAGCCTAGTCTAATGTAGTTTTTACAACTTAAGTCTCCATCAGATTTTACGTTGGCATTTTCTCTGGCCTGGACAGAGGTCCATTTGATATGCATGGCAGGAAGAAGATGGACTCCTTCTGTTCATTTGACCCTTCCTCCTCATATATGTAAAGAGGAGACCTAGAAGGCTGGCAAAGCCTTGGATACTGAAGAGCATTCTATGCCAAATTACAGTGTGTGTGTGTGTGTGTGTGTGTGTGTGTGTGTGTGTGTGTGTGTGTGTGTGTGTGTGTGTGTGTGTGTGTGTGTGTGTGTGTGTGTGTGTGTGTGTGTGTGTGTGTGCAGTTATGTCTGTGTGTCTGTGTGTTGGCTTTGGAGCTTGCGTTCAATGCCTGGACGCTGTCTCATAGCTTTTTCGCTCAAGGCTGGTGCTCTAACCACTTCAGCCAAAACTCTGCTGCCAGCTCTTTGGTGGTTTATTGGAAATAAGAGTCTCATGAACTTTTCTGTCTGAGCTGGCTTCAAATCATAATCCTCAGATCTCAGTCTCAGTGTGAATCATAGGTGCCTGGCAGGAATAAAAGGCTTTCCTTACTAGGAATTGGATTTTATCTTGTAAAGGGACAAAGTAAAAATTACAAGGGAATTACACACATAAGCGCTCATTTCAGAATGACCCTTTGGACACACCATGAAGAATGGATTAGAGAAGGGCGGGGCAAGGATTTGGATTGCAAGAACACTGGCCCCTGTTTTGCTCTCTGTACACCGCCCTCCTCACAGACTTCTCATAAATGCCTTGCAGCCTTGATTGCTTTTGAAGTAGTACTCTTCCAAGTCCCCCTTCTAACTTGGGACAAGTGAGCCCAACTATTTTTTAGGATTTAATAATAAACCACTGTGGAGAAAGAAGCACTTTTGTTTGATTCACCATGACTTGAGGGTTAGCAAGATGTTAAAACAGGACTGCTTGGTTTGGAACATAAGGGGAAACAAAGAGCAAAAAGGGCAAACTCAACAACTGTTTTTATTTAAGAGGAAGGCCTAGGAAGGGCAAGCAAGTCGCCTGGCTGAAGGGAAAATGGCGCACTCCCTTACAACTAGGGTCTCTTTAAATAGTAGGCAGAATAAGTGAAGTGAGGGCTCAAATGGGAGTGGGGTGAAGCCCGGCAGGGTGGGAGAGCAATCTTAAATGTTGAACAGAAGGTTTCAAGGTTTCAGCAGCATCTCTGTCCACTGGAGCATCTGCATAGCCTGGGTCTCAGGCTCTCTTCAAAGACTACAGGGTGCATTTGTTAGGGAGGAAGTGCAGGGGAGATGACTCAGGGGTGGTGGGCAGCAGGCACAGTTCTAGGATATGACTGTCAGGGGAAAAGATGAGTGCTTTCAGCCATTTTCCATCATGGAGTTTCAGCTGGGCCTTCAAAATCTGAAGCAACATAAATTGACTCTCATAATAGACTCTCAAACAACATATCTTAAGGACTATCTCTGGCTCCTATCTCTGGCTCAGTAAATGTTGAGCGGAGGAAACCTACAATAAGAAGGGCTTAGAAAGGACATTTGGGTACCATGGATGGGATGACTTTGTAGGTACGGGAGCTTCTATGCCCTCTCAAAAAACAGTCTACAGTCTGGAGAGATGGGACTACCCAGATAGACATCTTTGCCCGCCTCTGCTGTGAGAAGATACAAAAGAGCCATGAGATTGACTTTTACAACCAAGAGAGGGCTATGTCGGACAAGATTTTCAGTTCAGTGAAAATGAGAAAGTGATGTTTCCCTATCAGGACCCAGATATGCACACAGGAGCAAAGAGGCAAGCTGGGATCTGAGCGGTCAAGGACCCACACAGAGCACCAGAATTGCCTTGTGCTACTAGAAGCCTGAGACAATGGAGTGGAATGTTGGTGGCTCATACCTGTCATCCTAGCTACTCAGGAGGCTGAGATCTGAGGATCAAAGCCAGCCCAGGCAGGAAAGTCTGTGCGGTGCAACAATGCCACAAAGCTAGAAATGATGCTGTGGCTCCAAGTTGTAGCGTACTAGCCTTGAGCACAAAAGCTCAGGGACAGTGCCCAGGCCCTGAGTTCAAGCCCCAGGACCCTCACAAAGAAAATTGTAAAAAGACTAAAGGTGTGACAGCATGACTCACTTAAAGGGAACTGCAGTGCCACTCCTCTCATAGGAGGATCTTTCAGAAGAGAGCTTTAAGAGAAAAAGAGCTCAGAGTTGCTTCTCTGATCTTCTCTGATCTCTCATCTATGCCTTCTACTTTTCAGTCTGGGTTTGAGTGTGATTCACTGTTTTGTTTTGTTTTTTCTGAGTATACAAATTGAACCCAGAGCTTAACATGCATGTTGAGCAAGCTATCTACCTGTGAGCTACATACCAAGCCCTTTTTATTTGTATTTTTGTTTTGGTACAGGGTTTCTGTGTTCCCCAAAGTGGCCTCAACACTTGCAACCTTCCCTGTATTACCTGGTTGGATGTAAAGGTGTGTACCGCCCTGCCTAGCCATGATTGACACTTTGAATGCCAGTACTGGGGCTTGAACTCAGGACTTTGCACTCTCACTTGAATTTCTTGTTCCTGGCTGGCATTCTACCAATTGATTTCTCTTCTGGTTAATTTGAGATGTAGTCTTGCAGTCTTTTTTTACTTGGGAGTGTTTTGAATGATAATCCTCCAGATCTCAGCCTCCTGAGAAGCTTGGATTATAGGCATGAGCTACCTGCTCCTGGCTTGTGACTCACTTTTAACCATTAAAATGCAGCAAAAGTAACAGTGCATACATTCTGAGGTTAGGTAAGAAAGGCTGATATTTCTTTCACGTTGTTTGCTGAGAAACTAATTTTGGAGCTCTGGCTACCCTGAATTTACCATACTTTAAGGAAGCCTAGATAACAATGAAAAGGCAAATAAAGGTATTTCCATTTGACAATGTTGCTGACATCCCATCAGACAAACAAGAGAAGACACTTCTAGATGATTCCAGCCCTCGCTCTTGACTTGTCTCTAGCCATCCATGCTTCTCAACTGAACACCAGAGAATAAACTGGGACGGGCCATGGGAAATATACTTTGGCCACAAATCCTGACCAACAAGATGTGTGAGCATAATAAAATGCTTATGTTAAGCTTATAACTTTGGGATAATTAGTTACACAGCATGAATAAGTACAATAATAGAAACTGCACAGATTATTGATGGTCCAGTAATTTCAAGAATTTACCCCCACATTAGTCTCTTTAACTTGCAAGTTCAATTCTGCCTTATATATCTACTGAGATTTGAATTATGTCTCCAACCCAACTCAGATACAGTCATAACCTCAAGGTCCTCCAACTGTGACTTGGTGTGAAAATAAATTCTTTGCCGAGGTAATACAGATAAACTGTGACCATTAGAGTATGTCTCCAAAAGGAGAAATCTAGAGACAGATATACATCTTGAAAAATTGGAAATATAAAGTCTTTGAATATAAAAACAGACATCTGTGGGACTCATCTCTAATTAACCAACAAAAATGCCAGAAGTGGAACTGTGACTCAAGTGGTAGAATGCCAGCCGTGAATGAGAAAGTTCAGACCTAACACACCACACACATAGACACATAGACACATAGACACACACACACACACACACACACACACACCTATATATTGATACTACCTAACATCCTACAAGGAAGTGAGTTTACTGCCACACAATGAAGAGCTTTGAATACTCATTCAAGGATGTTGTAGAGAGATTAGTCAAACAGATAAAATATTAAATTGCTTCTCCTCAAGTAAATCTTTTTTTATTATTTTATAACACTGGAGACTTTATATTCTCTCATGAACTGTCTAATGAAAAAGGCACAGAGGGATACCTAGTAAAACTTTGATAGTAACATTTTATTAAGACCCCAGAGAAAAAGAAAACTGGGGGGAGGGGGGAAGAAGATTGAGAACATTCTGGAATGTAAACAAGAAGCAGAGCGTCTATCTTCTCCTTAAATCAACTAAGTTTTACTCAGTCATGTCATCACAGATGCTGATGGTAGCATTTTCTCTAATGCAATCTGTATAGAATTAGATATGATCGACTCTGTCAATATTGAAATGTGAAGGCTTAGAGAAAGATTGTTTTTATATGGGTTGTCTCCGTGACATTTCCAAAGTAACATGTCTACAGGTCAATCTCTGAAGCACAGTTTCTTTTTAGTACAGTGTGCTTGAAGAAAGCTCTTATTCTAAAATAAATAATGAAAAGGTTAAAAGGAAGAAAATTCTCTATGCCTGTCCCAATATACAAGATTGTTAGTATTTCAAAGCTGTCCATCTTCTTGTTAGTTTCCTTTAAAAAAAAAATTCTTAAAAGCACCAGGGAGGCAGAGACAGGAGATTGTGAGTTTGAAAGCCAAGCTGGGTAACTTAACAAGAGTGTCTCAAAAATAAAAAAAAAGAATTCTGCTTATGGAGTTCATAAATAAGGTTCAGCTATGACCTTTGCTATCAAAACAGGAAATACAGAGTTAGACCATCTGTACAGTAATTGCTTAGTGTGTACAAAGCTCTGAGTCTCATCCCCAGAAAATACAGAATTGTATAAACACAGGGTACCAACATTGCAATCACAATCCTATTTTTACCTTGAAATTATGAGCTCTTTCCAATCTACAGTCTTTTAAAAAAAATAAATTTGGAGAAAGAGTTGCCAAAGGTCAATGAAAGGATTTTCCCAGCTTTATAAGATTCCTCCAAAAAAAAAATGTGGCTTTATTCCTATCTCAAAATAAATTTAGATTTAAGAAAAAAAAGTTTAAACCAAACCAAATAAAAAAAGAACCAAAAACATCTCCCCAAAATTAGAAATTCTTTTTAACCTTCAGAATAGAAGATCTTAAAAACACAAATGCCAGTACATTGGTAAGTTTAACTTTATAAATTTTAAATATCTCCTATGAGGATATACAAATAGAAATAAAACCATGGGCAACAGGACACGAATGGCCATTCACACAAAAAAATTCTACTTGATTTCATTTTTAATTTAAAAAAATTGAAATCAAACTGGTTACTAGTGGCTCACACTTGTAATCTCAGCTACTTGGGAAGATCATGGTTTGAAGCCAGGCTGGGCAGAAAAGTTCATGAGACTCTATCTCAAGGGAAAGAAGCTCATCCTAGCTACACTGGGCAGGAAGGGAGACCCTATCCAAGCAATAACCCATGCAGAACAGGGCTGGCACATCTCCAGCCCTGTTCTGTGCCAGCCTAGCATGTACAAGGCCCTGAGTTCTAACCCCATTGAGAAGAAGAAGAAGAAGAAGCAGAAGAAGCAGAAGCAGAAGAAGTAGAAGCAGAAGAAGAGGAAGAAGAGGAAGAAGAGGAAGAAGAGGAAGAAGAAGAAGAAGAAGAAGAAGAAGAAGAAGAAGAAGAAGAAGAAGAAGAAGAAGAAGAAGAAGAAGAAGAAGAAGAAGAAGAAGAAGAAGAAGACAAAGGAGAAGGAGAAGGAGAAGAAGGAGAAGAAGGAGAAGAAGGAGAAGAAGGAGAAGAAGGAGAAGAAGGAGAGTAGGAGGAACAAAAGAAGACGCAATCACATAATCTATATTAGAATTAATAAAATATATTGTCATGAGCGGAGGAAAACAGGCATTTAATATAATGTCTATGAAGCACTGAATTATTGCAATTTTTAAAATATTATATATTGCTATTGTAAAGGTGATATACAGAGGGGTTACAGTTACATAAGTCAGGTAATAAGTACATTTCTTTCTTTCTTTCTTTCTTTCTTTGTTTTTGCCAATCCTAGGGCCTGAACTCTGGATCCCTCAGCTCTTCAGCTCAAGGCTAGCACTTTACCACTTGAGCCACAACACCACTTCCGGCTTTTCTTCCTGCTTATGTGGTGCTGAGGAATTGAACCCAGGGCAAGGCAAGCACTCTACCACTGAGCCACCTTCCCAGCATGAGTACATTTCTTTTTTTTATTATTGTGAAAATACCATACAGAGGGGTTACAATTACATGAGCAAGGTAATGAGTACATTTCTTATCAAGCATTGTTGCCTCCTTTGTTTCCCCTCCCCCCCCCACGCCAAAGTTGTAAAGTTTGTTTTTCGACATAATGTCTTGTACATCTCATTGTTGCAATGGGTCCACCTGTATCCCTATTTAAATACATTTCTTTTTTAACAGTGTCATCCTTTCTTTACTTTCTCCCAAGTAGCAAAATTTTTGGAAATAAAGAAGTTAACGTCACAGATGCTTCCTGAAGTTATCACTTTAATGTTTCCTTTTACTTTACAGTCTTCCAACATCTACTCAACCGATTCTCCATTGTAAATCTCTTTTAAAGTAACTGATCTGTTCATAGTCTATCAACAATGCAATGAATAGAGTATAATGTATTTTTAATATTTTTATTAGCCTACATTAGTTATACAGAAGGAACTTCCACATATTTACAAGCTATTCCAATCAATCTTATCTCCTCTAACACTCTCCCTGAGTAAAGTGTAATGTATTCTTAATGTGAAGTAGAAAAGGGAATGAAAAATCTCCTCTTATACCAAATGATATGGATGTATCTTATGAATAATTATGAGTGAAAGAAACAAAATACAAAATAATGTCTGAGTCTATTAATACAAGATATAAAACTAAGTAAATTTAATGCATAATATCTAGAAATCAAGAAGATAGTTGCTTTTGATGGAGGTAGTGGGAGAATGGCTATAAACCTATAAAATAATAATAGCTATCACTATCAAGCAATTATTTGTAATTCAAATGGACTTTAAGCAGTATTTTTATGTCATAAAACATACATACTTTAAAAAGTAGAGGAATCATGAGTAATTCATATTTTACAAATGGTTTAAAGTAGTCTACAAAAATAGACAATGTACAACAGTTGTGTTAATCATTTCATTTCTTTCATTTTATAAACTCAGAGTACTGACTACAATATCAGTTATTCGCTTTAACCCAAAGTGCTATTATCACTGTGGATTGTTTTAGGGTATGAGAATCGTGGTGATGATTTAAGACATGGGTCTTAAACCAGTCCTTGACAAATTGTCAATGCTGCAGCACTTGATTGCTACTGACCATTTCACAGTGCAACCCTACTATGCATTAACAATCTACCATATGCTTTTTATGTGCTTTCGTTGCAGCCTATTGTATCCTTTTCCCACACTCCATTTGCCTGACTGTACTAGTTCCACCATCTTCCAGCTGTAATTCATCCTCCTGGGCAGGCCCTGCATTCTCTTTGGCAATGACTTCTAGATCCAATGATCTGATTGCATTTCCTAAAGAGTTACCTATGACATATCTTTCACATTCCCAAGTCCCAGCCCTTGCTGATCTTCCCAGTCCTGCATTCTCTTTAGACCAGAGTCCCAAACCACAATTTTTCACAAACCCACACACCTGGGCATTGATAGCCCAAATCATCAAGCACAGCACCAGCAGCACATCGCACGGGCAGTTTATGCGATGTCTGGGTGAGACTGCTAAAATGATTTACTCATCCTTAGGTCTTGTCAGCATTTCCCCGGTGCCATAACACCAGTTACGCTTCCTGGATCTGGTGCAGCCGTAGCAATGCAGAAGGGCCAAGCTTTTAAATCTTGACGCTGTCACATTTTCATATTTGATTTTTGTTTGTTTGGAGGGAAGGAGGGAAGGAGGGTTCAGTAAGGAAGTTTGAACTCAAGGCCTTTATCACTCAGCCATGCTTTGATCGTTTTATATGTAAAAAAAATTAAAACATGTCTGGTGCTGGAGGCCTAGCTCTAGAGAAAAAGCCCTTACCTGATAACGGTAAAGCTTTGGGTTCAAATTATACACATGTAAAGAAAATTCTAAGACTTAACAATTACCTTTCAAAATAAAATTTCAAGAATAACATAGTGGTTCACCCCTGTAATTCTAGCTATTCGGGAGGGGGAAGGAAGGTGGAGAAGAGAGAATTAAATTAGTAATGTAACTACAGTGTCCACCCAGAGATATTACTAAAGTAAGCCAATGACTTCTCTAGTGATTTGGGACAACAGCTATTCAAGTTAGCAAAGGAAGTAGGGGTGAGGCTCAAGTGGAAATAGAGACCAGTGTGTGAAGAAGCAGGAAGCCAAGTCCACTCTCCTCCACCCACTTACCCCCTCAAGGACTAGAAATTTAACTAAAGCAAAAGAAAAAACACTGAATTCCGCTACAGAGGCTGGAAGGCTGCAACTCAAAGAGGGAATTAATTGAAAATCTGGGTGCACTGAAATCCAAGACTTGCTGTTTGATTTTATTTTTTTTTCTTACTCTACATTCAGAGCAACAGACAGCATCCTCCCCGCTGGACCCCTCACATGTTCCCTTCTTCCCCAACTCAGGCCACACTTCTATCCAAAATACTGCTCATGACTATGTGACAGAAATCCTTGTCACATTGGAAACATCCACAAGGTCTCAGGCAAACCTGGCCAAATAGAAGGTGATGGAACTATTCATTGAAGGGAAAGCATTGTACGCTAAGAGCTGTGGTACAATGCACAACATGGTTCCACAGAGGCTAACATTTGCACAGCCACGGTAATGTAAACACTGCGTATTGATTTAGCAATAATCAATGCTCCCCACCCCCAACATGAAACTATGTCCCTCCTTGAGGGAAGGCTCTAGGTACAGTCATCTGACCTTTAGTTCATGTCATCCTTACACTTGAATGTACTCCTGTTGCGCCTACCCCCTACCCCCCACCTCGCTCTGGCAACTTAATCCTGGAAACTGGGAAGTTGATGACCACATATCCTCAAAGCTCTTGCTGCTACAGAGCTGGAGCAATCCAAGTTCTGTCATAACACGCATGCGAGTGCTTTTCCTTGTGGCTGCTAGTAAACAAAGTAGTCAGATTACTAAGAACCTTTGCAGCCGGTGAGCCTCACCTCCTCCCCGCTTCTATTCAGGACCTCCTTGAAACATGGCACAACATAGAAGTGAAAGCAGCATCTTCCACCCTGTGCCACTGAGTCCAGTAGTCCTGTCATGACCCTGACCCTATTCAGTGGTTGCCTGCTCCAATTTGGTAAGTGCCTAATTCCTTGCATTTAATTCACAGATTAAATACCAACCAAGACGGAGAGCATACTTAGGCCCAAATAGCATAGTGAGAAATAGAAGTATAATGCTTTATTTAGAGATCTAGAATTACCAGGGAAATGAACTAGAAGAGTGGAGAATTAACAGGCTAGAATAGATAGATGTGAATGGAATGTCTATGTGATACTTATAGTTCCCCCAAAGCATAACTTGGGGCTTACTTTATTCATCTCATTGTTAAGATTAAAGATAGTAAGTATAGGCAAGTTTTTCACATGCACACTATGTCAGCTCTCTTCTCTGAAAGTTTTCTTGTGTCCATTTAACATTGCCAGAGAAAGATGTATTTGAAATACATCTTTCACAGTATCACTGACCTCTAAAAACAAAATAAATATCATTATGTGTGACTACAAACAGAATATTGCGATGCATTCATTTGAACCCATATTCTCTTCTGCAAATCTCAAACCACTTTCAGCCTGCGTTTCTGTAATCACTTTTGGTTCTGTTCCTCGTATTGAATGGTCATTTTTGCATCTGCGAACTCTGTCCAGCCTGCATAGATACATACGAGGTTGTGCAAGTACCTTTATTGTATTTTGGTTTATAATCCTTACCTGCTCAAGAGCAGTATTGCTGGATCATATGATAATTATTCATTTTCTGAGGAACCTTCCTACTGATTTCCATAGTGGTTAAACCAGTTTACATTTTTACCAACAGACAGCTGTTGAGTAATAAAGAACAGGAGGAATGAGGAAAGCGAGAGTAAGTGAAGGTGTCAACACACACACAGGTTGTGTGTGTGTGTGTGTGTGTGTATGTGTGTGTGTGAAAAATGCGATGGTGAACCCCTTTGAATAATCAATATACAGGTCCTGTTGGGGTATGGGTACTAGTAGGAGCGGATGGGGTGAACAGAGAAGGTGAACAACAGTGAATGTGGTCAAAAAACATTATATACATGTGTAAAGATGGAACAAGGAAACTTGGCTGTGACTGGTTTAAGATAGGATAAGAAATGAAGGATAGTAATGACTCATGTACGTTGTATGCCTATTCGGATGTGTCACAATGAGCCCCTCCCTACCCTGGTACACTTGACAGCTAACAAAAGTGTGAGAGGAGATCAGCTTACTACATTCTTGAATATTTGTCCATGAATTCTAATGAGCCAGAGGATCTCGCACCAGCCTATCGATGAAAACCCGGATTAGACTGGTAACAAATAGAAATTTTATTTAAAACAAAAACTGCTTTCGAGGAATTTACATAGAATGAATAATGAAGCCACTGATCCTTCCCACCAGATAAAAGATACGATGTTATAAATCCACTTCAACAGATTATTTTTTTTAATTCAAAAACTAGAGGCCCTACAAAGAATGAAGAAAAAAGCATATTCTAGAGCAGATACGGACATAATTTTATAACAGTGGTATCACCATCCCAAACCAGGTGCCAAGATCTGTGGTAAGGATGGGGAATTGGCTCCATGTGCTTTGAACCTCCGTCCAGTTATACCTCTGGCCTGTACAGTCAAGTAGGGTACTACTTTATTTCCTTACCATCCTGGGCATTTGCTAAAAGAAGTGCCTGACATTTCCCAGGCATGGCAACTTTAGTGAGGAGTTACAGTTTTCTGAAATAATAACTTACTCTTCTGCTATTTAGTGCATGGTGTTTGGGGATTTTTTTTATTTTGAGGGGTGGGTACCAGTCCTGGGACTTGAATTCAGGGCACTGTCCCTGAGCTTCTTTTGCTCAAGGCTAGCACTCTACCATTTGAGTCACAGTGCCACTTCCAGCTTTTTCTGTTTATGTAGTACTGAGGAATCGAACCCAGGCCTTCATGCATGCTAGGTAAGCACTCTACCACTAAGCTACATAGGGAAATATTTTTATATCAATTATTCCTTCTTTTTACTAATGTAAGCTATCCCCTCCACCAGGCTATCATGATTGAGGAGAAGTGCTCCATACAAGACAAAAGTCAAGAATTTCATTGAGTGATTAGGCAAGCTAGCTGCTCTTAGGTCCTCTGAGGTCTTGAGAAAAGTTGGCTGGAATGTGAACTAATACACAGATTATGGCAAAGCCTCAAGAATCTGAAAGATCCACAATTCTGATGAAGCCATTCTTGAAAATGGCTTTAACCTCTTCACTTAACTTTAAATTGTTATATGAAGAGGTTTCAAGTGTGTGAGCAAATAAATCCCTTTTCCTTTAGCCAGCTTAAATTCAATTTTCTATTTCAATAAAAGCAAATTCGTTTCATCTTAACAATTCAACTTATTAACTTGTGTGTGTTTTGTTTTAATTTTTCTGTGTCATTGACACTGCCAAAATACATGTTCCTGGACTTTAACCATTAGCTCTCTTCTGCTCTTTAAACCCATCCAGTGTATTTGGAACAAGTACAGACAATAGCAAGGTGCTGTGAATCTAGGCTCCTTTCTCCTTTCTCAAGGAAACGTTTCTTCATGCGGGCCTGTCTAACCCAGTTTTGAGCTGTTTATCCTCACTCAAACCTTATTCACCATCAGAACACTAGACCTGCTAATTACACACTGACTTCTTAAGGCCAATCTGGCACCTCAAATAAGACACGCCCGCCTTGGAGCGCAGCCCTAGGTTCCAGTGAGCTGTCCAGGCTGCGTCCTTAAAACTTACCTGTCTTCAACTGGGAGGGAAGGGATGGTAGGGGAAAAACAAGGGAGGAGGCAACAATGCTTGATAAGAAATGTACTCATTACCTTGCTCATGTAACTGTAACCCCTCTGTACAGTATTTTCACAAAATAGAAAAAAGAAATAATCAAGTTTAAAAAAAAAGAAATAATCAAGTTAACTCACTTGTCTTAGAGGAAATCAGATAACAATAGCAGTATTTTCTACTGTTTGGGGGGGGGAGATTTTTTTTTGTTTTTATATCAACTCCCTTTCAATTTTTAACTGTAATGTGCTATTATTTATGCCTGCCCAGCTGAACACGAGCAGTTCCTCAAGTTGAGTGACCTACAATCCAATTTTAATTCCAAACAAGTTGAGTGCTCTGCTAAATCCATCGTGCCCAAATCAAATGTGGAATTCAGTTTTCCAATGTCATTGGATTGCTTCTCAGAGCAAACACAACAGTCCCAGACCGTGTTTCACTGAACAGCCTGTGAAGTACTTTATATTTGACTTCAAATGTGACATTTTAAGCAGAATATTTATGGAAAAAATATATATTCTAAGCATGATGGATGCAAAAGGCAGTTAGGTAGAGGACTAAGACTGTCCTCTTGTGAAGAAATTTCTGTGTGTGTGTGTGTGTGTGTGTGTGTGTGTGTGTGTGTGTGTGTGTGTGTGTGTGTGTGTGTGTGTGTGTGTGTGTGTCCAGGGTCTTGAACTTGCACTCTTGGCCTGGGCACTGTCCCTGAGCTTCACCACAGCTCCACTTCCAGATTTTTTTTTTTTTTTTTTTTGCAGTTAAAAAAGAGTCTCAAGGGCTTTGCTGCCCAAGCTGGCTTTGAACTGCAAACCTCAGATCTCAGACTCCTGAGTAGGTAGGATTACAGGCATGAGCCTCTGGCAACCTGGCTGAGAAGAAAATTCTTAAGAAGGAAAGAGACAGCTGTCTTAAACAGATAAAAGTCTGTCTAAAGGAAATCAGGATATTTCATGCTCCTTATGAGAAGTAAGAATGAGGAGTAAGAGAAGCAATTTAGCCAGTCTGGGTTAAATGCATAATAAAAGGTTAAATGCATAATAGTATGCATAATAAAAATTAAAATTCTTCCTGTACAACAATGAGTTCCTACCGCTAAAAAATTTCTGGTGGTAAGTCAGCAGCACTTCATCAGGAGATGCTGCAAATGCACACTGCCAACTGGAATTGATTGGATAGTTTTTAAGATCTTAGATCCTCTTGAAATTCTAGAGCATAGCTCAAAAATTCAATCAGTAAAATCTTTAGTGGGTCTTCTCAAACTTTAGTATGAAGAAAACAAGTTAAAGTTTAGTAGAAGAGAACAAGTTAAAGCATAAATATACAGCCACCCCACTTCTCAAAGATTCTCCTTCTGTAAGTCCAATTAAAAACACTAAGAATTTGTTTTTCTTCTTTGTTAAACAGCATATATTAGTTATACAAGAGAGTTTCTTTTTTTAAGATTTTATTGTAAAGGTGATGTGGGGTTACAGTTACATGATTTGGGTAATGAATTCATTTCCTTTTGAACAGTTCACCCCCTCCCAGTTTTTTCCCTCCCAACTTCCTTCTGCCCAAAGTTATATAGTTCATTTCCAATCTAGTATCACTGTGACATTTTCATACATGCATACACTATACCATGATGAAAGCCATACCCTCTTTTTTCTCCTCCATTCTTCTTCCTTACTCCTTTTATACAGTTTCGAAATGTATCACTGTCATATTTTCATACATGCTCATAAAGTACTTCAACCATATTCACTGTTCCTCACCCTCTCTGTTGGCTTTCCCCACGTCTGCTGGTACCCACCTCCCCTGTTTTACAATGTTCCTTCATTTTTCTTTTCGTAAATTGTACAAAGGCGTTTCATCATGGTATTTTGTAAATGTTATACATCATATTTTAGTCAAAAAAAATTCGGGGGCAGTGCCTGGGTTTGAACTTGGGACCTCTCACATGCTAGGCAAGTGGTCTGTTGATGAGCCAGGCCTCTAGGTTTGCTTTGTTAATAAGCTCCCCAACAATGCTTTATTCTGTTGGACCAAGGACTGTGCTTTGAATATCCCCACAAATCATAATTATTTATTAGGTATTTGTCAAGAGATAAAGGAAAACTAAATGGCTTTGGCAAGCAAAAAGGGAAATAAAATCGAGTGCATAGTTGGCATTCGTATAGGAAATAAAACAAGTGTAATGACTACTTCAAAGGAAAAGAAGCCTTCCAAAATGTAGGGCACATCTACCCAGCACTATGAAAACATTTGGAGGAGAAATTAATTGGTACATATGGCTGTGGGTGTTCCCTCTTAAACAAACTAAATATTCCATCAAAGCCCTTCTTTAAAACATTTGGTTAAGTAATTCTGAATGGCTATATGATTTTTTAATCTCTTGTTTGGAGATCAAGGCTCAGATATTTAGGCTCAGATTTTTTTTCCTGCTAACTCTAATGTCTCTTTAGCAACTTCCACTGGAATAGTAAGAAAATATGGGGGTGAATTTCTCAATTATGAGTAAAAGTTAGCAACTGGTGGCTTATAATACAATTTAGTGTATAAATATTTTATTCCTTAATGGTGAATGACCGCATGTAGATGCTGTCTTCTCCCTCCAAAAAATTAACATTAGAATAAAATTTTCAAAGAGCTTTGATGTTTGTGAATTAAACAATAAAAAGAAATCATTTACTGACAAAAGTGTATGTGAAACGATTATGTATTACATATTTTCCAATTTCTTCTGAAAAAGCCTATCCCTCCCTATGTTAAATGTATAAAATTATGCATGTTAAAATATATGCAATTGAATTTTGTAGATTCTTGGAAGAACTTCTCTACCCATTTCACAACTCAGGCCTTCTAATTCTATGCCCACTTGTACATCTTTTAATTACATGGAATTCATTTTTTCTCTGTATAAAGTTAAAATATTGGCTGCTAAAAAAAGCTTCAGCTATTTCTGTCAGCCCTCTCCTGGGACTATGCTCCCTAGATAGGCAGTTATTTAAAACTGTTCTATTACACTGTCTTTTTTCCCCCTACTAGTTATCTTTAAAAAAAAAAACTCATGGCACTTTTCTTCAAGAAAACAATAGAGAATTAAGCAAACCTCCTTCAACTGGTCCATGTAGTCCTTCAAGCTCAGCCAACATTCTCTGTAGTTGGAATGAAGTATCTATTTAGAGCCTTTATCCTAAGAAGCTCAGTGCAGTGCACTCTGAAAGCATGTGTTCTCCAATTAGTCCTTTGAAGAATTTTTTTCCCTTTTCCCTAGAATAAAAATGTAGAGGCAGTCAGAAGGAAGAAATAATTTGATTTAAAATCAGGAAGGGAGGAAAAACAAGGAAGAAGAGAATCACAGCAAATCAAGTTCTTCAAAGCAGTATATCCCAGCATCTGCTCTCCACAAGATCCTGTAGCTCACACAACTGGATCACAAAAGCCACTCTGCCCTTCATCTGTATGCCCACAGCATGTCATCAGATGCTGCTGTGCATTGCATTATTAGTTGAATGTTTGGTTCCTTGTGCCCCAAATCTTCCTGAAATGGTTGAACTACCACACACACACACACACACACACACACACTGATATCAATACAACTCCTGGGATGAAATTCACTTATGACATCATCCGGTTGACATGGGAAGTCATCATTTGCTCTTGTCAAAGACTGGTAACAATTCTACGAAGCAGGCTTAAGGAATCATTTGATCACATTTTGTCAACATGTCTTACGGCTCAATTAAATAATTTTCACAAAAGGGCTTTTAAATTAATAAAAGTATTGTCATTATAAAGGCGCTATTCACAATTAATTTCTTCCTATCTCTTTTAGATTTGGTAAAAGGACAACAGGGACCATAAACGTGAATGGATCAGAGAGAGAAGGTATGGCTTAGTCTTTTAGGGTACTGTTGTATAGAGCCATTGTAGTTGACAGAAAATATAGGCATACTTCCTGGATGTTCGCTCTCACTCTCTCTCTCTCCTCTCTGTCTCTCTCTCTCTCTCCTCTCTCTCTCTCTCTCTCTCTCTCTCTCTCTCTCTCTCTCTCTCTCTCTCTCTCTCTCTCTCTCTCTCACACACACACACACACACACACACACAGCCACGACATTGTATTATCTAAATAGCACTTTGTGTGTGTGTGCTCAGGATTGAACTCCAGGTCTAGGAAAGTACTAGGCAAGTACTCTTAACGCTGTGCTACACCATGAGCCCTAAGGACTATCTTGGAGAAAGTCATAGGTCTTATGGATTTAAAATCTAACTAATGATCATTTTTAGGTATTTTATTGTTATTGTTTTATTGTGGCTTAGGTTGTATTTAGAGTTTGAAGTCAGTAACTCTTGCTAGACAGGTGCTCTATACTTGAGCCATACCCCAACCCTTTTTGCTTTAGTTTCTTATTTCAGATAGGTCCTTAATTGCTGCACTTTGCTAGTGGTCCTCAGTCTATAGTTGTCCTGCCTATGTTCTCCTCTCATCAATAACCAGGATTATAGCTGTCTGGTCTGATTGGCTTATATATGTTAGCTTTGAAACCTAATCCTTTAAGTTCCCATGCGAGACTATCCTGAAGATTTTCCCAAAGACAGTTATTTGGGTAAGGTCATGCAAACTTTATGATAAAAGAATACATTTAAGGGGCTGGGAAGGTGGCTCAGTGGTAGAGTGTTTGCCTTGCATGCATGAGGCCCTGGGTTCGATTCCTCAGCACCACATAAGCAGGGAAAAAAAGCCAGAAGTGGCGCTGTGGCTCAAGTGGTAGAGCGCTAGCCTTGAGCTGAAGAGCTGAGGGACAGCGCCCAGGCCCAGAGTTCTGGCCCCATGACCAGACCTCCCCCCCAAAAAAGAATACATTTAATTAAACAACCAAAGTGGATTGCTTCACAAACACTTCAATAAAAATTGCTAGAATCTGTGCCAATTTATATGTTCAGGACAATACACTAACCAGATAACTGGGTAAACCATCGTAGGTATCTGCCTGCAATTGTCCTCCTACCCTCCCAAGAGCCAGCTGGCTTAAACCTGGGCCAGGACTAAGGGAAGATGTTATTTCAGAGCAGAACGCTTTGAAGAAGCTAGAAAGGTTCACTAACTTATTTCAATGTTTTCTCCACTCTAAAACAATGTTTAAATAGGGATATAGGTTGACCCATTGTAACAATGAGATGTACAAGACACTATATTGAAAAACAAACTTTACAATGGCAAGAAGGTAGTTGTGGAGGTGGGAGGGAAGGGATGGTAGGGGAAACACAAAGGATAAGAAATGTACTCATTCCCTTGCTCATGTAACTGTAACCCCTCTGTACAGTATTTTCACAATAAAAAACTTATTAAAAAACTACAAAAAATTTCATGCTTTGTGTTTTCTATTAAATTTTAAACAAATATGTTCAGCAAACAATGAAATAATAGTAGCAGAAAATGTAAACATTAAATTTGTCTATTCTCATCAATGAGTCCATTCATGGTGCCTTGAAACCTATAAGTTTCAAGAAATAATAGGGAAAAAATAAATTATGCTTTTTAATATAGAATGTAACTTAAGATCACATAAACTGTAACGCTAATTAAAATTATAGCACGCCTTTACCCCAGGTAGGGTGAGAGAGTAGCAAATTTCTACCAGATGACCACTGGAGTTGAATCAAATTAAAAAATCAGGATTAAAAGATAATAAAGATTTGCATACATCGTATTTAATGGCAAATCAGAGCTATAGAAAAATTGATGTATCAGGTGATACATCAAAACACAGGTCCAAAACATAAGACCGTCTCTAACACCAGCCTGAAAAAAAAAAAGTATTAAATCTCAGGCAAAACTGGAAGGTTGCTACAGCACTCCCATCTAGAAACTGAAAACCAGCTGGGAGCAGGAAACACATAAGGTTTCTTCAAAACCACCCCCACAGTGGCTGTCTTCCTGCTCCAGGTCTGCCTGTAGAGACCAGCTTCCTCCTCAAGCTTGGGAACATGCAGTGCTCAGAAAACAGTGGTGTTGGCCCGATTCCTACCACCCACACCAGCTCTGTCCTCAGTGGCACCCTGACAACCCATAGAAACCAGTGGACTCAACATGGTGGGAACCCTGGAATCTCGTCTCTTGTTAAAGGGGCACTGCACAGACTAGACTGAGCGGCCAAACAACGCATCATGAGTTCAGCCAATGCTAAAAAGGGGCATTCTTCAGTGCAAGTAACCTGAGACACAAGGGAAGGAGATCTTCCTAATTACAAATAAAGAAAGGAATGGAAGATACTAAGAAGGAATCACATGAGGAAAACTCTTTTGTGAGGAGTGAAATCCATTGCATAGGAGTCAGAAAAGGAAGAAAAAAATAAATAATTGAGTTGCATAAACAACAATTAAAATCTGTCTGCCTAAAAATCATTAATGAATGAATGAAGATGTTGCATAGAGTTTTCTGGGAGCCCATGAATTTATCCTTTAAGCAGTACATACACACTTAAATACAAATTGAAATAATGTTGAATGCAAATCTTTCTCAAATCTGGGGCACATTGATTTGACTTCTTCAACATAATAATTTTTTTGAAATACATGAAAGGAAACATGGGACAATGATTTATAAACTCCAGAGAAAAAGTTTTTATCTTCTGGGAAAGGATTGATGTCCATAAGTCTATGCTTTTTAAAATATTCTCAGGTAATCCTGATTTGAAGTCAATTTCAGAAACCAAGAGAATAAAATGAATACTAGCTTAGCCATTCATACCCAGAAAACATATCCAATAGGCATGCATGCTTTCAACATACATTTATTGATCACTGAATATGTCTTAATACTGAACTCTGGTCTAGCCCTGAACTGCTGTAACATAATATCATAGACTGGATGGGCTGAAAAACAACACAAATCTATTTCTCACACTTCGGGAAACTTGGCAGTCCAAGATCAAGGTATCAGTAGATTTAATGTCTGGTAAGAGTCTGCTCTTTTCTCCTAGACAGCATCTCACTGTGTCTTCACATACCAAAGGACAATGGATTTCTTGCTGTCTCTTTTGTAAGAGCATTAATCTCCTTCATGAGAACTTTCCCCATTCGAACCTCCAACTAATAACAAATGCTCTGGCATGCAAAGTTGAACTTTACCTGATTATTAAAGAATTCATATATGAATTATGTATATAACTACAGTGCAAAGAGGTCAATCCAATAATAGGATTCAATGAAAATCTATACTGGACAGTGAAAGAATCTCTAACTCACCCCGAGCTTCCAGGAAGAACTGATATCCTAGATTTGAGCCCTAAGGATTTGGGAAAGGGGAAATTTTCCACAAATTCCAGTATTGGGAGTTGACAGTAAACAGTGAAGAGATCGGTTGATAGGGGGTCCAAGGTTATCGCATAGGAAATTACATGATTAAAAAGTCAATGAGCACCAGGCACCGGTGGCTCATGCCTGTAATCCTAGCTACTCAAGAGTCTGAGATCTTGAAGGGTAAACCAAAGGAGGAGGCTGCAATGCTTGGTAAGAAATGTACGCATTATTCTGCCCATGTAATTGTAACCCCTCTGTACAGTATGTTCACAAATAAAATTAAATTAAATTAAAAAAAAAAGAGTCTGAGATCTGAGAATCATGGTTCAAAGCCAGTCCGGGCAGGATAATCCATGAGACTCTGATCTCCAATAAACCACCAGAAAACCAGAAGTGGTGCTGTGGCTCAAGTGGTAGAGTGCTAGCCTTGAGCTGAAGAGTGCAGGGATAGTGCCCAGGCCCAGAGTTCAAGCCCCATGACCAACAACAACAACAAAAAAGTCAATGAGCTGGGCACCAGTTCCTAGCTACTGAGGAGGCTGAGATCTGAGGATCATGGTTCAAAGCCAGCCCAGGTAGGAAAGTCCATGAGACTCCTATCTCCAATAAATTACCCCCCCCAAAAAAAGCCAGAAATGGAACTGTGGCTCAAGTGGTAGAGTGCTAGCCTTGAGTAAGTGAAGCTTGGGGACAGCGCCCAGGCCCTGAGTTCAAGCCCCAAGACTGGCATCAAAACAAAAGTCAGGGTGCTGGTGGCTCACGCCTGTAATCCTAGCTACTCAGGAGGCTGAGATCTGAGGATCACGGTTCAAAGCCAGCCTGGGCAGGAAAAAACTGTGAAACTCTTATCTCCAATAAACCATCAGAAAACCGGAAGTGGCACTGTGGCTCAAGTGGTAGAGCACTAGCCTTGAGCTGAAGAGCGCAGGGACAGTGCTCAGGCCCAACAAAAAAAAAGAAGTCAATGAATAGAACCATCATATCTACATTATAGTCAGATGACTAGGGAAGAGATTGCGGGGGGGGGGGGGATAAGGACTCTTCTGTAGCCCAGGATGGTCTAGAACTCACTATATAACCAAGGGCAGCCTCACACTCACTAAGTAGCTCACACTGAACTCACAATTCTCCTCTCTCAGCCCCTCAAGTTCTAGATTATAGTCAGGCATCACCATCCCTACCTTAGAGTATAAATTGAAGAAGATTAAGAAAAGGATGGAGAAATTCGAGTTAGGGATCCATGAAACAATTTCAGACCAAAGGTATCGAAAGCCTCCTAAAAATTAAAAATGAAAATGGTTGATGTTTGGAAGAGAAGGGGAAAGCGGGAAAAGGTACAAAAGTTAAGAGTAAAAGCAAATGGGAGTCAAGAATGACATCTCCATTCCAACCATTTTAGGTGAACCATTTATTCATTCTACATGTTATTAATAATATGTGGGGCCTAGATGGCTCCTAAAAGAACTTTTAATTCTAGAAGTCTATGAATCATTGTGATACTGGTTATATATTATTCAGTGATGGTCTCAGAGCCTTTTAAAGTTTGCTCTTCTACTAAGGGGCCCCTGGACTTCAATTTAGATGCTATTTGAAAATGTTATTAAATTCTCTCTTGATGTTAACTTGTGAACTATAATGTCAGCTGCTGACAGCTGGGGACAGTTGCATGCTTACAGTACATTGGCTTTTGTATTAACCACAACAAAAGAAAAGGAATGGCAAATTTCAATTAAATTGTCACTATTATTCAATTTAAAAAATAAGCAGTACAGATCAAACTGAGCTCCCTTTCTCTACTGATTCAGACTAATCATTTTCTAGCTTCTAAAGACTCCGGTACACATTTTATTCAGGAATGTCAACTAATAATGAGGAAAGTGACATTTGGATAAAATTTCCAAAATTTAGAATTAAGCATGGTCTATAATTGAAATATTTAAGAGGACAAGGAGTTATAAAACATTAATATTTTATTCAGGCATTAATAGATGTTGGATCTAATGGATTGCAGAAGTAAAAAGGAATCAGTTACTATTCAAAAATGGTTTCCAGGGTCTCCATGCCTCTCTCTTTCCTACTTAAGCTATGAAATTGAAAAAAATAAATCTTAGCCATCATGATCATAATACTCCTCTAGATTAATTACAGCTTGGCAAACATATTTTTGCTCTCAGTTTACTCAAGACAATTATTAGGCTTTTCTAAAAAAATAATGAGAAAGTAAGCAGAGCAAAAGGTTTTGAAATATGCACAGAACTTGGGTGAGTTTATACAGGATGAGGACTCTAGATTCATACTTAATTAAAAATCAGCAGGGCCCAGTGGTTCAAGCCTGTAATCCTCACTACTGGAAAGGAAGAGATGAAGGGATATAATTTGAGGCCATACTGGACTTCTCCTCTTCTAGGTTTGATAATACTAACAAGACAATTGCCAAGTTTTCCTTATTCCAAAACTTGCCTTTGTTGGTTCTCATACCTAGACCAGAATAGATAAACCATGTGCCTTCATTTACTTGTACTGCTATAACAAATCACCTGAGACTGAGTAGTGAAAAGATAGTATGAAGGGGTGTACACTGTCCTCAGAGGACAGCAGAGCAGAAGAGAAGACATTCACTTCTTCAAGGCCTTTAATGAGGATGCTAATCCTATCTGTGCGGCTCTGCCCTTATCACTTAATTACTATAGACCTCACCTCTTATTATTATTATTTTGCCAATGTCCATTCAGTTTAAACATATGATTTGGGGGGAAGGATCACAGAAACATGTAACTGGAGCGTTACTCATATCTCCCATGCCATGGCAGCTATTCTTTCCCAGTAAGTTTTATCAAGCCATACACAGTGTGCCAGACACTCACTACTCATAACTGGCAGGAGATGAGATCCATCTGCCTTTCTACAGTATCTCCACTACAACCATATTGGCAGATACTATTTAGGATCTGATTGCTCGCTCAGCTAGAAATACATATTCTTTCATTCCTGTTTCAGGGCTCTGCATTCTTTTTGAAGCCCACCACTAATTTACTTATGACCCAAGCTCATTTGCAGAACAGAGATGATTAAAGTTCCCTTACACAGTGAAGATGGAAGCTTCTCATATGGTATCTGCTCCATTCATATGATATTAATGCTGACTAATATACTCAGAGTATGAACGGAGGCAAAAGTAATGCCTTGTATTTTGCAAATATGAAAACGGAGAAATGGAGTCAAGCAGAAAAGGTCAGATAAGATCATGTTAGGGGAATGAAGCCCAAGATAAGTATTCAAATGTGTTTTGGTTTTTTTTTCCTTTCATGCAATTGTTTCTAACATATTTACAAGATGATTTCTATGCTGCTTTGTATGTCCCTCCCCCACGGTATAACCCCTGCTTTCACTGTATTTGATGTTGGTATAATCTGTGGAGGGAAAGGGAAAAAAACAAATTGTTTAACTAGGGATACAGGTGGACCCATTGCAACAATGAGATGTACAAGTCGTTATGTCGAAAAACGAACTTTACAACTTTGGTGGGGGTGGGGGGGGGTGACCAGATCGGGGGAGGGGGGCAGTATGGGAAGGGATGGGAAGGGGAAACAAAGAGGAGGCAACAATGCTTGATAAGAAATGTACTCATTATCTTGCCCATGTAATTGTAACTCCTCTGTACGGTATTCTCACAATTAAAAAAAAATTTTTTTTAAGAAAAAGAAATGGAGATGGCCAGGATCAGGTTCAGGAAGGGTGAAGACTTAAAACTATTTACTTCTACAGTTCTACCATCTCTACCTCTCCAGATCTTTCTAAATATTCTTGGGAAGAGTGCTTCTTCATGTGGGCATTCAGGTTGACCAAAAATGAACACAGCAAAGAAAATATAGCAAAATATTAACTATACAATTTGAGTGATAGCTCTTTGGGTACTCATTGTGTGATCCTTGTAACTTTGGGGGAATTTTGAAACTTTACAAAATAAAAGATTGGAGAAAAAGGAATTCTAAGCCTACTTTTCTGCTGTGCAAAAAGAAAGAATTATTTAAATATGTAGCCTTGAAATATGTCCTTTTGTAATTACAAAAGGACTGTATATTTGCACAAGACAGTATATATTGCACAAAAAAACTCCAAAAGATGGGGGGTGGGAAGTGGCAGTGAGGAGAGATTGAGAAAATAATATTGGGAATTTTAGCTATGACTGGCCAAAGAAGATATAGCATGAGAAACTGCTTTCAACCCTTTGCTTTAAAAACTAGACATCAAGTTCAGTGGTATAATCCTGGAATCCTACCTACTTGGGAGACAGAGATTGGGGGATGGTAGTTCAAGATCAGCCCATTCATGAGACTCCATCTCAATCAACATTGGGCATGGTGGTATGCCCCTGTCATTCTAGCAACAAAGGGA
The DNA here is from genome assembly GCF_024711535.1 of Dipodomys merriami. Taxonomy (NCBI): domain Eukaryota; kingdom Metazoa; phylum Chordata; class Mammalia; order Rodentia; family Heteromyidae; genus Dipodomys; species Dipodomys merriami. The sequence goes on from NW_027202826.1 coordinate 26,027,848, forward strand.
AGCAGAAATAGCATACTACAATCCAGGCCAGCCCTGGCATCAAAGGAGACCCTATCTCAAAAACAATCAACAGGAAAAAGGGCTTGAAAAGTGTCTCAAATGGTAGAGCGACTGCTTCACAAGCACAGGAACCTGAGTTCAAACCCCAATATAACCTAAATGCAAAGGAAAATGGCCAAGATACTTTGGTTAGATCTGGTTATATAGAAACATCAAATTTTAAAGCAGGATGATGTATTTCAAATTATCCAACCCAACCTGCTCATTTTATTGATGGTGAAAATCAGAAGCAAAAAAATGTTACCAGGATTTCCAAATTTTCTACAGTTTGGCAGTAACAGAACTATCCATTTTCTTACCACTCATCATTCTGTCTCCTTTAATAAGTAATAAAAAGTCACCCACCATGGCTTATGAGAGATAAAAGGGGCAACATTATGGTGATAGATTTTTTTTTTTTTGCTAACAGACTAAAGAATACATTCTTTGTAGTTCTAATGTTTGTAGTGGGTGGCTAAAAGTGTTCATCTATCAATCATGAATTCTGTCAGATTGACTTAATTTACTTGTAGGTCCTATGAAGCAAGCTTCCTTCAGTTCCAAGCATATTATCACAGATCAGTCCTGTACACAGGATTTTACTTCTGTTATACAACCTGAAGTCCAAGAACTGAGTTTCATTGACTCTGATTTACCTAATTTGGGTCCAGTGTCAATCCGTAAGCCAATTACAGTGGCAAAAGAGGCAGGGAAGGGTGAAATGTATTTGCTTTTTCAGTAAATGTCATTCTTGAGCCCAGGAATAGTCGCTACTGAAATCACAGACTGGATGGTAAAATAAGTGGAATGATTTTTTAAATTTTTATTTATTTTTTATTTTTTTGTTTTTTTGTCAGTTGTGGGGCTTGAACTCTGGGCCTGGGCACTGTCCCTTAGCTCTTCAGCTCAAGGCTAGTGCTCTACCACTTGAGCTACAGCACCACTTCCAGTGGAATGATTTTTTAAAGCTGTAGTATTATTGACACAAGAAGTAGGTACAACTTATCTGCCCATGAGTAATGGATACACTTTCTCTTAAAGAGGCCCAGCATGCTGCTGGTGGCTCACTCCTGTTATCCTAGCTACTCAGGCGACTCCTGTTGGAAGCCAGCCCAGGCAGGAAAGTCTGTGAGATTCTTATCTCCAATAAATTACCCAAAAGTGGATCTGGGTAGAGCATTAGCCTTGAGCAAAAGAAGGTCAGGAACAGTGCCCAGGCCCTGAGTTCAAGTCCCAGGATGGCACCAAAAAAATAAAATAAAACAAAATAAAGAGGCACAGATTGCAATGGCAAAGTCCAAAGTCTATCCATTAACAGCAAAGAATAAAGTCTAAGGTGAAGACAAATTACACTTTTTTAAATTCCAAAGGTTTGTCTTGAAGGTAATGAAGATATTTTCTCTCTCTCTCTTGTAGTTCAGAAATTCATTAGGATCAATAGGAGGTGTAGAGAAGGATCTAGTTTCAATTCAGTAGATGGGAAGAACTTTCTAGCAATTAAATCCAGTAATTGAACAGGTGGTATCATGAAGTAGTAAGTTGGAAGCCTTCAAACAGAAAGAGGGTGACCATCTGTCAGGGAGTTACAGAAGGGAATGCAACCTTGGGGGAGAGTTATCTCTAAACTGCCTCTTAAATTCTCTCCCAACTCTTAAGATTCTAAATTATTGAGGACAACATGAATAAAAGATCCAAACCCATTCAAGAGCTAAATTATTCAACAAAAGGTAATAGAACTTTTCTGCTACAAAGTTGAATCAACCAGACATTGGGTACTAACCATGCCATTTGACAAGGAAACAGATATAGATCTTTTATTTTTTTTAAAAAAAGGGTGATCTATTTTTAAATTGCAATATTAAAATTAATTTAACAAAGAAATGCATCACCTATAATCATATTGTCCAAGATGACATTTAAAAAGTGTCCTCAAAGTTTGATCTATGTGTTCACAAAACATATAGATATAATCTCAAACCCTCGCAAAGCTGAATTCTGTACTATTGTTTGCTTCCTAATTGCTGGAATACAGGATAATGGAAGAGTGTTCCTATCATCGGTGTGCTATGGCTAACATTGTATTTAAACATTGTTTGGCCAGTATCTCTGGTAGTTCCTTTCTGTAGTCCTATCTGCTTGGGAGGTAGAGATCAGGAGGACTGCAGTTCAAAGCCATCCTAGGCTAGAGTTTGCAACCAAAATATCACCATCAGCTGTGTAGCTGTCATCACAGCCATCCAGAGGGTGAGAATAGGAGGGCCATAGTAACTACAAAGTTATCCTGGGGAAAAACAATAAGAACAATGCCAAAAGAACAAAACAAACACACAAAAAACAGAAGCCCCATCTCAATATAAAAAGCTGGGTGTAATGTTATGCATGTATCATCTCAGCTTCAGTGGAAAACATAAACAGAAGATTGTGGTCCAGGTTGTTCAAGGCCAAAGGTAATATAGGTTGTTCTAGACCAAAGGTAATATACCATGTAAACAATAACCTTAGCAAAAAGGCCTAGCAGTATGTCTCAAACAGAGTGTCTGCCTAGCAAAACACAAAGTTAAAATCCAAGTACCACCAGAAACAAGTAAGTATCTCACACTGATAGAAAACGTTCATCTTAATGGTTTTAAGGCCTTATATATTTCAGTAGATATACCACAGTTTACTGGACCACTTCCCTAGAAGAGGAGTTTTAGACAAGTTTTAGCTTTCCATGATAGCTCTGCCTTGAACAACAAAAGCATTTTCCCCCTTTCAAAAAGTATCTTATTTTTAGAAGGTGAGGGTGTGGCTCAAGTGGTAGAGTACCTGTCTGGCAAGTACAAGTCCCTGAATTCAGACCCCAGTACCATCAAAAAATTGATTTTTGATGGACAAATAATAATTATATGTATATATGAAGTAATATGAGCTTTGATATATACACTTTGTAGGATGGTTAGGGCCAGCTAATTATATAGCTGTATTTATCATTATTTTATCATGAGAACTTTTTAAGTCTCTTTTGGAAATTCTAAAGTATACAGCAGGGTGTTATTAATAATGAACTGTATAAGACATCTGGAAACTTTATTCCTCCTGTCCAAATGAAACTTTGTACTCTTTCACGAATCTTTCCCCATAGCCCAGTCCACACCCTTTCGAATTATTTCCTAGTTCTAAGGTGAATGAGCCAAAGGTTATGGATAGCTGTACTGTTCAGTCCATTTACAGAGCTTCAAATGATTTCCCTAAAGTATTATTTATATTGATTTCACTAGATTTTTTAAATGCTGACATTTATTAAATGATAATTTGTAATTGTTTACATTTTAATACTGTGTGTGTGAGAGAGGGAAAGAGAGAGAGAAGAGAGAGAGAGAGAGAAAGAGAGAGAGAGAGAGAGAGAGAGAGAGAGAGAAATGGAACTTGAACTCAGGCCTGGGCACTGTCCCTTAGCATTTTTGCTCAAGGCTGAGGCTCTACTACTTAAGCTACGGCTCCATTCTGGCTTTCTGGTGGTTAATTGGAGGCGAGTCTCACAAACTTGTCCTGCCGGGGCTGGCTTTGAACCTCAGTCCTCAGATCTCAGCCTCCTGACTAGCTTGGATTACAGGAATGAGCTACTAGTAACTTTCTTATTTTCAATACTTAAAAAAGTGATACTAATCCTATCAAAGGGGAGAACTCAGCAGTCACAGCAAAAATAAAAATAAAAAAGGGAGGCAGGGGATAAAAGAGAAGATGGAGATTAATTCAAAAATCAGAAGTGACTCTCAGGAAAGTTAGAGAAGAGTCAGAGGGCATTGGCTCAGCAGTTCCCTGACACCATTTCCCTTGTACCGCAAAACCTTAAAGGAAGCAAGAGTTCGCCAGTGAATTCTCTTTCCATTAAATTTATAGAACTATAAATTTATAGAACTGTAGCATTTCCCAGAATTTCAGTTAAGATTTCAAATGCTTCGAAAATATACTCCCATGCTGAAGACTTTGATAGGTAATGAGAAAGGCAAAAATTAAATTGTAGAAAATACATAATAAAATAACTTTGGAGTATGTCAAAGAAATCAAATGGCAAAATGAATTGTGATGTTGTTTCTACAAATAATTAGCTCCCCCCACCACATCCCAAACATCAATTGTGTCCAATGATCAATTGTGTCCAAGCCACTCTGACTTGCACATTTTTCTCTCTGGAAAGATGAACAAATGAAGTGTCTTTTGGTTTATTTTAATGACATTAAAAATAAGTCAAAGCATGAAAATGGGAGATTCCAAGTTCTTGTTCTCACAGCAACTGCACAAATGACATGTGAATGACCCAGGCCATTTCTTAGACTAGCACCCGTTTCTTGCTACACTCTAAATTCCCAGGGAAACACAGGTAAACAAGTTAACAAAACTCCAGCTAAACTTCATACAATTGAAGATAATGTGCTATAGTTGCCTAGGTAATAATAACCTTACATTTCCCATGGGAAACTGGCTGGTAGCTTTATGCTATTCATAGCGTGCAGTGCAGCAACAGAGTGGAAACAACCCACTCTTCTCTAAAGATATGTTTGAAAGTGTATGCTCTGGGATGCAATGTGAATAATGTTTCTGTGTATGGTGCTATTATTAGATTCGTACAAAGAGGTGACTCTCCAGATCTCCAGGCGGAAAAATAAAATATGGAACAAGAGAATATCTCCTCCAAAAGGAACCCTGGGAAAGTAGACAATATTAAGAAAATGAAAGATTCTGACTTCAGTCATAAGTGAGGATCAGAAGGTTCTGGTCACTGAGATTTAAAAAAAAAGAATCTTGGCTTTTGCCAAGAGAAGCAGTCTACAATTAGGAGATGAAAATGGAAGTTTCATGAGAATAGAGATATAATACTGGAGCCTAATGGCTAGTAGTCCTTGGGAAATAAACACCTGCTGAAACATTGAATGAATACACTTCTCAAAGAATCGAGAAGTCTGAGTTAACCAAAGATGGGACAATATATTCTAGACTACAGGACTTGAGTAAGACATCCCCTAAGCCAAATAAGCCAACCTCTGTATTTCTTTTCATCCTGTGCCTCTTGACCACCCATATTCATTGCTGCACTATTCACTGTAGCTAAGTTATGGAAATAGTCCAGATGCCCACCAGTGGATAAATACTTCAAGAAATGGTGATAGTAATATATAATGGAATCATATAGTATATGATATATTATATCATGTATTATATATAATGGAATTTTACTCATGTATTAGGAGGAACAGTATGTCATTTGTAGGGAAATGGATGGACCTAGAAAAATTTATGCTGAGTAACTCAGGCTCAGAGAGAAAATGGGTATATTTCTTTTGTCATATGTGGGGGATAGTTATCAGTTGTGAACATATATAAAAGCATATATGGGTCATATGTGTATATTATGTACACAACAAAAATTGACCTAGTGTGGTAGACGCTGGGGAAGATTCCAATGGGTAACTCCTTTGAACATCTAACTTAGAGTTGAAGAAAATACCAAGAAACTGAAAAATGTTCTGTCAGAGGGATGAAGGCAAGGGGAGGAAGGACAGACAAATGGAGTCATAATATTCAGTGTACAAATGTGAACCAGGAAATGGAAGCAGGAAACCTGTGGTGATAGAGGAGGTTGGGAGAGAACCGGGGGAATGATGGGAGGGGTGACATTATCATTGTACTCATAAACTGATATGTTGCTCCTAAACCCCATTGGACAGCTAAAGACAATAGAAGAATAAATCCGTTTGAGTCCTCATGTGTGAAAGGAGTTTCTGTTCATCCCTTAGGGGTGCATCCCCATTTGACTTGCAAAGTTAGAGGATACTGGGCCAAGAGGAAGGACATCCATATGTTAAGGCCCTCGTTTGACAGTAAAGGAGGAAGGTTCATACTATAAGTAATCCTAAAGTTTTATTTTTTTAAAAAATGCAGTCACTTTTTTTTTATAAGAAATCATAGCCAAACCAAAATTTCGAACAGGAAAGTAATGCCATTAGAAGAAAGGAACAAGGCCCATCAGAGAGATTTCCAGGTTCCCATGGCGACATTGGTTTCTAATTATACATCTATAAAAGTCAATACTGTCCTCAAGGGTTTTAAAGGCTTTTGAGAAAGGAATTAAACCATATTCATTTTGTTCTTCCCATTTGTGATATCCAAAAGCATGTTTTTCTACTTGTTAGGGAAACTGAATGTGCAGGAGAAACAATTCCTATTTTTTTTGAGATTATATGTGAGAGATTCTGTGTGTATAAGAAATAGGCTAGGTGTCCATTCCACACTGGGGTAGACTGTGTGTGCAAATGACCACCTGTATGTGATGTCATGTGTGTGTGTACAGGAGAAGCAGTGTGCTTGAGAGGCTTGTGGGGAAAAAGACAACTGTCATCTGACTACCAAGAAACAGGACGCATATCGTTAAAGACATCCTGTGAGTTCCTGCCTCATTTAATTCCTTCCTTCTCTGGGCCTGAAAACATTTTAGTAGATCTCATATCATACTCATGTATCTTTTTGCCTTCCACTGGCAGATAACCCTATTTTTATTAATACACTCATTTTCCCAATGTAAGGGATAAAACACAAAAGCTTGCTAATTATTATTTTTTTAATTGGAAAGTCCTTTAACAAAATGGATAAGAATAGCGAGAAGAAAGGATTACAAGGATTACCAGTCACTGAGACATTTCATCTATAGAAATATACACAAAGGTAGACACATCACTAAATGATCCCAAAGCTACAACAACGGGTACACTCCAACAGATACTCAAGAGAGAAAGAGACACCTCCCTTCAGAGAAATATGAGGCGAGAATTTGGAAGGAGTGGGAGAAAAGAGGCAGGAAAATGCGAAGGCTGGACAGCTATGCTGAAGAACAGACCATCCTCAACACACTCAGGCACGCCCCAGCAGCGACCAGAACGTGTATGTGTGTGTGTGTGTGTGTGTGTGTGTGTGTGTGTTCCTGTCTTTCACACACCCCTCACCTGTCCCTCACAAAATATCTCTAACTTACACAGATTCTTTCACACACAACTCTCACACTTTGCTTCTCACGCTTTCACTCCGTTGCTCATTCTCGTACCTACTTTTTCTCACAATCCTATCTTGACAAAAGCACATACATTCTTCACACAACGTATGTAGACACGTGTCTCACAAGTGCACAACTACAGACTCCCATATGCATGTTCTAATATTCTCTCAGACACACAACACAATCGCTCTCAAGTTCCCAGTCTTTCCTATACTCTCTCCCATAGTGTTTGGCACAATCTTTATTACGTAAACTCTCAGTCCTCAGTCCATAGACAGACAGACAGACAGACAGACAGACAGACAGACAGACAGACAGACAGACAGACAGACACAGACACACACACACACACACACACACACACACACACACACACACACACACTCACCCCTTATTGGCCCTTATCTTCCGGCCCCGCCCCTTGGCGTCTCCGCCCGGTGGCCCCACCCCCTCGGACCACGCCCCCTCACTCCCCACGGCCCAGCCCTTTTCGAGGCCCCGCCCCGCGTGGCCCCGCCCCGAGGGCGGGGCGAGCGGCTCACAGGAGCGGCCGGGCGGCTCCCACACTTGGCGCGCCGGGGCCGGCGGGGCGCTGCGGCGGAGGCTCCTGTCAGCCGCGGCGGGCGCTGCGCTCCGACTGGGGCGGCTGCCGGGCGTCTCGCGGTGTGGCCCAACGGGCCGCGGGAGTTGGCGAGGATGTGCTCGGCCGGGGAGCTGCTGCGGGGCGGCGGCGGCGGCGGCGACGAGGATCGCGACGAGGACGGCGAGGCGCCGGCGGAGCGGGCGGCGGCGGCGGCGGGGACGGAGCGGGAGCCCGGGGCGAGCCCGCGGCGGCGCGGGCCGCCGCTGGAGGGCAGCGAGCAGGTGAGCGCGGACCGGCGGGGCGGAGGGAGGCGGCTGGGCCCCCCCGGCGTTCCGGAAAGCCGCTCGAGCAGCGGTTGGACGGCGCTGCCGGCGGGCGGGGCCGCGGGGTCCCGGGGCTGAGCCGTCCCCGACGGGGCGGCCGGGCAGGTGGGCTCGCTGGGAACGCCCGCGCCAACCGCCCCTTCCCCGGAGCCTTCCTCACCTGGAAACGCTTTCCAGTAACTTGCCCCCCCCCCCCGCCCTCCGCCCCGCGTTTCCGGGCGCTCACCTGGAGTCCCCGCGCGGCGGGGCGCCCTCGCCTCCCCGGCCGGCCGGGCGGGCGGCGCGCGCGGAGGAGCCCGGAGCGGCCGGGACCGGGACTCTCCCCCCCCCCCCCCCCCCCCGTGCCAGTTCTTCGCACGACCCACAGATGGGAATCTAAACTTCATCCAAACCCAGAAGAAGAAGAAAAGAACAACACTGGGGCGTTGGGTTTGGTCCCCAGGGGAAAGAGTGCCCAGGGGGCTGCGGGGAGCTGCGTCCGATCTGATTAAATAAAGGGAGTGAATGGACATCAGAAGAGGCAGGCAGTTTAAAAAATTGGTTTTACCTGGGGGTGAACCCACCAACACAGTGATAAGACCTTCCAAACCATCCACCACCCGAGCGAGTCTTTCACATCCACACCAAGGCCCAAGAATCTTATCTCAAGGATCTTTGGGATCATCAGTATTGGTATCTGTTACCCGGTTCCTCTCCACGTTTCCTTTTTGGTCACATTTCTCAAACTCCAGTATCATCACAAAATAGGTTTGGAAACTATAACTTTATCTTATCATCACAAAATAGGTTTGGAAACTATAACTTTATCTTATCATCACAAAATAGGTTTGGAAACTATAACTTTATTTTATCATCACAAAATAGGTTTGGAAACTATAACTTTATCTTGTTTTAACATCTAGTGTACACAAAATATGCCTTAGCAGAGGTGATCGCTATGAGGATCATAGGAGGAGATGGTAACTGACTGAGAGCTAGGAGATCTTCCTGTTTCCCTTCCTCGGTGGTTTTCCTGGGTTAACTTACCAGCATGACTCAGTAAAGTTGTTTCCTCTTCCTTGCTCAACTGGAAGTGGAGAAAACAGCTGCAAGAACTCCCTTGGGGGTGACAGGTGCATCAGAACTTAAGTTTCCCACGCGAATTTTCAAATAATGGTAAAAGCATATGTAAGATACTTGTATTAGGTTGGCGTGCGTTTCATCGATACTGTAATGTAGATAGACCTTATCAAAAACTCTGGTCTTAACCAAAATTGGTAAGGGTATAAGTAAAATAGATGCGACAGAAAGCTAGGAAACATTCCCTGTCACCTGCTTCCCTCGTGAAATGTCATTTCGTTTTCCTATACTCCCTTGAAGGTGTTATTTTTATTTTATTTTAAACCTCATGGTTTATCCACTCTGATTTCACATACACAATAATTGAAAATCACACCCTACATCGCATTTCATCTTACATCAGCACCAAGAGGCCAAAAAGAAGCAAAAGTAAATAATTATCCAACCCAATCTACTGATGTTAGAAGCAAGCTTTTGTGATAAATCGTTTCTTGGTAATATCACAAAGCCTTGTTTTACTAGCGATTTTAATGCCTGCAAATGAAGTTTAAGATTTCTATGTACTGCCATGTAATGGTGAGAATAATTTTGTCAATTTAAAGATAATTTGAAGGAAAAATATATTCTAAGGACTCATTTTAGTTTTTATGAAGTGATGTTTTATTCCCTCTTTTTTTTGTTCACTTTGTTTTTGTTGCAGGGACAGTGTGGACTCCAAATTATAAATGGAGTAAGTTGTACAACTTGTAATTGATAGCACTTTTTTGTTTTGTTTTGAGATAGGGTCTTAACATACAATGTATCCCTGTTTGGCCTTGAGATCCTCCTCCTTTAGCTTCATGAGCCCTGGGATTACAGGAGTGCACTCTTTCGCCTAGCTACAGTGAACTTTTCCATGAAAACAATTACACAGGACCAAAGCTAATTAGCTGCTGTCCTTTCTGCTTACCATGCTCACTCAGAGTTCCAGAAGCTTAGCAGCCTGGTGGATATTAAGAGGAAATTGAAGTCAGCAGCCAGCAGATGCCTTCTTATCTCCATCAGGGTGAGATGGTGTGTTGTAAAGGCAGCTCACTTGTGTTCCCCAGCTCCCCATCAGCTGCTCAGTTTTCTGTTATTGCTCCCCTTTCTGTTTCTGTTTACTTCAGTTCCCTTTTTGATAAGAAGCAAGTTTCTTCTGTGAGCTGTTTTCCCAGCGAAAGCCTTCTCCATATACAGCCTTTTCTTCATTCATTGTTTTTCCTTTCCATTTCTGACTGAAAGATATTCCTTTTCCTCAACTTAGAAGACTTCTGCCAAAGTGTATCCTTTTAACATCTGTCTTTGGCTGATTGTTATTAAAATACTAGATCAAAATGTATTTCATGTAATACTGAAATCTGATATTGATACCAATGTATTGGTTACCATTTATCCTTACGTCCTTTTTTTTTTTTTTTTTTTGTCGGTAATGGGGCTTGAACTCTGGCCTGAGCACTGTCAGCTCATGAGCCACAGCGCCACTTCGGTTTTTCTGGTGGCTTATTGGAAATAAGAGTTTCATGGCTTTTCCTGCTGGGCTGGCTTTGAACCATGATCCTTAGATTTCAGCCTTCTGAGTAGCTAGGATTAGAGGAGTAAGCCACTGGACCCGGCTTACCTAGTTCTTTTGTAAAAGCTAAGTAAGTTTCCTCTATCCTTAGGACTTAAATCTTTGCAGGTAGGATGATTAGCAAAGGAGGTCTGATTAAAACTAAATATCATAACAAAGAAAACCTTAGAGAAAGGTTTAAAGTAGGCACCTAGGAGAAATAAGGAAGGAGGATATCCAAGGGCCTGAAGGGATCAGAAATAGCTGTTCACAGATATGTTGAAAATTGTGTGCGTAAGTGATGATTCCATTGTGTTCTTAACAGTGAGGGTGGCTTTACGGAAACCAGTCTGTGACCTTCTGCGTAGCTGGAAGACTAAACATCTTCTGACTTTTATTTTGTATTTGTAATGTCAGTGGCATCACAGCCTGAATGACTGAAGATGGACCTCCTCACCCAAAGCAGGGGCCGGTCCCATGGTGCCTGTGGTGACTTCCCATCGTTAACTCTTGATCTCAGAGTCTGATTTATAAAAGTCATGTGACCTCTAATCCTGGCTGAGATCTGAGTATCATAGTTCAAAGCTAGCCTCAGCATGGAAGTCAGTGAGACTTTCATCTCCAAATAATCACGGAAAAGCCAGAAGTGGAGCTGTGACTGAAGTGGTAAAGCTTTAGCCATGAGCACAAAAGCTCAGGGACAATGCCTAGGCCCTGAATTCAGGCCCTAAAACCTGCACATACATACACACATTATACATGTGTGTATGTGTGTGTGTACCCGTATGCGCGCACACATATCTATATGGTGGCTAATATTTCATTCCCCTAATAGTGCACATTTTAAATCATTTCAAACTTTCTTTCATAAGTAATGCTGTATGAAAAAAAAAATCTTTGCTTGTAAATCCTCACAATTCTGCCTTGAAACAAACTCTTAGGCATGGAAGAGCTAGATTAGTGAGACAAACTCCTTGAAGCCTCTAAAAACATCACAAAGAAGTTCATTCACTCAAGAAAGGTTGTTTTTTCCTTCATGCGATTGTTTCTAACACATTGATAAGATTATTTCTTTGTTGCTTTGTATATCCTTCCCCCACCGTATAACCCCTGCTCTCACTGTATTTGATGTTGGCATAATTTGTGGAGGGGAAGGGCAAAAACAAATCGTTTAAATAGAGATAGAGGTGGACCTATTGCAACAATGACATGTACAAGTCGTTATGTCAAAAAACCTTACAACTTTGGGTGGGGAGAAAGAGATGGGAAGGGGAAACAAAGGAGGAGGCAACAATGCTTGATAAGAAATGTACTCGTTATCTTGCCCATGTAATTGTAACCCCTCTGTACGGTATTTTCTCAAAAATAAATAAATAAATAAAAGGTTGTACCCAAGTGCATGAGGAGAGTGCTGATTTAGTCATCTGGCCAGCAGGGAACACTATCAATAAGACTGCCATGTTAGGATGTAAAAATTATATATATTATATATATTCATACTTAAATATTTTTGTCTAGAAATTATAGTATAATTAACTAAATAAATGGCTATATTTCGTGTAAATACATTTATGGTTTTGTTTGCTATTCTATATATCATATCTCTTTGAAATGATTTTATGTACTGTTTGGGCTATTGTGCTTTTTTTCCCTGATCATTGAATAATCCACTTTCTACTTTCTTTTACAATCCTATAAATTTATAAATCTTGTATATTTTCATATAGACATAAGGGAACAGTTTTGTTTATAAGTCTATAGTAAGCTTTTATATTATTGATACTATGGAAGGCATTCGTCCCATACATTTTCTTGCTGCTAGTTTCCAGCTATTGACTTATATATTTATCGGGGTTTTTTTTTTATTTGTTTTTTGGTCAGTTTTGGGGCCTGAACTCTGGGCTTGGGTCCCTCAGCTCTTCAGCTCAAGACTAGGGCTCTACTACTTGAGCCACAGCGCCACTTTCAGCTTTTTCTGCTTATGTGGTGCTGAGGAATCGAACCCAGGGCCTCATGTATGCAAGGCAAGCACTCTACCACTGAGCCACCTTGCTATCCCAATATATATTTAGTTTTTAACTTTATACCTTTCTGAATTCTAATACTAATAAATACTATTATCTTAGTCTCGACTCTTGCTTACGCTAAAGATATAATCCTCCACTCTTTGGGTGAGATACATTTTATTTCCTTTCAATGATACCATAGCTCTCTGTTTTATAGTTTGAAATGCCTGGAATAATTAAGGAAATAACTGAAGGAATTTCTATAACAGTGTTTATCAGAGTTTTTATGAAATGATCAGTTAGAAAAGATGAAGACAGGGCTGGGAAGATGGCTCAGTGGTAATGCTTGTCTCATATGCATGAGTTTCGGGTTTGATTCCTCAGCATCACGTAAACAGAAAAAGCCAGAAATGGTGCTGTGCCTAAAGTGGTAGAGTGCTAGCTTTGAACGGAAGAGCTGAGAGACAGCACCCAGGCCCAGAGTTCAATCCCCATGACCGACAGAAAAAAAAAAGAAGAAAGAAAGAAAGAAGGAAATAGTTTGTGTGTCTTTTTTGATTATTATTGGAAATATGTGGAGAAATCTGTGTTTGCACTTAGGGTAACTATAGGTGAATTAATTAGCCCTCCTCTGTGGGCTTCAGTTTCTTCATTAGATTATGATTCCCACCATTCTGCCTAATAGCAGTCATCATTATATCAACCTCAGGAGATTACTGGAGGGATCACATGAGTTAACACTATACAAAAAGTGCAATTAAAGCCATCCCTGGCACATAGCAGCTTGCAAGTGTTAACTGTTGGATGTAATTTTCAACCAGAACCTTAATCGAAAATAAATCCAACACAGGTAGTGTTTAAGATTTTCAGCCTTTACAGTTAGAAACCCAGAAAGGGGCCCCAAGAGGAAGGCATTACAAAACAGTGCTTCCTTAACTTGGATGTTTGTAAATATAATTTCTCATTAAATAGATATTTTGATGCAGTTGGTCTGAGGTAAGAGCTGAAAATTTGCATCTCTCCCAGACTCTCAGCTAATGTCTATGCTGTGCCCACAGACCATACTTTGGCAGATAAGCAAACCATCCACAATATTCATGATACTTGTATTTCAACATGGTAGCAAAAGTAGATATATCTGAATATTATTTAAGTATTTTTAGAAGTATTTGGACTCTTTGGAAGATATAAGCCACCCCACCAAGTGATCAAGACTTAATTAGGACCAGCTGACCCTGCTGTTTTTCATTTTTTATCAGTATCTAAAGTAGAACCTTTAAATCAGTAGTTCTCAACTGAGGGTAATTTTGCCTCAGAAGACTGACAAAGGTAATTTCTAATTGTTCAGAGTAGCAGGATACTACTGGAATCCAATAGTAAGGGGGCTAGGATACTAGAAAATATTCCATAATGCACAAAATAATCCCCTACACAAAGTATTGCTCAGCCCAAAATGTCAATGACGTCAATCCTATCTAAAAAGCTTGATGAAACTGGCCACTAGTGGCTCATGCCTGTAATCCTACCTACTCAAGAGGCTGAGATCTGAGATATATTTACTGAAATCACAGAGAGAATGGGAAATAAATGGAGTAATTTTGTTTGTTGGTTGGTTGGTCGTGGGACCTGAACTCTGGGCCTGGGCAATGTCCCTGAGCTCTTCAGCTCAAGGCTAGCGCTCTACCACTTGAGCCACAGCCCCACTTCCAGTTTTCTGGTGGTTTATTGGAGATAAGAGTCTCACGGCCTTTCCTGCCCAGGCTGGCTTTGAACCTTGATCCTCGACTCTCAGCTGCCTGAGTAGCTAGGATTACAGATGTGAGCCACCGTACCCGGCTGGAATAATTTTTTTTAAGCTGGAGTACTATTAACCAAAGACGTAGGTACAATTTGTTACCTGCCTAAGAGTAATGAATAACTTTATCTTATTCTAGTGCTGGTGGCACATACCTTTAATCCTTGGTACTTGTGAGACTGAGTTCTGAGGGTAGAAGTTTAGAGCTGCCTCAGGCAGGAAAGACTGTGAGACTTTTATCTCCAATCACCTACCAAGAAAGCTGAAAGCGAAGCTGTGGCTGAAATGGTAGTAAGGTAGTCTTGAGCAAAAAGATCAGGTCAGTGCCAAAGGCCCTGAGTCAAGCCTTAGGATCAGCACACAGAAACAACAACAACAACAAAACACATAATGATTAAATTGTTTCAGGTTGTCCAAAAGGTGATCAAAATTATTTAGAATCTGCATTTCAAGTGGGTAGTATTCCTTTTCTTTGTGTTTCTTTCCTATGCAACTTACTTAATTTGCTCATCTTTAAATTCCTTTTCTGCTTCTTTCCTACCACCCTTCTCCTTTCTATTCATGTTCAGGCTCATTTTCCAATTGTGCTTCTTCCCTAATCATCTGCCACCTTCTTCTTCATCTTTTTTTTTTTTTTTTACTTTCTCTTCTCCTACATCTTCCTCTTTGTAGGTGAACATTATGAAAAATTAAGGTGTTGTGGCAGTATAACTGAGTTTAAATCCTGGCTTTCCTACATTTTTAGCCTGATCCTGATTCTTAATCCCTCAGAGACTCAATTTCCTCATTTGTAATAGGAATGGTAATGTGCCGGTGTTTGTATAGAAGATGCCTAGCATATAGTAGGCTCTCGCTAAATATTAGCTCCTTATTTCTTCCTTACCTTCTCCTCACCTTTTCCTCTAATTAACGTACCATGATAACTATCTACATAAGTAGAAACTGTATTATTTATTTGCACCTCTTAAGCCTCAGCTTCTATCTTCTCTGGCCTTAAGTCTTATCTTGCATAGGGGATACCGGTCCTCAAAAAACTACCAGTTATGCTTTGATTCATCAAGTGTGTGTGTGTGTGTGTGTGTGTGTGTGTGTGTGTGTGTGTGTGTGTGTGTGTGTTTGATAAGACATTTGAAAAGTAGTTTCATTTGAGCAATTGAATCTACAGTTATTGATGCAGAAATGTTTTCTGTTCTCTGATTTATTTTTCTCATAGTCAGTGTTCCTCTCCACCCTCATGTACCTTATTATTGGCAAATGTGCCTAACCTTGGCATGGAAAGAGGAAAAGACCAATCCAATTTGTTGCTGTTTTCTTACAGCAACAGAGTTCAGATCTAGAAGAAATCAGGATGTAAATGTTTTGAACTTCATGGAAAGTAAGGGATACAATTATTAATAATAGCTAAGCATAGTGTGATTAAATTTAAACATAATGTTATTAAAATTAAATGCTCACTTGTGGTTGTTACTAGATTTCCTTGATGCAAATTTTGTATTATGTGTGATTGAAATTTGTTCATTCTTCCAATTAATCAGAAAGTTTTTTTTGTTTTTGCCAGTCCTGGGGCTTGAATCTGTCCCTCAGCCTCTTCCACTCGAGCTGCACAGCACCATTTCCAGCTTTTTTGAGTAGTTTGTTGGAGATGAAAGTCTCACTGACTTTCTGCCTGGACTGGCCACAACTGAGATCCTCAGATCTCAGCCTCCTGAATAGCTAGGATTGCAGCTGTGAGCCACCAGGGCCCTGCTTAGAAAATGGTTACTTTTTTTTATCCCCTTATCTTACTTGTATGTTCAATATAAAGAGGTAGAGAATTTAGTATGACACCTTGTGCACTGCAAATTTCATAAGCCTGACTGATTAAGAATCCCTTATTATATAGCTTTAAGAAGTAATAACCAATAGCAGAAGGTAAGTTTTAACTACTGTAAATGGAGAATTATACAAGAAAGCTATTTTTGATGTTAGGCTTTGTTGACTTAAAATAGACTCATCTTCTAGAAACATCCAGCATACAAAGTAGTTAGCAGTATTACCAGATATGTTTTTTTGGTTTTTGTTTGTTTGTTTGTTTTGTCCATTGTAGGACTTGAACTCTGGGCCTGGGCACTGTCCTGGAGCTCTTCAGCTCAAGGCTAGCACTCTATCACTTGAGCCACAGCGCCACTTCAGGTTTTCTGGTATTTAATTGGAGATAAGAGTCTCATAGACTTTTCCTGCCAAGCTGGCTTTGAACTGCGATCCTCAGATCTCAGCCTCCTGAGTAGCTAGGATTACAGGTGTGAGCCACCAGCACCTGGCTGTTTTTGTTCTTTTTTCAAAAATTTTATGAAAAGTACTAAATGCACAAATGTCTAGTCAACACTTTGAATTAAGAAGGTGGCTGAAATCAGTCATATTCTCTGCTTTCTGACCCACTGTCATCTACCAGGAGGTCAAGTAAAGCCCTTGTCTCTTTTAATTTCATTATCTTTTAACTCACCACTGCTTTCTTTTTTGGGGGGTCCAGTTGTGGGGGTCTGAACTCTGGGCCTGGGCGCTGTCCCTTAGCTCTTCAGCTCAAGGCTAGCACTCTACCACTTAAGCCACAACGCCACTTCCGGCTTTTTTCTTTTTGTTTATGTGGTGCTGAGGAATCGAACCCAGGGCCTCATGCATGCAAGGCAAGCACTCTACCACTGAGCCACCTTCCCAGCCCAGTGTTCACATGTTTGATTGATAGCAGTTTAGTTTACAGCTATGCACTATGATTTTAAAAGCATTTAAATAGTCAAAGTTTAAGTGAAAGATAAATAAAAGCTTTAATATATAAGATTACTCAAAATCTGGTTGGTAGTCTCATTGATTTGTATCCTTCCTCTCAAAACTTTCTTTTTCTTTATTAGTTCTTTACAGTTTGGTGAGAGATAAGTATAAAAAAATGCCATAGTTGCATTTAATAATAAAAAACAAAGGATAAATTTGGTGGTAAATAATTTATAAATTATAGAATATATAATGTTGTGATTAGGTTAAGCCTTATATAATTAGCAAATATTTATGTGGTTCTGACCATTTCAGATTAGAGATTCTTAACCTGAGTCACAGCTGGTCAGTTTCATTGTTGAGATACAAACCATATTTAAACATACTTAACCACTAAGCCAATGTTTGGCCACAAAATCAATGTAATGGATTGCAAACAAATGGGATAGGACAAGACAGGTGTTGTCAGAATGTATCACACCTAGGAGGAGGGTCAGTTTGTGGACCTTTATTATGTGCTGGGTTAAAATATAAAATGTATTTCTTAGGGATCATAGTCTCAATCACTACACCCAAACAACCAGCTCAATTCTATCTCCTGACCTCTGCATGGAATTTATCATTTCTTGGCAGATCTTTATTAATATCAGTTTAACTGCCATTTATTTCTTCTAAGATCCCAGCTCTGACTCTTCTATGAAAAGAACCTCATATCCCACTACCTTTGTTCTAATGTCCTATTTTATTTTCCTCGTAACTCTTCTCACTATTTATAAGTATCTTGTTCATTATTACACGTGTTTATTCGGTCATTCCCTACTCCCTTCTCTCTACAAGCTCACCCTAAAACAGTTTCCAAGAGAATAGCCATTACTTGGTCTGGAAAATGCTTCAGAAAAGTACATTGGCATCTGTGAGGTAATGTAGAATCTGTCAAAATTTTGTTTCAAAAAGACACTGCTGTTAAGAACTCTAATGCTTTTGCCAAAGCAGTGTGTCTACCCAGGCAAATTTATCATGACGGAAATTAACTTCAAAAAGGAAGAAATCTGTACTGTGTGTAAAACAGAAACATATTCTCTTGTTGGAATCAACAGAAAAGAGAGTGATGTGCACTGAGCTTAAAAGATTGCTGTGAAACGCGGGTAGAAATTTAGGCAAGGAAGGCCAGGCATGGTGCCCTGCTCTGGCTGAGGCAGGAAGATAATGAGTTCAAGGCCAGGCTGAGCCAAACAGGAAGTTTTAGGCCACCTTTAATACAAAGTTAGATGTAGACTCAGTTGCTCTCCAGGTGTTTTCACTCCAGAGGCAGGAGATCCTGGAGGAAAACCAAACTCGGGACAAATAATGATGAGTTTGAAACTGGGCATGTTGAATTTATAAGGGTATACACAACATGAAATTTTGTGTTTTCAGTTTGGACGTACAAGTCTAAAAACTAGAATTACCTGAATTGAGAAATCATGCTTAAAATATAGAACTATGAATCTTTTATAAAAAATGATTTAATTTGGTTACAAATAGGTAGAGAAATGGAATTGTAAATATGGAATTTGTGTATATTTCTTTATATATTCAGCAGCTTAGTGGCTAGAAGTATAGATTATTTACCTTGTGTACCCTACAGCACTTACCTTGCTTATTTGAGGCAATTATTGTTTATTAAATTGATGACAAGGCCTATTTTGCAAGCTTCCATATTATATGAATCAAGGATTGTGACCTACAAGAGCTAGAGTTTAGTCACAAAGATACTTGATACAGAGGAAGAAGGTTACACACAGCAAGACGTGTGGTTTCCTGAAAGATAGCTGCTATCAGTCAGTCTACCTACTAGTCAGGTCTCTGCAAGCTTACCACAAGTAAGGCATTGCACATCTTGAATAAATGCAGGTGCAAACCATGCCGAGAGGAGAGGCTCATAACTTTGGAATGTAACTATAGACTATCATGTTAAGCAGAAAACTTCTAGTCGTTTTTGCTACCTCACCATTCATCTAAAATTAAAACAACTCATCAAATCTAATGACATTTACATACTGTTTCTCAAAGAATTTCTTCCTTAAGGAATGTCATACTTTCCTTTATAAGACTAGATTCCTGCAGATTGTTTAGTTCTGTAAATAATTCAAAGCTGTTTAAACCTTTTCCCTATTTAGTTCAAATGATTGAAAACGTAATAGACATTTCATTTAATAACAATTGCACAACAGTGGTTGTTTCAGAACTGCAAAAAATGTCAGATAACTCACTAGATTTGACAGAAATTAGTACCCAAAACTAGTAGCTTTTGTTGTACAGGACATAGTAAACAACTATAACCATTGCTAAACAAATGACACTTTCCTAGTTTTTTGAAAAATTATCAGATTCATAAGTACTGTTATATGAGTATTTGATATGAGATAAAATGAGATTCCATTATAGATTGTAGTAAGAAATGTATAATGAGAAGTTAATTTTTATTCCTTTTTTTTTTTTTTTTTTGTCAGTCGTGGGGCTTGAACTCTGGGCTTGGGCGCTGTCTGTGTTCTTCAGCTAGGCTAGCGCTCTATTGCTGGTGCCACTTCTATGAAGTTAATTTTTAAAGGAAACAATGCTAATAATCAGACTTCTGTTAGACATACCAATATGTTTAACACTATAAGATTGAAAATATATACATAACATATAAACCATTTTTTTTTCAGACTTCTTTAAAGCTATGCTTTCTTGGCCTATATACAGATTTAAAATTCCCTTCAGGAAATTTTGGAGAAAGGTGTTCACAAAGTCACAAATGTTGATTATTACACTTGTAGCATAATAAGTGCTCTACCATTTGAGCCACAACTCTAGTCCATCTTGCTTTTATTTTTCAAATAGAGTCGTGCTTTTTTGCCCAGATGGCCTGGACAGTGATACTCGTATTTATACTTCCCTACATAGTGCATACCACCACATCCAGAGTTTAGTTGATTGAGATAGAAGTCACACTAATGCTTTGCTGAGGCTAGCCTCTAACTACAGGCCTCACAATTTTACCCTTCTAAGTTTTTAGGATTACAGGATTGAGCCAACACTCCAATTTTGCTTATCTTTTTCAACAGATTACAGTTAAACAACCAGAATGCCAGCATAGCTGAGATACTGAGTGCTTTTAGGAGCAGTCCTTATCTAGGTAGTGTCTCAGACTCTATCTCGTACCTTTGTTTTTCAGTGTCTTCCTTTTCTTGGTTTCTAGAACAAAGTATGACTAGTCTAATATGCCAGTGGTGTTCCAATTAGGATCTCTTCTTTTTTTTTTTCTTTTGATTTAGGAGTGAAAAGGTGTGTTATAATATGAAACCATGATACAGAGTTAAAATGACAGACTGTTACAGAGCTAAAATGATAATATAGATGCTTTCGAAGTTCATAAATAGTTTCACAGTACAGGTTGTCATGTGCTTATCTTCCCTTGCTATAATTCATTGTCTTACTGGTGTTTATTGAATGTGAGACTCCTGTTTCCCCCCCCCCAAAAAAAATCTTTTTCTGTTGAGAAGTTGAATGGGATGATAGAGTGGGTTAAATGGCACAAAGTTCTATTTATGTTAAGGGAAAAAACTGGTGGGTCCTCAGAGACTGACTCCCAACTCCTTTCTGTCATCCTTCTTTTCCCTTTGTATCTCCTGTAATCAGTTCATCAGAAGATTTTTATCTATAAAAGAAGCCTTTCTCTAATCAGTGGGGCACATAATGCTCATGTTAGAAACTCTTTGTTCATAGGCACTATTTTTTTTCTGATTCTTTACCATAAACAAAATCCATTCAAATTACATTGATTGGAAGTGTTAAGATCACAGCTAGAGAATAGTTCACTCTATAATAAATCTTTTAACAAAACCCTTCATGAAAGCCTTTTTTATTTTTTTTACATTATATATTTGTGCTTCTCAGCTAGCATACCAAACTAGACTCAGTAGTAGTTTCCCTACTCCCAATCTTAGAAGAAATATTTCCTTTTCTATAAATTCATTATTCCCATAGGAAAAAGGTCTAAGCACATTACTACTGAAGTCAGGAAGTTCCAAGAGAGAGGAGTAAGTTATTTTATGGCCAAATAATATACATGTTCTCCCACTAGAATACTGAATAAAATGGCTGGCGGCCTCTGAAGTTTCCTGTGTGGTTAGTCTTTATGCTAATTTATGTGGCTTTTTTCTGATAGGATGATATTAAAGATGGATTTTTGGCTTGCTTCATTTTTGTATTCATTTTATGTATTCATTCATGTACTAGGGAATTGAACCTAGGGCCTCACCTCTCGGTGTTGCTAAGCAAGCATCGTCCATCTTGAGCAGGTCTCCAGCCCCCTTTTTAATTAGTTACTTTTGCTGTAGGGTGATGCTTGTTTGGCCAGCTGTGCTGGGCTACAATCCTCTTACTTGTGTTTTCCCATGTCCCCAGGGATTACAGGTACTAGCCACTTTGCCCAGCCACTGGTTTAGATAAAAGTCTCACAAACTTTTTCTGCCTAGACCAGCCTCAAACCACAGTTCCCTGATCTCTGCCTCCTAGGTAGCTAGGATTACAGGCTAGAGCCACTGTGTCCACTTTGTCTTTTTTTTTTTTAAGAAAAGGAAAGGGAAAAATGTAAATGTTGGTCAAATCACAAGCATCACAAGCATCACAATTGAAATTAGATGCAGTAATGTATGACCAGCCAAATGTAAACCACAAGACTATTATAAAGTATGTATTTTTGAATCAAGTGTAACTGTTTGAATGATCAGTTCTTACATATTAAAACAAACATGATTACAGTACTGATTTTTGTATTGATTCCAATGCATATAGCATAAAGCTTGCCCAAATGTGTCTCTTTCCCTCCACCAATTGTGAGTTGATCTTGGCAAAATTATATATTCTCTCAGTTTCCTTTAGGCTCTGAAAATCAAAGCACATCCTAGATACGTAGTAGGTGTTAGTTACTTTTTATTAGAAAATGTGTTGTAAAATAAGTTCAAAACTTCCAATACCTAAATGTTGTTTTCAACCTAAAGGTTCAGCATTTCAGGAAAAGAGGAATAAAAAGCAAGAAATACATCTTTACAAGTGACTGAATGTTAGAGTAAAGGCGTTTTGACAAAGAATCAGCTTGTTATGGGTGATGTAAGCATCTAGCCTATTACATAATAACACAAAAGTAGTTTAAACTATAAAACACTTATCACATGTCCACTAAAAATGTACTTGATAAATGCTAACCTCCATATTAGATTGTTAGCTTCTTGAAGTTAAGGATGTATAGTCATTTATCTAAAACATTATTGGCACAAGGGAAGTTTGATTTAGTTCTATTAAATATGTGTCTTTAAAGCAAAATTATAAATATTGTGCTGAATATAAATGATAGCTTAAGGTAGTTTCCTTCATTTTTATTCATGTTAATGTCTTTGTCCTGTGGGCCATAAAGGAATTAACTTGAGTGGAAAGTAGAATGTCACTTTAATGGCTCACACAGCATTCTTGTTTGAATTATGACACTTTTGCATCTTTTCAGAACTTTTCTAGAGGGTTGTAAATACTAATAAAAGGTATTTTAGTTATGCTTAAATACTGTTTAACAGATAGATGTATGATGCTTGATGTATTAAACACAAATAAGAGTAAAAAAGTACTGTCCTGAGATCCAAATTTCCCACTAAATTTCCTTAAGCTTAATGAAAAAAATGAATTAATTAGGGCAAAAGTACTTGATAGACTGCTGGGCAAAGAAGGAATTGCCTTTTTAATGGTTTGTTTGAGAAGTAATGAAGGAGGAGGAAAAGAAAACCATCAGTCTTGTGAAAATTTTATTGGTGAATATTTAGAAAGTATTAATAGAAACTCTGATTAAATAACCCTCAGAAGTCAAACTTTTATTCCCAGAAGTTGACAGTCACAGGGCATGAAACCAATAATAAGTACATGCTTAAAGTTTGAAGACATATCAGAAAACTAGTTATCAACCATCCAATATTTACTAGTTCAGCCTTCTGGAAATTGACCTTTAATTCACTATCGCAAGTAACTGATACCCAGAAATAACCAGTGTAGGACTTTCAGAACAATGAAGATTCTTTCCCCAGCAAAATATCAATTAACTGGCAAAATAATTAAATTAAATATTTAGCAAAGTAAAATGACACTCTTTTACAGTCTTTGGAATCATCCTAAGGTCATATAGCAAATGGAGAAACATTCATTCAAGAAAACCTACTAAATTTTAGAACAGCATTGATGTTGAGCCACATCCCATTCCAGTGTTACAGAATCCCTACCCTCAAAAGAATGGGCCGACTCCCAGTCTAGGGTTACAATTTCTTCCTGGAAAGCTAGGCCCATTCTCATCTTTTTACTCTTCCCTTCATGCTCCATTTACAGATACTCTCTTCTAAGTACTCATTGCTAAGAGGACCAAGTATCTGTTTCTCCACACTGCCTTCACGCCAGTTGAGCTAGCCAGGAACACTGAAGCCCGAGCTCTACCATAGTTCACTGTGAGGCAGTTTCCATACCATGAAAGACAAGCCAAGAAGATCAAGGGCTTTCTTTTCCCCAACCCCAGGGCCTGATATTAGAACAAGTGTTGTCATCCGAGAGAAAATGAGTTACTGTACCAAACCAGTGCAAATGATGCAGGAGCTGTACCCAGGAAGAAAGATAGGCCGTAGACGTGAAGAGCTCTGATGTTATTTGGAAAGGGGAGTAGAGAATTCTGTGCTTAATGTTATGGCTGAAAACAACACAGATCTTTGTGAAGAGCAATTAAAAGGAAACTAGTAACTCCATAGTATACCAAAACAGAGCTAGCCAGGGAAAGAATCAGCCAAGAACAACAACCTTCCTGGGTTGGAATCAACTCTGAGGGTCAGGAAAGCAGGGTTTATGTGCTAGGCTGCACCCAGTCAGGAGCACTCTTGAGAGGATGTGGGGTAGACTTGAAAGCATTTTGCATTCTGCTTGGAGACCCATTAGCACAAAACAAAACCTCAATTTCACAAAGGACTTAAATGTAGTCTCTAACAAAACAATGAACAATAAGCTACTCTGACCCAGGGCAGCTCCTAGGAGATGAGGCTGTGGAATAATATCACAGTCATCCTTGGCAGTCTGGAAAACTATGTACATGCCCAAGGCAAAACTTCCCAGGGCAGTGAGAGTGGGGACTTTCAAGCTGCTATTTCCCTGTCAGCACATAGGGCAATCGTGCAAAATCTCTGAACATGGATAATGGTCTCCAAGACACCCTTTTATTATTTAACAGTGATAAAGAGAAAAGGCTGGGTGGAGGGCTAAGCATACCCTTCAACCAATAAATGGTTTGTATTAACCCATGGGAACCCCTACGTAAATGAGACTGAAAAATAAAAATGTGAGCAAACAGACTGTAGGATTCATCCAGCAACTCACTAAGCAAATAAGCAAACCACTACTACCACCCTGGTGGCTATGGGAGATGGGGAAATCAATATCTACTGCTGCTAAAGTACATTATCTAAAATATCCATCTGTCCAAAAATATAGATCATGAGATCTGGAGAAAAACGAAACAAAGCAGGAAAATGTATAAGAGCAGTGTAGTCAACAGAATCCACATTTGACAGGGGACACATGATAATACTTTGCTAACGAAGACTTCAGGCATGGCAACATACACCTTTGATTCTAGAACCCAGGAGGTAGAGGTGAGGCAGAAAGATCACAAGTATAAGACCTGCCTGCACTACATAGCAAGACACTGTCTCGGGCTGGGGGGAAGGGAAGGGGAAGCAACTCAAAAACTACTACCATTTTTAAACTAAAGAAAATATGCTTAAAAAAATAAAAGAGCAGTATGTGATTGCAATATCTTATCAACTAGAGAAGATAATAGATTTTCTAATCAAATGCGAATTCAGGAATTGAAAATTTTTTTGGGGGGGGGAGGTCCGGTCATGGGGCCTGAACTCTGGGCCTGGGCGCTATCCCTCAGCTCTTCAGCTCAAGGCTAGCGCTCTACCACTTGAGCCACAGCGCCGAACTTCTGGCTGTTTTCTTTTTGCTTATGTGGTGCTGAGGAATCGAACCCAGGGCCTCATGCATGCAAGGCAAGCGCTCTATCACTGAGCCACTTTCCCAGCCCCAGGAATTGAATTAATATAATACCCTAAATGAAAATAACTTCAACTGGCAAATGAAAATAAGCAATGAACCTGAAGATGTGCCTACAGAGGTATATAGTCATAAGGACCAGGGTGGGAGGTGGGCAGGATATGGAATAAAAACCTTGGAGAAATGTGGCACTTGACTAAGCACACCAAGATAAAAATAATGGAGAGCAACAGAAAAAAAAATAATACTTAGAAATACATAACCCAGATTTCATGAAGAGCATTGTTAAATATCCAAGGAACTCAAAAAAGTCTTAAGGATAAACATGAGGCGATACACAGACATAGTGAAAATGTTGAAAGACAGAAATCTTGAAAGCAAAGGAAAACACAATTCAAAGGAAACCCCAATAAAATCAAGATTAAAAGGAAGTAAGAGAGAATGATGGAGACAAATCAAAGATCAGTAGATTATAATCCTACTGAAATCTAAAAACAGCAGAAGTAGAGTTAAGACTGTAGGAGCAATTGCAGCAATATTTATGTGGTCATTCATTGATTCATTTGTTCAGTAGTTTACAAATTACTCTGCTATCTAATAATTATTTCTCTTTTATTTGTTATGTAATTTGCCTTCCTTATTATGATGTCCATGGGCCCACATTATTGAAGTTGGCACTTTTCTGTGTTGTCTAAATATTTGTAATTACCATGTATCCACATATTTTCATGGGTCTTTAAAAATAACATTTAGAAAGTTACATTCCATATATTTCCATTTGCCTCATCTCCACTGTTTAATACATTTTTATATTAATTACTGCTTGTAATAATAAAACCAAATTAATCAGGAAGTAATAAGCATCATGGTTAATCACTTAGACTTTGGAGTTAACTAACAATACTTGTTATAGAAGATGAAGATTAAGTGGGATAATTAATACATAGTACTTCCTTAAAATAATACCTAACACAGTAAAACAGAATAATAGTTGTCATTTTTTTTTTTATCATCATTGTAATCTCCTGTAGTCAGAACTCTTGGTTCCAAGTGACAAAATTCAGCTCCTACCAAGTTTTGCAAAACAGGAAATTAGTGGTTCATATTATTGAAAAGACCACAGTTAGGTGTGTTACCAAAATCTGTACATTTAAACTATTTTAGCAAGATTCTGTCTCTAAGCAGTTCTTAGCTTTCTTTTGGGATCATTCTTAGTTATCTTTCCTTTCATCACAGTAAGATGTCCTATATCTTACCAGCTAACTAATCACAGTTTTTAAAAAAATCTTTTTCTCAGGGCTGGGAAGGTGGCTCAGTGGTAGAGTGTTTGCCTTGCATGCATGGGGCTCTGGGTTCGATTCCTCAGCACCACATAAGCAAAAAGAAAAAAACAGAAGTGGCTCTGTGGCTCAAGTGGTAGAGCGCTAGCCTTGAGCTGAAGAGCTGAGGGACAGCGCCCAGGCCCAGAGTTCAGGCCCCATGACCAGACACCCCCCGCCCAAAAAAATCTTTTTTTCAATAGCAAAAGTCTTAAGTAGGGCTTACTCTCATTGTCCTATCTAGGGTTACATGCTCATTCCTTCACTTTACACCTCTCCAAGAAAATGAAATGTTCTGCTTGTCCAGGCTGAATGAGAACATCTCCACCCAACACATGGAACAAGAGCGAGGAAGGTACTAAGTGTCCCTAGAAGGAAAACAAGGGGCTCTTAATGGACGAAAGTTAAATAAATATCAGGTATCAAAACAAGCAGATTCCCAGTGCCGTATATGTTAGAACATGCAGTAACACCCCAAAATGTGATTTGGCACTTGAGAAAACAGTTAAAAATGAACCTGAAATTGTCACGGACTCAGGGCAAGCCTGTTTAAAGAGGTGGGGTGCTTTTCTACAAGTGAATAGACAAGAGCTTCTACCATACTACTGTGTGTTCCTTGTACTCGGTGTATATTGAGTGCACACTGCACCAGTGTATACTGTGCGCATTGTACTGTGGGCAGGGAAGTTGCATAGAAAACACTGCCTCAATTTCTTTATATAATCAAACTGTTATGACAGTTAAAGAATATACAACTGAATGTAATTATCATAAGAAAAGTGATCATTAAAGTATTAATTAGGTCAGGTAGCATGGTAAAAAAATAAAAAAATCTCAGGACATTAATAATTATAATAATTACTATGAGAGTTTACTATGTATAAAGATGTTTTTATGTTTTCTCATCACAAGAACTGTGAGGTAAGTAGGTATTATGCTCCTTTTATAGATATGGAAAACAATCAATATTAGTTTGCCCTATGCCTTGCAGCTAATATCTGAGAGTAGGATTTTATTCTGTCCCATTCTCTTAAGCCTCTGATTTTTGTCGATAGAGTGTGTTGCTTGGCCTCTTGAGTCCTTTCTATAGTAAGACACTTTGGTTTAATTATCAAAGAATCCTTCTCAAAAATCATGTTATTATTTAAGGATTCACCTTAAATTGGTTCATCATTCATTTTGAGTATCTTTTAGGATTGTGAATCAATTAGAACATCCATTTATTTTTACATATATCTTCAATCATAAAAAAAAAAGAGGAACAAGAATATCACTTTGGGTGAGAACACTGTTTAGTGTACATAGCATTGTCAGTATTCTGTGTAGCCATAAAGGAAAGTCCTTTGACAAATGTTCTTCCACTGGGGCCTCACACACAGAAAATAAAATTTGGCAGACACAAGAGTGATTAATGTTAGAACAGGGAAAAGCTCCATCTGCACGCCTGCTCTAGTGCACTGTTCATGTGTGAAGTGTAATGCAATTCTGCCAAGCACGCTGCTTCGTTCTACTTGGAGGTTTGCTTAGCTTTCTTCCTTCCTTGTTTCTTTCTCTTTCTTGCTTTCTTTTTTCCTTCCTCCCTTTTTTTCTCTATTTCAACCTTTGAATCTAGATTCCAGTCACTTTAAAAGCTGTGAAGATGTGCTTATCTACAAATAGCCTTGCCTCATCCTCATTTTTAAACAAGGTGAAAATTAAAACTTGAACAATTTTCTTGTTTGATAAACAGGTTTAAACTGTGGGAAAAGATAAAGCAAAAAATGGTACCAATGTTCAGTTTGCTGTGTTGAATGTACTCATTCTATGTAAAACAGAATGTGTTACCATAGCTTTCCTTTTTCAGAGATTAATTACGTAAATGTGGCTCCTTAGAGCCACATTTGACGGATATTAGCTATTAATATAATAACTGGCGGGAAAAAAATGTGACTTACAATGTGGCCCTGGAATAAGATTGTCTGGGTTTATATTACAGATCCTTCAGTTACTAAGTAAAAGTCAGTGTCTGGTCACTTAATGCATTTGAAATGTGATAGTTTCCTTATCTATAAATGAAGAGAAACAAATAATGCCTCCCTTAAGTATAATAATGTATATAATAAGTATAATAATGTATATAATATATATAATAATGTATATAATAAGTATAATAATGTATATAATAAGTATAATAATGACAGTGCTGTGCCTCACAAAGCAAGCACTTAGTGTTAACTTTTTCTATCATCCATTCATAATACTACCAGCACCACTATTACTCAACATTACAAATATCTGAGAAAATGCAAGGATCCAGAAACTCATTAGTCCTATTAGTGTCTTTTAAAGTTATTGTTCATAAAACAAAGGTTTATTGTAAGCAGACATGGGCCTAGGCACGATGCAATACACTAAATACTAATGTTAAAATGTATATAGTATACTTCTTGTCATGAATATCCTTAATTGGCTAAAGGTAGTGACAGGAATTAGATATATAAGTAAATTTTAATACAACACTGTGATAGGCAGAATAGTGGTCTTTTCAAACACGTTCACATCTTAATCCTCAGGATCTGTGAATACAATGTTAGCTGGTACATTACCAATATGATTAAGTTTAAGAACCTTACCATAGAGCATCGTGGACTACCCAGGCAAGCCAAGCTTAATCACTTGGGGCATTAAAGCAGAGAATTAGTCTGGTGTAGCACAGGTCTATAATCTCAGCATTTCTTCATAGGCAGAGGATTTCAAGTTCAAGGTCAGCTTCTTGCATTACATAAAGAGGCCATGTCTTGAGAAAAACAAAAGCAGAATCTTTCCTTTCTGTCATCAGAAGGATTCTATATATTACTGGCCTTGAAGATAGACATATGGGGTCTAGGAACCAGACTATAGACATCCTCTTACAAGTATGAAAGGTGTGGTTGAAGATAGACATATGGGGTCTAGGAACCAAAGACTATAGACATCCTCTTACAAGTATGAAAGGTGTGGAATAGACTTTCCTAGAGCTTCGCAAAAGAAACACAATTCTGGGGACATGATTTATAAAGTTCAGAACTATAAGTTAAGTATTTGTATATTTTTAAGCCACTAAAGTGTAGTATATAGTGATTGCAGAGGAAATACAAAGTCAGAGAAAAGAGGTATTGCCTCATTGCATGAAGCTTACAGTGATGTTAGAAAGAAATGAACCAAATAATCACACACATTTGCATTGAATTATGATGCTTTGAAAGCACATTATCTAATGTTATTAGAAGCAAGTCTTGTACTGAGAAAAGGAGAAGAAAAAAGAGTGCTTTAGGCAGAGAAAACAGCATATTAAAAACCTGTAACTGGCAAAAACATGGCCTGAGGCTGAAACAAAGAACTGTGTGACTGAAACAGAGACAGAGGGAGAGGAAGAACAGAATGAGTCTAGAGACCTAGACAGAGGCCAGGCTAAGCAGGTTCTATAGATCCTCTGAGAGATTTCAGCCTTAATCTAAAATCAGAGTGCAGGTGGCATGATTGGATTTGAGTGTGAAAGGATCACTGTGGCTGTTGGGTGGTGCCATGCATGTGCATTAGAGGTAGGACAATGTTTCACTGGCCAATTGAAGGACATTTTAGAGTGTAAAATAAAGGTAAAGTGATAAGCAAGATGCAGGATGATGTGAAGTAGAGAAGTCAAGATTACCTCAGGTGAGGCCTTCAGATCTGGCATGTGGTCAGTGATGCCATTCACTACGATGGAAACATTGGAAAAAACAATCATACTGGCAGTTTAAATGTTATAGTAAATAGGGACTTCTAAAAATGACTGAATTGTATGCCCTTTTGCTATCTGCATAAAGCAAGTCCAATGCTGATACTTGTGGTAGTTTTGTGTCATTATATCCAACCACACTGACTATTAAAGACATATTTCTTTTTTGTGGAGGGGGGGCAGTCTTGGGGCTTGAACTCTGGACCTGGGCACTGTCCCTCAGCTCTTCAGCTCAAGACTAGAATCTACCACTTGAGCCACAGCACCACTTCCGGCTTTTTCTACTTATGTGGTACTGAGGAATTGAACCCAGGGCCTCATGTATGCAAAGCAAGCCCTCTACCACTGAGCCACCTTCCCAGCCCTAAAGACATATTTCTTAATAGAATTTTCCTGAATACCATTCATTTAAATTGCAGTTATTCTATGACACCATCTGAATGTGTCATTCTTATAAGCTTAATAATAATAATAATAATTAGAATAATACACCAGCCTGGCGTCAAGAGGCTGAGATCTGAGAATCAGGTTCATAATCAATCCAGAAAAGCCTGAGATTCTGCCTCCAATTAATCAGCAATTGCCAGACTGAATGTGTTGCTCAAGTAATAGAGCAGTAGCCTTAAGCAGAAATGCTGAGGGACAGCACTCAGGCCAAACTAGAAATGCAAGGCTCTTGAGTTCTAGCCCCAGTACCAGTACATACAAGCACAAAAATATACCCCAACGGATAGAATTATCAGGATTAAACTCACTGATTATAACCTTGTAGTTGTTTATCTCAACTTACCTGCTGTTCCTATAGTATAGTGCTAGCTGTTAGTGGACCTTAAGAGCAAACTATTAACTTTTCAAGGACTTTGCAAGCTGGCTGTTAGTAACTTCAAATTAGCCACAATGGAAGAACTAATACCAAAATTGGGAGATAATTTTGAATTGACACATCTTTCTGCTATAAATCTTTCTTTCTACAAAGCCTAGTTTATGTTTATGTTTAAAATTTACCACCACACCATTGCTTGGCCTCTTAATAACTGTAGCATTCAAGGGGATAATTTAGATACAGAAAATACAGAAATGAGATTTCTCTGTAATCTTTCTGATTTAACAATATTGCCTGTGTTAGAATTTTACTTGTGGGAAATATATTACTTTGAAACATTCTTCAACTGACTGTTTTCCTCTTTACTTGATTGCTCAGATTAAGCAATACTATTTGGTAACATGGTAAAATTTTAATAATTACTAAATCCAGTTCATAGGTATATATTCATTACACTTTCTTTAATTTTATGTATATTTGAAGCTCTTCATAATTAAAGGAAGATGAAAACAGCAGACTTCCACAGACACAGGTTGGCCAAAATTCTCCTTGCAGGCCTTCCAAGGCCCTTTACAGGCCCTATCCCTTCTCACTTGGCCCCCAGGGGTTAACTAATTCCTTACTTTGACTTACTGTTGCAACTCCTACTTTCTTCTTACGGAAGAACTTACAAGCATTTGTAGATTTAAATGACTTTATAAAGATTAAATGTTCAGAGTGTACCTATTATATTGGACTAGAGCACTTCACATGAAAGCCATTAATACTGGAAAAGTCTTCAGTAACAAAAGAATCCCCAAGTATGATGAGTGCATCAGCCTCACTCTGAAACTTGCTAGAGCAGACAATCTTGGAATGACTCCAAGTCTCCTGCCCTGGTTTAGTAAATTAGATACCTTGGTAATGAGCCCTACAATCTGTGATTTCGTGTATGCTCAATGGGATTCTACTGTATTGCTTGCTTTAAATAAAATACTACATTAAAATATCACAAAGACAGCAACAGCCAGAAGCAACCACCACTCCTGAACTGCGGCAGCAAAGAAAACCAATGCAATTACTAAAACTGAGAAGACTGAGAAAAGGCCCCACAGAGCTGAAAGTCAGAACAGATCACAGTCTACCAGTGGTATGGGTGTCTGTGTTTAAAGAAGGGACCCTATAGGCTAGAGAACCAGATATCCAAGAAAAAGACAAAGCTGGAGCTAGTACCTAGAGCAGAAAGAAAAGTCCCAAACTGCAATCAGTTGCTGCCACTGTACTGAAGGATTATTGGCAGAATGAAACTTAACAAGATCAACCCAGGGACCCAGAGGAAGATGGGTAAGGCCAGGCTCTGGCTTTTAAAATAGTCCTCTTACAAGAACTATTTGAAGCAACAAAAGCACCCCTGCCCAGTTGATATAATAATCTCCCACTAAATCCCCACCTCCTCTTTTATTTTTTGGCGAGGGGGGGGGGGAGTCATGGGCTTGAACTCTGGGCTTGGGTGCTGTCCCTGAGCTCTTCAGCTCAAGGTGAGCACTCTACCACTTGAACACAGTGCCACTTCTGGTTTTCTGGTGGTTAATTAGAGGTAAGAGTCTCACGGACTTTCCTGCCTGGGCTGGCTTTGAACCATGATCCTTGGATCTTAGCCTCATGGGCCACCAGCACCTGGCATCTCCACTTCTTAAAGATTTCTTCTGCTAACCTAACCCTAAAGACCAAGCTTGCATCATGTGAACCTTTCAAGAGACAAATGATATCAAAACAGTACAAGAGCCGGGTGCCTGTGGCTCACACCTGTAATCCTAACTACTCAGGAGGCTGAGATCTGAGGATCTCAGTTCAAAGCCAGCACGGGAAGTGGTGCTGTAGCTCAAGTTGGTAGAGCACTAGCCTTGAGCTGAAGAGCTGGGAGACAGTGCTAAGGCCCAGAGTTCAAGCCTCATGACCGACCAAAAAAAAAACAAAAAAAAAAAAAACGTAGAAGAGGATCTGAAGCTTAGACAGTAATTTCATTGTAGTAAGATTTGGGAGATGATAGAAATACATCTTTTATAGTATGTGTAGTTGCCTACACATGGACATTTTTGAGGACACGGCTTCTAGCTATCCTATTGGCCTACACACAATTAATCTATGTGTTTCTCCTGATGGGATTAGTAAGAGGCATTTAGCATTTAGAGAATTATGAAAGGGCTTATGCAGAAGTTTCCTTAGCTGAGGTTTGCCTTGGAGTTTAGCTAAATATAGTTCAGCATGATGGACTAAGGAAAAAAAACTCACAAGGATAGAGCAATTAGAAGCCTGCCTCTGCCTCTTAAAACAGGAGAAAAGCAACTAGAAAACAGATGGAAGTGAACCACCTATTCCTTTCATTTTGTAAATCAGTGGTCTGGTGTCAAGAGCTTCCTCAATGTTGATTCCACAGGGATTGGAAAGTCACTGCTTTCTACATTCTGAAAGGTGGGTTCAGACATTTTTTTTTTCAGTGCCAATACTAGAGGTTGAACCCCACCTGGGTGTGCTGTGCTTTTTCATTCAAGGCTGGCACTCTTTGCCACTTGAACCACAGATTCATTTCCAGAGTTTTGGTAGTTAATTGGAGGTAAGATTTTCCTGGGCTTTCTTAACCCAGAGGGCTGGCTTTGAGCTGCAATTTCTAGATCTCAGTGTCCCAGGTAGTTAGGATTATAGGCATAAGCCACCAGCATCCAGTCAGACACAATTTTCTTATGTCAATACAAAAGGAAGATGCCCATTATATTAAGCTAACAAATACTTATTGAATGAGTATCAGAAGTATGCCTCTACTTTGAAAGATAAAGAACTATGAGATAAGCCAGGGTAATTAAAATATCACAGAGACAGCAACAGCCAGAAGCAACCACCACTCCTAGAACTGGGGCAGCAAAGAAAAGCAATGAAATTCCTAAAACTGAGAAGACTGAGAGTCAGGCTTCCAAGAACAGATCACTGCTTATCTGGTAGTACACGTGTCTGAGTTCAAAGCTAATCCTAGCTACTCAGGAGGCTTGAGATTTGATTATCCCAGTTCAAAGCCAGCCCAGGCAGGAAAGTCTATGAGAGTCTTTTCTCCAGTTAACCACAAGAAAACTGGAAGTGGAGCTGTGGCTCAAAGTGGTAGAGCTCTAGCCTTGAGCAAAAAGGAGCTCAGAGACAGCACCCAGACCCTAAGTTCAAGTCCCATGATGGACCACAAAAAAAGAAAAAAAGAATTATGAGATAGTTGTTACTCTTAATGACCTTTACATATTTCTTATTTTATGTTCATGTTTGGTTATCTTTTTTCTTAAGGCTACTGAAGACTCACAAAACCACACTGCTGAGCCTGGTGGAGATGACTACAAAAAGATGGGAACGCTTTTTGGTGAACTGAACAAAAACCTCCTGAATATGGGCTTCACAAGGATGTACTTTGGAGAACGAATTGTGGAACCTGTAATAGTCATCTTCTTTTGGCTTATGCTGTGGTTCCTTGGCCTGCAAGCCCTTGGACTGGTTGCTGTTCTTTGCCTTGTCATTATTTATGTGCAACAGTAATGAATGAGTTGCTTGGACATTTGGAAGCCATGTATGTAATTGATGGAGTTATACATTTTGGCTTTTTGAAAGCCAAAATACTTAATTTGTTCTTTTTGATTGTGTGTTGACTGTTTTGTAACTAAATTTATAAGTGGATGTCATTTAAAATTGAACCAAATTCTTTGTTATAACAAGGTTCAATATATATTTTGAATATATATTTTATTCAAAACACTTATTTCACTACTGTGATTTATATTTCACTTTAGACACCTATATCCCCACTCCAAATCTTAAATAACATCACCAACCAATGAGCAGGGAAAATAAGTTGGAGTTCACATCAAGCAGTATAGTTCTTATAGAGTTTTAATAAAACATTTTTGGAAAAAAGGAAATGAGCTAAAAATGAGTTTTAGTTGGAAAACTGTTCTACCCTCATCTCCATCAAATAATTCCACATTATGTGGGAAATACTTGTCTGTTGTCCCGTGCTCAGCCTGAACCAAGGTAATTTAAATTATAATTACTACATACTACCTTAATATTGTGGTAAGAATGAATAAAGCTAGCATATTACTAGAGATTGAAAGGAACATATTTATTGCTGGGATGTTCTCAGGTTAAATACAACTTTTCTGTAATGTAACATTCAGGCCTGAGATTTCTTCAGTGTATTATTGACATTTAGACAATTTTGGTGCTAATTACTTTTTTGTGGATTTTTAAAAATATCATAAGCCAAGCCCATATTTGGCTTCATCCTAATGTAATACCTATCTTCTTGTATCTAACCACTTGCAGATTTCAGTGTATTTTTTTCAAAAAATATAATTTTATAGTTCTTTTGCAATTATCTTAAGAGTTACAACACTGTATTTCCTATATTGGCATGGATTCACCCCAAAAAAACATTTTATATTTTATTGTAATTATTTAAAAATCTGATCATCTTTTTTTGATAACATAGAAAGTACAGTATTACAGTATAAAATCAGATGCTAAAATTTAGAACTTAAAACCAATTTTAATATTCTAAGATTAAAGCCAAGTCATTAATTGGCTAGCCATGTTATTAATGTTTCTTAACATTCAGTTCTGTGGGGTTGTATATTGAAAAGCATTTCTTTAAATACACTTTGAAAACAGAAGTTGGCTTTAGTGACACTTTTTTAGAGGACCTTCAGTCTTTCCACTTTCATCTCAAAGATTATTTGAATAAAGAAGTAGATAATCATCTAGGAATTCAAATTAAAAGCAATGAAAATAGACAGTGGGCATTTTCCTTTGGTAGGGTGCTGCTAACTGAAGCATGTTTACTCTTATGTTTTGTAAAGTTTTACCCAATCCAATTTCACAATTTTATTCTGTGAGTTCTCAGTATCTTTCATCCTGAAACAGAAAATAATGAAAAACATTTAACTTTAATTTCTAAAATCAGATAATCCTAAACAAAAATACTAGTTGGGGGCACAAAAAAGTATACTTTAGTATACATTGGTATAAGTGTGGGCCTTTTAAAATTTGTGTTTTTGAAACAAAAACTTTGTATTATATCATTGTGTTTTTAATTGGGTTTGAGAGTTTTTACAGTAACTTTTATGAGCTTAATCTAGGTACAAGTTGTGTGAAAATTTTGCTTTGTATACCATAGAATTGCAAAGTTTTCAGAAGAAGAGATTTTGTATATCTGCATAGAACATTAATAAGCATATTCTTGTCTAATACTATCAGAAATTTAATTTCTCTTTAAAATGCAAAAGATAGTATATATTGTAAGGACTGGTTCCAAAAGTTGAAAATAAATTGAAATACATTGAAAATACATGAAAAATAAGTCCTAATATTGAAAGTACATTAAAATACCTTGAAAATCAAATACATTGAATTGAAAATTCACTGTTGAAAATAAATTAAATTGAAAATACATTTTGAAAAGTTCTAATATAGTCATGGTTTAGTATACTGTCAATACTATGCATTTCCATGTTGGTGTTAATAAGGTATGCATTAAATTATATAAAGAAATAGAGAAGATTTTGCTTTTCTTCTTTCTACATATTTTATTGACTAGTGCAGAATGCCATGAAATCTTTTGGTTTGATGTGGCAAAAAAAGACACCAAACTTTGCCAAAATGTTTTCTTTTATGAAATATAATAGAATGAAGTCTGCATAGATATCCTTAAAAGGACAAGGTAATTTCTTTGCTTCCTGGCATAAGAAATTAAATTGAAAACAATCCTCAGTCATTTCATTGCAAATTTAGAAACTCAATGCCTATGAATAAAGAAATAGGAAATTATAATGTTAAGATTATTAGATTATTAATGTGTACATCATCCATTCTGTCAGCCCTTGATTCAAAGGATAAAGGTTAAGATCTATAAAATAAGCTGAGTATAGATGGCAAGAGTAAATCAATTTTCCTTAAAATAAAAACTCAGCATATTGTGGAATTAAGTCCTCTAATTTTTTTGTGTGCCAGTACTGGGCTTTGAACTCAGGGCCTGAGGACTGTCCCTTAGCTTTTCATCCAAGAATAGTACTTTATCACTTGAACAACAGCTCCACTTCTAGTTAATTTGAGATTTTTTTTTAATGCCATAGACTTTCCTGCCTAGGCTTAGGTAGTGACTTATGGAACCATGATCCTCAAATCTTAACTTCCTGAGTAGCTAGAATTACACGTGTGAACCACTGATGTGTGGTTTTTCAATCTTCTATCTTAAACAGTTAAGTACAAAGGTATTTTTTCATACCTAATTACCAGTCCTAGTATAGTCTGCACTATACAGACTACTAGTACAGCCACCTTGCACTGACATACCCAAAAGCCAATAGTATACTTGATGTGTATGTGTGTATGTGTCTGTGTGTGTCTGTGTCTGTGTGTCAGTTTGTGTCTGTGCCTATGTACCAGTCCTGGGGCTTGAACTCAGGGCCTGGGCTCTGTTCCTATGCTTTTTCACTCGAGGTTAGTACTCTAACAGTTGAACCACAGCTCCATTTCCAGCTTTTTGGTGGTTACATGGAAATAAGAGTGCCAAGGACTTTCTGGTCCAGGTTGGCTTGTAACTGTGATCTTAGATCTCAGCCTTCCTGAGTAACTAGGGTTGCGGGCATGAGCCACCAGCGCCAAGCAGTGGTGTACATTTTTTTTAATACTTTCAGTGACATTAAGTTGGTAGTTTAAATTGATTATCATGAAAGTATTCATACCACAGAACATTGACCAACCCTACAAATAAAGGATCTTTTTCCTTGAGAGCCACTGCTTAAAAATATATCTGTACACTGATTCGTCACCCTAGAGACCACATTCTCATTTCTATTCCTATAGCATATGAAAAGGAAAAAATGACACATTTTATAAAAGAGAAAATGAAAGGGAGGGAGGGAAAAAAAAAGAGGAAGGAAGGAAAAGGGAAATAAAAGCAAGTAAGCATGTTGGCAGATGTGATGGTACCTGCCTATAATCCTACCTACTCAGAAGATAGAGACTGGAGGATCTAGGATCAACCCCAGCCCAGCCAAAGCTAGTGTGAGACCCTAGGTATTTGAAAAATAAAAGCTAAAGGATATGGGTATGACTCAAGTAGAATGCTTACCTACCAAGTGTGAGAGATCCTGCATTCAATCCCTAGCACTGCCAAATTAAAAAAAAAAAAAAGAAAAGAAAGTGTATAAAGTAAATCCCCATCTTCCCATCCAAAATGGTATTTGGATCTTTTACACGCTTTCCTGAAACATAGATCTACTTCATCAGCTGTTTGGATGAAAAAAAAACTATCTTGGCTAGCATTAAACTGCAGAACCACCAAAACTGTCTAGGCAGTCAAAAAAGAAAAACTGTTACATAACTGTTTGGGTATAAATTATGGCATAAGTGGGGCTGGGAAGGTGGCTCAGTAGTAGAGCGCTTGCCTTGCATGCATGAGGCTCTGGGTTCGATTCCTCAGCACCACATAAGCAAAAAGAAAAAAGCCGGAAGTGGTGCTGTGGCTCAAGTGGTAGAGCGCTAGCCTTGAGCTGAAGAGCTGAGGGACAGTGCCCATGCCCAGAGTTCAGGTCCCACGACCAGACCCTCCCCCCAAAAAATTATGGCATAAGGAAAAATCCAGTTACAATATTAAAAAGCTAAAAATAGCTGAAGCTAGACATTGAGCAATTCATGGCTGCCTGGTTTATAGACTATATTTTAACTTACTTTACAAATTTTTGTTTTATTTACAGTGTTTTCATTACCATTTTATGACTTTACAGGGGAAGAAAAAGAAAAATATCAAATAATATTTTCATGTTTATTGCCTCTAGTAATAGATTTGGCCTACAAGAATATAATATACAAATTAAGGCTTCAGTTAAGTTGGTGGATATGGGTTTGGTTTTTTTTTTTTTTTTTTTGGTAATTCTTGTCTCTGCCCCACACTTAATATTGAATGAGGACAATCAGTCACTGTATATCACCTCAGACCATGTCACATCTGCATCCAGATCAAAGCACTGATAGAATTAAGATCCATCCATTCAATTGTTTGCCCGATATTTGCACTGGTTTATTCCATAGTTCCTCAACTTGTGTATGTCCAAAATGGGAGCTCAGCATCTTTCTTCTAAATCTTTACTTTCTGCATTTTCCTTCTCAGCAAATGTCTCGAGACATCTCCCCACACTGTTCAAATAAGAACTCTAGGTGAGATCTTTAGCTTTTTCTATATGGCCCCCATATAACCTGTTACCAAGTCCTCTCTATGGCTACAATTTTCTTTCATCTTTCTGTTCTCCTCATTTTCAGCACCACTACCCTAGTGCATACCACTTTCATCTCACCTGGAATGCTACCTGAGAATCCTAATTTCACCTCCTTGCCTTCACTTTCCACTGTAGAGTAACAGTACTATTCTAAAATACGACTCTGATTTCCATGACATAAATCATTTTACTAACTTCGTACTGCTATTAGGATAAAGCCCTTATTAGGAGTTTCACCAGGCTCTTAAAAGCTTGCATACCTCAGTCTTTCCATACTACCAACTTCCTTTCCTAGACTAACCTGTTTTTTTCCCAGTTCTTTAAAAACAACATGCTATCCTTCTTCCAGAACTTTGTACATGCTTTACCTTCATTAACTTTTCCCAATTAAAGCTATATACAGCCTTAGACATCAGGTACCTGGTTAAGTATTTGGTTCTTATATGAAACCTGTACCTTCCCATCACCCACATCTCATGCCACATGGTAAAGCAGCATATTTATCAGCTTCTTTTATTAGAGAATAGACCACGAGGGCAGAGAATGTCTGGTATATCCATGAATGCATGAACAATGTCTAACATGAGTGAATGTGGAATAGGTGGTCAAAATAATTTTCAATTGAAGAAATCAACTGCATTGATTTATTTTCTCCCCAAGTCCACTAACAGTCAGTGATAGCATGCTAACCTAGTATACTTAAGAGTCTGGGACTGAAAAAGAACGTTTAAAAGTCTAGAGTTGGTGGGTTTAGAGTCCTTTGACTTAAAAAAATATATAGCTACTGTGCAAAAAGAGAGCAATTTGAGTCAGGCACCTGTGGCTCATACCTGTAATCCTAGCTACTCCAGAAGCTAAGATCTGAGGATTGCAGTTCAAAGCCAGCCTGGACAGGAAAGTCCCTCAGACTCTTATCTCCAATAAACTACTCAGAAAAAAATGGAAGTGGTGCTGTGCAGTTCAAGTGGTGGAGCGCTAGCCTTGAGCACAGAGAATCTGAGGGACAGAGCCCAGGCCCTGAGTTCAAGCCCCAGGACCAGCAAAAAAAAAAAAAAAAAAAAAAAAAAAGTGATTTGATTTTTACATTATAATTTATAGATTTTGCTGCTTGAAAAATACAGAATTGCTACTAAACACATATTTTTAGAAGAAAGTATATTGTCAGTGTCATGCTTGATTCATTTGTTCACTATTTTTCCAGATGGGATATTTTATATATGGGCCCTGATACTATTAATATTTCACATTTTTCCAGTGTTATCCAATAGATCAATTTCTACTAAATTTTAATTTTTAAAACTGAAGCTATAAAGAGTTTTCAAGTCTCTTAGCTTGTGGTATTTTAGGTTTCAGATACAGCCAAGACCTTGTCTGTTAAATACCAAGTACATAAAATACTTTGTTATTCTTCCTAATAAATCATACTTTTTTCAACCCTGCATCCTGAGAGTCTCTTTTGATTCCTTGTGGCATGTTCCATCAATCCCATAATTGCTACCATATCAAGTTTAGTGGTTGCCAAAACAACAACACACCTAAAGTTCAATAAAGCTTGTCTGGTTATCCCTAATGTGGAGCAAAAAGCTACTGTCCGATGTGTATATGGCCTTTGGGGCAGTGTAGATGGAGGAAAATTAAGGTCAACCTATGCCTCTGCCCTTCTTTCTGTTGGTTTGACTCTTGTGTGAGGTTGAATTACTGAATACACATACACCCATATCCCGTATCTATTATTGAAGACGGCTTGTATCCAGAACAGTCATCCATAAGCCTACTACATTTGAGTTGTCTTTTCAACAATTTAAGTCTTTATCATTAAACCCTTCATCAATTTGATTAGATGGAAATTTCAAGCACCACAGAGTACAGTGATTTCTATCATAAAATATTAGGCTAATTTTGTTACTGTTTCCTCTCCATGTTAACTGTTTCCTCTCCATGTTATGAAAGACTAAATGATTGTGTATTATTAATGTGAGGTGTGTGTATGTGTGTGTGTGTGTATGTGTGTGTGTGTGTGTGTGTGTGTGTGTGCATGCGCGTGCACATGTTTGGTACTGGGGTTTGAACTTGGCCTTGTAGGCAA
Organism: Dipodomys merriami; assembly: GCF_024711535.1. Taxonomy (NCBI): domain Eukaryota; kingdom Metazoa; phylum Chordata; class Mammalia; order Rodentia; family Heteromyidae; genus Dipodomys; species Dipodomys merriami. The sequence goes on from NW_027202826.1 coordinate 26,069,347, forward strand.
GTGCTCTACAACTTGAGCATGCCACCAGCCCAATGTTGTAGTTATTTTTTAAAATAGGGTCTCACTTTCTGCCTGGGTGTGATTTATTTGCCATATTTCCAGGTAGCACGTGTCTATCTCTTTGTTGAGAAGGTTTCTCAAGAACTTTTTCTGCCTGAGATGGCTTCAAACCAGAAACTTTTCACACACTTTTTCTGCCAGACTAACCTCAAACCTGTCTCAACAATCTCAGCCTTCCAAATAGCTAGGATTACAGGCATGAGCCAAGGGCATTGGCTTGAGTATAAGGGTCTTTTTCCTTTAGTGAAAGAAATACAAAGGTCTATATAAACCATACTTTTTAATGCCATAGTAGATCAGTGACAAAATCTTTGAGTTATTTTCTTAGAAGTAAAGGGATACTCTGTCCATATTTGGGAATATTGGCATGAAAGCCCTTCACAATGTCATGGTCATGTCTGTTAATATGCTTTCCTGGTTTTGGGCATGCAGTATACCTAAAAATAGCCATGATTTTATTATCTAGTGCAGTTTCTGTTTTCAAAGAGATATGGGTATGTGTAAATGCAACATACAAGGCTAAGAAGGAACAATTACAAAGGGAAAACACTGCCTAGATGGCACTTTGAAGATGAACTTAAATCAATTGGTCCTACATAAAGACATAAGGATAATTTTTCATATTCAGTGGAACATTTTTAAAATTGTTAAACCAGTAGCTCTCAAAGATTCTTTGATTTATTTGAAGTGCAAACTTATATAATATCATAGATGCAGATGCTTCTCCACAATCTGGTTCTGATAAACCCAATGTAAATTTAAAACACATTTTCAAATGCATTTAATGCCCTTAATCTATCCAACATCACAGTTTAGCAATCTAGCATGCTATAGACTGTGGATTGACCACCTTCATCATCACATGACTGATGAAGAGCAGTGACTCAATACATGGCCCAGTATCTCAAGAGAGTAGCATACTGCATGCACATCACCCGCCAAGGAACAAGATCAAAACTCGATATTTGATGCAAGGCTTCTATCTATCACTTTCATGCCACTGTAAAGCTGAAAAATTCTAAATCCAATCATGTGCATGTGGGGTCGCCTGTATATATAAATGGAAGAACTACTGTGGTTGATTTTGCTTGAGGCCAAGTTCCAAGGATGCAGACCAAATTAGCTTCAGAAAACATCAAACAGCCCCCTGGGGTTGGCTCCAGCAGGCTGTAAAAGCAAGACTGGTTGAACTGGGGGAGTTAAACATAAGTCCCAACAGGTCTGCACAGTCTTGTGAAGTGCACCAAAACTGCCAAGGTTCTTCAGTGGTGTCTCGTGCTGGCAGAAGGCAGCCCTCTTACAGCAAAAGGCAATTTTCAGAGAGGGTTGACAGCTGGAGGTTGTCATCCAACTGCACTCCTAGAGACTGTCAAAGTAAAGCCTTCAGTTGTGAAGGGAGGATCAAAGCAAAACAACACACAGGGCATCTACTCCATTCTTTCTTACTTCCCACTTTGTGGTACTTGAGCCACTTTCAAACCTTAACACTTCAGAGTACTGTATGAAAATAACTAAACAAAAACTCCTCGTTCAAGGCTTTTAAAGCCAAGCCACTGGGCTACGGTGGCTTATGTCATACTTTTAGCTACTCAGGAAGTTAAGATCTGAAGATTGTGGTTTGAACCCAGCCTAAGCAGGAAAGTCCATGAGACTTATCTCTGATTAATCAACCAGCAAAAAGCTGGTAATGGCTGGTGTGGTAGCTCATACTTGTAATCCTAGCTACTCAGGAGGCTGAAATGAAGATCTTGGTTTGCAGCCAACCCTGGCAGAAAAGCCCCCATGAGACTCTTAGATGCAATTAATCACTCAAAAATTGGAAGTGGCTCAAAGTCATAGAGCATTAGCCTTGAGCAAAAGGAGCTCAGGGGCAGCACCCAGGCCCTGAGTTCAAGCCCCACTACCACCACCACCAACAACAAAAAGCTAGAAAATGGAGTGGTGGCTCAAGTGGTAGAGTGCTAGGTTTGAGTGAAAAAGCTAAAGGACAGGCCCTGAGTTCAAAACCCTAAAAAGGAAGACTTAAAAAATGAGAGCTAAAGCCTTCTGTCTGTTGTATTTGTTGTGTTGTCCACTTCTCTCACACAAGTCAAGTACTTAATTATAAGGCTGTAGCTAACTAAACAGTATGTCTAAGGTCCAAGAAAAGACCTGACAGGAATAGGTAAAGAAATAAGTGGTTGACAGAAAGGACCATTATTTAAAATAGTGGGAAATCCATGAGGTATCATATATAACTGATTAAACCAAAATATGAGCTACTAAGTTCCCCAGAAGACATCAGGACCAAGGGTCATCAGAGCATGTTTTGTGAGCTAGATGAGTTCAAATACTCGGAGCTTTCTGACTCTTCTCTGAAGTTTCCAAAGTTGTTTTAACACAAAAACTTGTGGAACGTGTTTAAAATAAGATTTTTAATAACAGGACAGAAATCACTTATAACAAAACCATGTGCTCTACCCCCCACCCAACATGCAGTTGCAACTGATTTATGACTTGGCCTTAATCACAATTTTCCTATTTATTTTTAGCACTAAAGATCTCAGCTGCCAGATTTGGAAATTTAGCAAGCACTCAAAAAGAGCATTCTCCAGTCTTAGTCTCAAATACGTGAGGGCCCTTTAGAGTCATTTCAGATGCTATTTTTATCTTAGGGAATCTCTGGAGTGGGCAAGATCAAGCAAGACAATGGCCCTAAGCCAGTTATGTACTGAAACGGTAGCAGCGTTTAGTCATGATTTCCCTCTTTGCTCATGGGAAAATATTGTCAACACTTTCCAAACTTTGAGGTAAAAAGATCTTTTTATGTCAAACGTGAATTTAAGACTTGATTTAGCTATTTACTAACTGTAGACTGTGCAAGTTATACTTTCATCTCTTTAAACTTCAGATTCTACATCTGTGAAATGAGGTAATTATTATGCTAGATAATTATTGCATATCTTATCACAATGCCTTTCATAAGACAAACTTTCAATCTATGCTATCATCATTACTAAATATAAAAACAGTCATATAAAGAAATAAACTGGCCTTCATTACTCTTGGAAAGGTTAGGAACCATAAAGGATTTGGTTATTTTGTTGTCAAAATGTAAGCAAATAGAAGGTAATTTGCTACAAAAAGGAATTCCAATTCTTTGTAATTGCTATCTTTGTATTTTTAATTTTGCTTGTTAGTGTTTTGTGATATAAAATGATCATAAACATAAGATTATAAGGTCAGATGTGATGATCATGCCTGTAATCCCTACTACTTGGGAGATAAAAATCAGGAGGCTCGCTTGGGCAAAAGAAAGGATGGGATCTCAACAACAACAACAGAACACCTAAGAGCCGGGGCCCACAGCTGTAATTCCAGCAATGCAGGAATCGTAAGTAGGAGGAACATGGTCTGAGGACAGGCCTAGGGTGGAGGGTGAGAAAGAAGAGGAGGCATAAAACTCGAGCTAAAAAAAAAAAGTTTAGACAAAATTCTGGGGGTGTAGCTCAAGTAGTAGACCATCTGCCTAGCAAACATAAGTCCCTTATTTAAACTCCAGAACTCCCAGAAGATAACTAATGAAGAATGATGATGAACAAAAATGAAATGTGCTGTGTGGGGGGGAACACCTTTAACAGGATGTTTTGTATTTAGTAAACACTGACCACTGACCACAACAGCATGCCTTTGATACTGCCCTTTTCTTAGAAGACCACACTCAGCAATGCTCAGACAATTCCTCTGTAGTAGCTGAGCACACTTACAAAATCAAATTGGTTCTGAAACTAGTTCCAACTCTTACTCCATTGCAAAGGCTAAAAATAAGTATAGTACTCTTGTATGTTTATACAATCACAGTGTTTTGCTTTGGTTTCAAAGTGAAAGCAGACTGATCCATTGGCTATATTTTCAATACACAATAAAAAAATGTTTGACCAAGTCAACCATAACTGTTCTCAGTGTGATCCCTGCTCAAAATGTATAACCTATACCAGTACTCTCACAGAAAACCCCCAGCCCATGACAATATGCATGGATACTAAGATAGTATCACCCAAGACAGGTGATTGACAGGCAGTATTTTTAATATACTCATGAAGTGTCATCATTTTGGTCTGTGAAAACATTCTAAATGCCTCGTAGGATATGAATTTGTCTTTCTCTGTTTTAAGAAGCCATCAATTATATTGTTCTATCCCACGAGTCCCTCATATTTTTATTCCTTTCCAGTAGTTCTCACTGCTGAAAAGTGAACTTTCTTAAATAAGGTTTTATGCATATAAATTTTATGGGAAGTTATGGCCTATCTTTAATGCCATCTCAGTGCTTTTCAAAACAGGTTCTCCCACATTTTCCTTAACTGTCAGGTTATGCTTGCAAATATTTTTATAAGATGCTGAGATAGAGCTTATTTGGACCACATAGAGCTCTCTTCAGATATTCCTTCCTTTTTCAACTTAGAAGAAACATTCCTTGAGAGCTCCAAGCCTGGCTACCTGATCCCAATCGCCTCTCTCTGCGATGGAATATTGCATTCTTCCGTGCTGTAACATATAGCTGACATCCGGGCTTTCTCCTGCCATTCTGGCTTTTAAAAGCACTGGACAAGCAGAGAAGACATTGTTATTGCAATGGCAGAAGGGCCTAGAAAGAAGATCTGACTGCAGTTTTTATATTGAGCTACAGGTACTTTCCAAGCACAATTTCCTGGTGCTGGCTGATTCCCCATCTCTGCCAGATCAAGAAAAACAAAGTGCTACTGAAACTACTCTTTTTACTAGATGAATTGTATCTCTTCATTGATGACTATCATGGATCCTCATATCAGAAGCACAGCACTGGTATGAGCATATCCAGAGCATATCAAAGCATATCCATCTTGCATACTGCATCTACAACAAGAGCAAGGCGACTGCATCTGCTGACCAGCTTTCTGTTTCCCCCAATATTTAGTGTTCCTCTGGTTCCATGAGGATGCTGCTCCCAGACCTGTGATTTCAGTGCAGTCTAATCTTCAGAAAAGGCCTAGAGAACAGACTAAAGATAAGGACATTTTTTAAAGTAGTTTAGACATAAAATCATTGCAAACTGAAATAAAATGTGCAGTTAGACACCATCTGTTGTCAGGGTTTTTTTCTTAAATACAAAGCAAGGGACAAGATTAGTTCACATTGAAATCTTTAGTTCAACATAGATACAATGAATAAGTACAGAAACAACTGCAGATGTGTGTATGTGCGCGCAAATTTCCAAGCTGAGAGGGCATAAGAGCAGCAACATCCCAGAAGCAACCAGCATACCAGACCCAAGATCTTATTTTCTAATACCATTCTCCAATAATAAAAGCCAAGGCTCCTTGGATAAATGGCCGGTTCCAATGTTAGCCAGGAATTATACAACATAAGCCTGAAATATATTCTAGTGTCAGAGAATAAAAAAGTGCTACCCCCCCACACACACACTTGTATACATACACAATGGAGGGCAAGAGGAAGTAGGCAGTAGGAAGTAGAGCCAAATCAACAACCAAAGCCAAAACAAATCTGATCAATAAAGCATTATTAGTGTTAAACACAAAGTATGAGCATGAATTTATTCTAATAGAAATAAAAGATTATCTTCATAAATTAAGGCTGAGAACAACATAGACAAATTTCCTGTATTGAGGTATTTCAAGTATTTATATACATACTGCCACATCATGAAGATGGAGGAAATACCTGTTCATACCTGTAACCCAGCTTCTCAGGAGTTGCAGATGGGAGGATCTGGTGCCAGTCCAAGCAATATTAGTGGGAGATCCTATCTCAAAAACAAAATACAAAATGGCTGAGGTGTGACTCAAAAAGGTAGAGTGCTTGACTATGATGCATGAAGCCCTGGTTCAATTCCCAGTACAGGGAAGGAAGAGAAGGAAGAAGGAAAAGAGGGAGAGAAGAAGTATGAACTACAATTAATAGTAATGTGTCAAATTATAACAAATGTGACATATTGTGAATATAAAGGTAAATATAAGGTCTTAACAATAGGAGAAAACATGCTAGATACACAAGAATCCTCTGTGACATCTTGGCAACTTTTCTGTAAATCTAAAATGATAATGAAATTACCTTGTTTCCTAGAAGAACAATTATAATTAATTCCCCTTAGATCCTTAGGAAGGTCAATAACCATATTATCCCCTTTTGTATAAATGTAATTTGTTATTAGTTTCTTTTATCCTCTTCTTATAAATATTTTATAACAGTATTATAAAATTCAAACATTAATTTACTCTCTTTTGAAATAAGATTGATCTCTAACTTTTCATGGGAATATCTGATTAATGCCTAATCATTTTCCATGAGAAAAGGGGAGACATTGGAATCCAAATCCTAATACAAAGAAACTGATTCACACTCATAGTTTTTGGGTTTGACATGTGTTCCCGTACACATGGGTCCTTGTCCCAACTACAAGTCCCAGAAGGCTCCATGATGTCTCTAAAACACTGTGGAAATAGACAGGCTGCAGCTGCAACAGAGGCTGTTGACCCTCAGCAGCCTTACAGCTACTAGCCTTCCTTTGTACTCAGGACAGACCCTGTTCCAGTGTCCCTTCCTCCCCTACATCTCCCAAAACCTTAGTCTCAGTACCAGTCTAGTCACAAGAGAGTTCCGAGGCTGGAAACATCTTAGCAAGTCTTTCCAGGGCAATAGCAGTGTGTTCCAGTGGCCTGAGAGATTCCAGAAGAGAAGCAAATAGCTATGTGTACTGCAGCCTGCGGACCTCCATTTTACTCCATGCCCAACCATGGGGCACCTTCAGTATGAATGTATCGCTACGAAGCCCTCCCTGGGGGAAAATAACAGGTGCTGAGCTCTCTCTCTGGAGCACAAGGATTTACAAGGGTTGATAACTGCTCCTGACAGACACACTTGTTTACTTCTCATTAAGAGATCCTATATATTTCCAACATTATGAGTTTCAAAGGTGAGCTACTCTAACTTTCCAATGGTGATTGCGAAAGATGTTTGTACATAATGGGTAGAGGAATCGCACTTGCAGTCTGTTCTTGACCCCTAGCCTGTAGAAATCACACTGGCTCTTAGTTTCCCTATCTATAAATACCAATTTAATCCAACACTGTTGCATATTTAAAACATAGCTTGACTTTATTTCTATTCATTAAGCATTTTATTATGCTTACATATTTTAATTTTTATATACATTTCCTAGAACATCAAGTAAAGTATTAACAGAGCTGATCTCTGGCTGATATTTTTCTTTATCATTTTTGCTTAATCTGCTTTCTAGAACACAGCACTGTGTGTGGAAAAATAAAGAGACATTTATTAAATTTCTTACTTTTTACCTGTTACCTGCTTGGCATAAACGAATTATTTTTTAAAAAAAGGAATAGTTTATTTAATGACATGTAAGAGCTACAAAAATATACAAAAAGAATGTTAATAAACTGAGTTTCTATTAGTAAATAAAATGTTTCTCAAAGTTTTCCATGAAGTGTTAGTCTTCAAAATGGAAATTTCCAAAGTATTTTCATTTGCTATAATAAAAACTGCATGAGTGGTCAGGCCTGGACGCAGGTGTAGAAACCTGGAGAGGCGTGGATGACAAGAGATAACAAGGCCCAGAGCTGAGCTGTTTTTTTCTAACTGCACCTGCGCTGTGGGGGCCGGAAGGGCTCCAAAGGCTGTGTCATTATCGTTGTTAGGAGTCACAGAAAGTCCAGGCATAACACTGCACACTCTGTGAATTGAGAACTCCTGTTCCTGTCGTCCTTTTCAAACTAATTTTTCTAAAGTTACTTGCTTAACTGTTTGAATACCAGAGGTCATTTTTTGAAAGTTTAAATTCTGGAATCACCAAAATCTTTCCCAGAAAGTTCTCTACCTCACCTAATCTTCCACTACCATCATAACCATAACTGGAAGCCAGGAAAGGGGCAAGGTTCAGCCAAGTCCAAGACTTGACTGAGGCCTCTTTGGAGCATCCAATGAGCAATCTCTTTTTCTTTCATTTGTCAGTAATTTCTATTTTAATCTAATCAAAGAACTAGCAGGGGTCCCCAAAAAGTTGTTTATTTACTCATCATGCATTCATTCATTTTAACACTTCCTTCATTATGATGACAGGGCCAAGTGCCTAACACTCCTGCTTGACTGCGCTTTGTCTCATCTTGGATAGTCAGGGAGCTGGACATCATAATTGAAATTAGAGAATGTGGCCCACTCTCAAATGATTTGCTCAAGTCTAAGAGTAATTTTCCACCAAGCCTCACTGTTTGCCTCACTTTTGACTTTATTTGGTATTTGTTTGCTTTTCTTCTTGAGTCACTCAATCCACAAATGCCAAATCCCAATGCAATAATCTGCAATTATAGCATTGTATGCTATAAGACATATGTTATTAAGTCTATTATAGTAGTAAATTCATAATCAAACCAGAGATCAGAAATAAGCTTATTAAAAATTTAATAGCTTTATAGTAAGAAACAAAAAATGCACTATTAAGCTGAGCACTGGTAGTTCACACCTGTAATCCTAGCTACTCAGAAGGCTGAGACCAAACAAACAAAAAGCTGAAATTAGAGCTGTGGCTGAAATGGTAGAGCAATAGCCTTGAGCAAAAACTGCTCAGGACTGGGAGAGTGCAAGCAAGGGAGTGACATTGTCCAAAAAGATTTACATAGCTATAACCCCTCTGTACATCACCTTTACAATAGCAATAAAAATTTTTAATGAAAAAAATGCATTTTTATTAAAAAAATAAAACAACTGCTCAGGGACAGTGCCCAGACCCTAACTACAGGCCCAAGAACTGGCACACACACAAAATCTATTACTGTAGTTGAACATGATAAACAGATGTTAAATTAGATAAATATATGTTAAGTAGATGTTTAAGCCTTAAGAATTGAGCATCAAGTGGTATAGAATTATTGTGTTGATCTTAGTGAAAGCTTATATACCTGTGGTTATTTTTTGTTGTTGGTTATGGGCTTGAACTCAGGTCCTGGGCATTGTCCCTAAACTTTTTTGCTCAAGGCTAGCACTCTACTACTTTGAGCCACAGCTCCACTTTGTTTTCTGGTGGTTAATTAGAAATAGTCTTATGGACTTTCCTGCCCAGGCTGGCTTTGAACCCTGATCCTTATACTCGGCCTCCTGGCATAGCTAGGGCCACCAGCGATCAGCTTATTTTCTTTAAAAAAAAAAATATATATATATATATTTATATTATTGTAAAGTTACTGTGCAGAGATGTTACAGTTACATGAGTAAGATAATGAGTACATTTCCAATCGAGCATTGTTGCCTTCTCCTTTGTTTTTCCCCACCTTCCTTCCCCACCTCCCCAACTCCTTCCTCTTCCCCCCCCCCCCCCCGCCCAAGTTGTAAAATTCGTTTTCAACATAGTGTCTTACATCTCATTGCTACAATGGGTCAACCTGTATCCTTGTTTCATCATTTTATTTCTGTTCCCCTCCCCAAATTAGAAAAATATATAAACAAGATGCAAGATACTAGAATCAAATACAGTGAAAACAGGGGTTAGACCATGGGGGAAAACATAAAAAAGAAACAAAAAAAAATCTCATAGAACATTAAAAACAACAGCGACAAAGATTAAAACCTCGTGCCCCTATCTTGGGGTTCATTTTGCTTAGCATCATCTTATACAGTCATATGTTTAACCTTTTCTGCTTGTCTAGTAAGATTACCCTAGACATATACTAGTTATTGAAAATAAGGGAAAGCATGAGACCTATGTTTCTTTGGGTCTGGCTATTTTCACTTAATATAGTTTTTTTCCAAGTCTTTTCATTTCCTAATGAATGGGGGCAATGCCATTCTTTCTGATGGAGGCATAGAATTCCATTGTATGTATGTATGTATGTATATATATATATATATATATATATATATATATATATATATATATATCACATTTTCTTGATCCATTCATCTACTGAGGGACATCTGGGTTGGTTCCATATCTTAGCTATGGTGAATAATGCTGTGATTAACATAGTTGTGCTGGTAGCTTTAGTGTGGCCTTGTTTGTGGTCATTTGGGTAAATGCCCAGAAGTGGGATTGCTGGGTCATAGGGGAGCTCTATGTGTAGTCTTTTGAGGAACCTCCATACTGTTTTCCAAAGTAGTTCAACAAGTTTACACTCCCACCCTTTTGTCCACATCCCCTCCAGCCTCTTCAGTAAATGGTGCTGGCAAAATTGGTTAAACACCTGTAGAAAACTAAAGCTAGATCCTTTTCTTTCTTTTTAAAGGAAAATAAAATGCATCCAGTAGGTTCTGAGCCTGCAGAACAATACACACCATTTTCTCTCCATGGTTTCTTTCCTGTCCGCCTGACAGCCTCTTAGTCACTTCCGAGCACCTTTCTGGAACCATAGGAAATTCACTGGAAGTTCTTCAGGCCAACTCTAGGACACCTGCACAGCTGTCTCTACTGCCGGAACATGGTGGCAATGGGCCATCTGTGGAGGTGGCGCGCCCCCATAGTTCAAGGGAGGAAATGCAGCATCAGGGGTTGGGTTTTCAGTTTCTTAGAGGTGCCTGCAGAAGACTTGATGAGACCTTACTAATAGCAGGACTCCACGCAGATTGTCCATTCCCCTGACGGCCCTGACTTCTTGTCAAAGTGCCTCTATGTTCCTCTGTGCTTCCTAGAGTGAAACAACCAAGTCCTGCCCCAAACCTACCTCCTCCGAGAGGCAGCACAGGCCTATCACATCAAGTCTTCTGGGCTTCCCACACACAGCTTAGGAAGCTGGAGGAAACGGAGGGGTCCCTTGACAAGGCATTGTTGACTTTTGCTGCCTTACCTCCTTGGAAATCCTGACCTTTTCCCTCAATATGAAAACCCAGAGTGTTAGAAGCTCTATTCTTCACATCACTACCAAGAATCTTTGAAGACACCAGGTACAAATTTGTGGCTGAATTCTGTGTGATCTCTGAATTACTCACCTTCAGAGGTTTCATGAGTCAGGGTGGAGTGTGGACTTCAAATAAAAGCAGGTCTGAATTTAATATTTATGTGTGCACCTTCTAATTTCTAGCTTTTCAATTTCCTTAATTACAGTGCCTTGTTGAAAGGTTCTAAAGACTTTAAATAATGTCCCATGATCATAGCTATTATTTTCTGACTCCTTGACTACTATTACTGAACATGGTGAGATTTTGTGTTCTCTATCTCATGGCACACAGCTTGGTAGGACACAGTCTAGAACCTCCCTACTAAGCAACCTGAACTCAGGTCTGTCAAGGAGGGGCATGAAGAGCAAGCTCTCCTGAGTCACTAGTAGATAAATCTCCAGTGAGACACCGTGGCTGTCCTCCACATTATGGTCAGCAAAGGCCTGCCAGGGAATATGCAGAGCTACTATTTGTCTTTAGCCCTTGCCTGCCAGTTCCCATTTTTATTCTTATGTTTCACTTTGGCACTAGCCACTGTATTTCTTTTTTTCTTTTTTTTTCTTTTTTTTGGAGGGTATGGTCGTGGGGCCTGAACTCTGGGTGTGGGCACTGTCCCTCAGCTCTTCAGCTCAAGGCTGGCGCTCTACCACTTGAGCCACAGCGCCACTTCCAGCTTTTTTCTTTTGCTGTGGTGCTGAGGAATCAAACCCAGGGCCTCAGGCATGCAAGGCAAGCACTCTACCACTGAACCACCTTCCCAGCCCTACATATTTATTTTTTATTCATAGATAAATTCTAGTTAAATAGCTACATAAATATAACTCAATATCAAAATGGGAGTTTTTCCAAAGTGTTAAAATTATTATTCAATGATAGAACCTGGCGCTTCCCTTTAGTCCTTCTCTGAATTCAGTGGCTGACATCATCATTAACACTACATATTTAAATGAACTGGTTTCCTTTTAATCCAGATACTAAGAATCTAGTAATTTATTCACAAAATTCCCATTTCTATGGCAACATGACAGATGATTGTAGGCTATAGAAATGTTACAGAAGAATTTGCCCTGAGAAAATTAACTTTGTGGGTAGAAGTTCTCTCTTCTTGAAGGTATGAAACTGTCAATTGAGACAGACACAGAGGTGAAAATACTTGGGAGTCTGCCGCAGAAAAATTCCACATTAAAGTATCAGCAACAGATTCCAGAATGCCAAATTTATTATCAATTCAAGCAAAAAACTTCCCATTTTGGTATATTTTTAGGATACCCGGAACTGAGAGTTAAACAGTTGAATCCTATACCTTCATAAGATGCTCACAGTATTTCTTATTCAAGATATCCGTCTCCACTGTGCTTCTTCTGACAGAGAAACTCATTACTACCAAAGCCTTAGTCAAGAAATTGCTTTCTGCCAAAAGAAAAGGAATTTAAATACAATTTCCAATCTCTACAGGTAGCTCAAAGCATGTGAAAGGGAAACTTGAAAAGATAAACCTTTCCTTTATGTAACCACTAGAAACATTTTTAAGAACAATTGTGAATAAGCTTTCTTAGTAATGCCATTTGTTAAAATAATATTTGAAACTATAAAAAGAGACTGATATTATGCAATGAATAGGGTCAATAGAACTGAACCAAGGCAAAGAGTAAAAGAAACCTTAACAAGAGAAAGGAAGCTGGACACCAATGGCTCGTCCTAGCTACTGAGGGTGAGGTCTGAGGATCCTGACTTGATGCTAATCCAGGCATGAAAACTCTACAAAACTGTTATCTCCAATTAACCACCAAAAAGCTAGAAGTGGAGGTGTGGCTCAAGTGACAGAGCATCACCTTTGAGTAAAAAAACAAAGGGACAGAAACCAAACTCTGAATTCAAACCTATTCATACACAATCTTTAAAACACTGAGATTCTGCAAATTTTGTGTTGTTTAAGATAATCATGTGAGTGTATGTGTTACAAAGATTATATCAGATGCTGATGATAAAGATGGCTTCTGAGTAAGGCAAGAGAGATTTATGTCTTTTTGAAACTTTCAATTTTATTCTCTCTGTGAGTAATTTACAAAGTGCCTAAATATTGTATCTGAGAAGACTCAACCAATGTGTTAACAATTGGTATCTCTGAAAACTATATATTTATTCTAAGTTCATGGAATTTAGCAAGGTAGCATGTAACCAATGAAACAAATTAAATTCATAATAATATTTCCACTGTTTTGCACTAGTAGTGGTAAAATTTTTACTGGAGTCAACAGTATATAAAACTGATGAGAAGTACAAGTTGTCATGTTGAAAACGAGCTTTACAACGTCGGTGGGGGGGGAGGAGGATTGGGGGGAGGGGGAGGCTGGGAAGGGATGTGAAGGGTAAACAAAGGAGGAGGCTGCAATGCTTGGTAAGAAATGTATGCATTATCCTGCCCATGTAATTGTAACCCCTCTGTACAATATGTTCACAAATAAAATAAAATAAAATAATTTAAAAAAAACCTAAACACACAGTTCTATTTAAATACTATCCATTTTCAACTAATGTATTTTGTTGTCTTTGCAATGCCACATGTTAAGAAGTCCACTCAAGTATTGCTACAAATACTTGAACTAGGTGGGTATGTGAACATCTAGGAAGTACTAACTAGATAAACAACATCCTTAACCTGCTTCACTGGGACTGATTTCTACATGTTACCTAGTCTAGACTAGACCTGGAGAAACAGATGCAGCTAATATAAGAGTAACAAATTTTAAGTTCATACACAGGTATCTTCAAAACTTTTATATCTATACTAAAGCATTAAAAGGGGATATAAGAGAATTTAAATAGTTTTTATTGTGACATTTCCCAAAGAAAATGAATACTCACCACAATCAGTTATTAGGAATTTAAAATGAAAGTTATAAGATACTAGTCCCCACCTATTGACTAGGATGGCTGTAATCAATAACAGACAGTAGTCTGTGTTGGCATGGCAAAACTAGAAGACATCATGATGGAAAGGTAAATTCATGCAACTGCTATAGAAACTACTCAGAAGTTCTTCTGAAAGTGAAGCTTAGAATTCTCATATATCCCAGCAGTTGCACCTCCCCATGCAAACCTAAGAAAAATGAAAACTCAGATCCACACACAAAGCTGTGCAAGAATATTCACAAAAGTTTTACTCAGTAACAAAAGAGCATAAGGAACCCAAACATCTACCAGCTAGCTGATGGATGGCTAAAATGAAAGGACCAACATAATGGATATTATAATAGCTATATAATGGATATTATTCAGCCATAAGGAAGAATTAAGTACTGATGCTACACATGGCTGAACCTAGGAACATGGCGTTAAGTGAAAGAAACGAAATACAAAAAGCCACATGAATTGTAATTTCATTTATACAAAGTGCACAGATTCAGAAAGAACATTAACGGCTCCCAGGAAAGATGAGAAACGAATGAAAAGTACCTGCTATTGAGCACTTAGGTTCTTTTGTTTTGATAATGACAATACTTTGAAATTACATAGTAGTCATGTCTTCAAAAGCTTTTTTTGTTTTTGTTTTTTACATGATTTTTATTGTAAAACTACTGTACAGAGGGGCTACATGAGTAAGATAATGAGTACATTTCCTATTGAGCATTGTTACCTCCTCCTTTGTTTTCCCCTACCATCCCTTCCCTCCCCATCTCCACAACTCTTCTCCTCTCCAAGTTCTAAAGTTTGTTTTCAACAGTGTCTTCTACATCTCATTGTTACAATGGGTCAACCTATATCCTTATTTTAGCATTTTGTTATTTCCCTTCCCCAAATTAGAAAAAAATGTATATACAAGATGCAGGGCACCAGAATTCACAAGTTTTGAATATGCTACAAACAGCTGACTCATATACTCCAAAGAGGCGAATTTCATGGTATGTTAGTGATTTTTTGAAATTTCATTATGAGTTGCATATATAAGTTCAGGTAACCTGGTCATGTCAGCTGATTCTTTGGGACACTGCTGACTGTGACCTATTAAATAGCATGCTCAAATTAATGTAATCTCAACCATGTTTAAAAATCTCTCCAGGCATATATTAATTCTTAAATTTTACTCTGGAATCTATCACTGAAATGAAATGATATAAAAACAAATAAAAGCAACTTGTCTTTTTTTCAGACTTTCATTATAATAGCAGAATAAGTCTGATTATTACTAGAATTTTATCACCAAACCTGAATTACCACATGGTGAAAACCAACAGCAATATGGCTCTAAATATGAAATTAGATTCATTAGAGCAAATAATGACTATGTCCAAAATTTTAGGGTACTGGTCTGAATCCTGAGCATTTGAGGTTTCCCCTAAGTGTTGGTCTCCTTAGAGCCAAAAACCCTGAGATACCAAGGGTCTACTGTAATCGCTACTGTTTTACAGTTTGTGTGTAATAATTTAGCTTCAAATTTCAGTAAATTTTGGAAGCTCTGGAATAGGGTTTTAGTTTCTTTTGTCCTCTATAAACCATTAGTCTCTGAAAGAAAAAGATTTAAACAAAAGCAATTTGACAGACACTGGTAATTCTCACCAATATTCATATGGCTTTTGCATAGGTCACAGCCTTTCTGCAGGTCATGGCCCTTTAACAAGTCCTGGGCAGTAAAATGAGAGACTGGTGAATGCCATATATGTTAGACAGGTAAGAGCTGAGATGCCCTTTTCCTTCTTTCTCTTTCCCTATGACAACCTTTATCAGCATATGTTCCAGTGGATGGAGCTATAGGAGAAAAAGTGTACCATCACTGGTAAACTGTGTTGTGAATAAGAAGGTTATTAAAGCAACTAAAACGGTATTCATTTTTCATTCAGCATAGTATAGCAGAGGTTGAACTATTTCCTATGTGTACTTGTACGTGTAAAGGATAATTTTTTTTTATTTAATTTTATTTGTGAACATACTGTACAGAGGAGTTACAATTACGTGGGCAGGATAATGCGTACATTTCTTACCAAGCATTGCAGCCTCCTCCTTTGTTTACTCTTCACATCCCTTCCCAGCCTTCCCCCTCCCCCCCAATCCCAATCCTTCTCCTTCCCCCCCTTCCCCCCTCCCCCCCCCCCGCCCCTACGTTGTAAAGCTCGTTTTGAACATGACAACTTGTACTTCTCATTGTTGCAACAGGTCCACCTGTATCCTTAAACAACTGGTTTTTCCCCATCTCCTCCACAAATTATACTGACATCAAATATAGTGAAAGCAGGGGTTATACTGTGGGAGAGGGATATACAAAGCAACAAAGAGATAATCTTATAAATGGGTTAGAAACACATGCATGAAAGAAAAAAACATTAAAATACACATCTAAGGGTTCATTTTCCTGACATCACATTATCTGACCTTTTCCACTTGACTCATACATATACTAGATATTACAAATAAGGGAAACCATGGGACCTATGTTTCTTTGGGCCTGGCTTACTTCACTTAATATAATTTTTTCCAAGTTTTTCCATTTCCTAACAAATGGGGCAATGTCATTCTTTCTGATGGAGGCATAGAATTCCATTGTGTATATATACCACATTTTCTTGATCCATTCATCTACTGAGGGGCATCT
Source organism: Dipodomys merriami (assembly GCF_024711535.1). Classification (NCBI taxonomy): domain Eukaryota; kingdom Metazoa; phylum Chordata; class Mammalia; order Rodentia; family Heteromyidae; genus Dipodomys; species Dipodomys merriami. The sequence goes on from NW_027202826.1 coordinate 26,085,916, forward strand.
GGGTTGGTTCCATATCTTAGCTATGGTAAATAATGCTGCAATAAACATAGTTGTGCTGGTAGGTTTAGTGTGGTCTTGTTTGTAAACATTTGGGTAAATGCCCAAAAGTGGGATTGCTGTAAAGGATAATTTTTATGTCCTAAACATAAATGAAGATAGATTGAGTCAAGAATAAATAATAGCAACAGTCATTAGAATATTTCAATCCCGTCAGTGGCACATCGAACTGAAACTCAGCTAGCTGTGACCTAATTGGATGCCAAAAGAAAACGAGCCCTTGGCACCAAAAAACTTGAATGGAAAACCCAGAGCTAAAGAGAAATGGTACAAGAATTCCGTGAATTTATGTTGGATTTACACTAAGTGGTATCTCTCAAAGCTGAATATAGGATTTAAAAAAGAATCGAAAGAGAAATTCTTTAAATGAGCATATCTAATCTTTGGAAGCTTCTATCTAAGGTAGTATTTCATGATAAGAGCTACATTAAATAATCTAAAATACTTAAATTCAACCATTGCTATTTAGACATTTTTGTCACGTGTTTTTGGTGTAGTAGAAGATAGACTATGAAAGGTAGGAATGAAAGAACTGGGAATTGAAAAAACTGAGGACAAAGGAAAAACCAGACAAGTGCACAGAAAGAGCAAGCAAAATTATCTTGAATTAAAAACATGGAGCCATCATAAATTCAATTTCTTGAAAAGGAGAAAAAAAAGTTCAGTGAGTTGTCATTTTACCTTTCTGTCTGCAGGTGGCACCTCCTGCTAATTACAAGTATTGACTATAAGGATAATGTATAATGTTCCTATCATGTTCCTGCATAGTGATGCAGGCAACCCGAGAACCAAATTCCAGCTCTCACTTAAATCATCACAAACCAAGGTTCTATTTCAGCACATCTCTTTGGAGTGCTAATGTAGAACAAAGCTTTAAGTCAAGATAAGTATAAAACAAATATCTACTGGAGATATAATGAAAGCATAATAAACTATTTGTTTTCTTCTAAAATAGCAGTTCTTGATAATTATCTGAGCTTCTTGGGGTTGTGTTTTATTTTGATTTTTTTCTTTTGCTATTTTTAAGTTTGCAGTTCTCTGAATTTGTCTAGATTATGAATGCCAGAACTATGTGAATGGGGCATAGTATTAATTACAGAAAATTGTTAATCATATACAAAGATTAGTAGGCACTTTTTCAAAGATAGTGAACCTCCAAATAAGAGAGTATATTTGGAAGGGTATATGTCACATCATACATTCTAATGTGTCTGGAGGAGAGACAAAAGACAAAAGACAAAAGAATAAAAAGCATTTCTTAGTATCAATTGCTTTTGTAAATAGTATGTTTATCTTTCAGTTTTCAACTTTTCTGGAGTAATTTTTATAAAAATGTGGTTTTTACTGTCTTTATATCCTGACAGTTTGCTATATTCACTTAGCAGACAACATGGATTTATTAGTATTTTATATGGACCTGATCATATTATATTGTCATAATGACAAAGAATGTTTATTTCTAATGTCTATCCCTTATTTCACTGTTTGTGACCTTCAGTGTAAGAGAAGTTTTGAAAAGACATCTTTACTGATTCTTAATTTTAGAAAAGTAGTCTCTATTGTGTTGATAGCTGTAGATATTTTATAGCCTTCCTTTATCAAGTTCTACTTAGCTTACTAAAAAAGCTTCATCACAATTTCTCAAATGCTTTTTCATAATATTAGATCATATGGGTATTTTTCCTTTATAGTCAGTATGAACTAAACTTACATTCCCAGGTTAATTCAACTTGATGATGTATTATCCTGTTGGGGATTGTCAGGTTTGATAAGCTAACATTTTGCTGAAGATATGTACAACTGTATTTATGTGGTACATCAATCTTAAATTGTCTTTTCTTAATTTGTTTTTGTCTGATTTGGAATCTGAGTAATGGTGGTCTCATAAAAGAACTGTGAAGTGGAGCTAGGAAGGTGGCTCAGTGGTAGAGTGCTTGCCTGGCAAGCAGGAGGCCCTGGTTTCAATTCCTCAGCACCACATACACAGAAAAGGCCGGAAGTGGCATTGTGGTTCTAGTGGGAGAGCACTAACCTTGAGCTGAAGAGCTGAGGGACAGAGCTCAGGCCCCGAGTTCAGGCCCCATGACAGACAGGAAAAAAAACACACAAAAAAAAACTGTGAAGAGTTCTCTTCTCTTTCCAAGAGTTTCAGTAGAATTTTTCTTTCTTAAATGTCTGGTACAGTTCACCAGTGAAGTCATGAGTACAAGCATTTCTTTGTGGGAAGATTTACTGTAATAGGACTATTCATATAGTCCTTCTCTTCTTAAATTTTTGAAACAATTTTCATTTTAAGTTTTAAAGTGTATTGAGTCATACATAGTAGTCACTTATTTTCATTTTAATGTCTTTGACATTTTAGTAATTTTTTTGTTCTATGCTTTTCTATCGAGTAATGAAAATAGGTTGTCAAAGTCCCAATTACATTTGAGGAGTTTTCTATTTTACATTTCAGGTATTTATAATGTGCTGCTTTCCTATTTTTTTTTTTTTTTGGTACCACTGTCACACTGACATTTACATTTTATGTTGAATTGTTTTTCCTTTATAATTTGCTATTAAGCTCAACCAGCACCTTTCTTTCTTCCCTTCTGGAAGTACTGGGTTTTTAACATCAAATTTGCTAAGGCAGAAACTAGCAAATGACGACTCTACCACTTGAACCCTGGCCCTTTTTGCTTTGATTTTGTTATGGTCTTATTCTGTTGACTGGCCACACTCAAACTGTCATCCCCTTGTCTTATCCTCCCAAGATGTCATTACAGGCAGGTACCACCATACCTACTACATCTATATCCCTAGGACTATTTATATTGCTGGTATATTAACGTAATTATGGGTCTCACATTCTGCTTTTTTTTTTTTGATGCCAATTTAAGAAATTAATCTAGACTTTTGTGTGTGTGTGTGTGTGGGTCCTGGGCACTGTCCCCTAGCTCTTAAGCTCTACCTCTTGAGCCACAGTAGCACTTCTGGTTTTCTGGTTAATTGGAGATAAGAGTCTCATGGACTTTCCTGCCCCGGCTGGCTTTGAACCATGATCCTCAGATCTCAGCCTCCTGAGTAGCTAGGATTACAGGCATGAGCCACCGGCACTTGGCTGTAGACATGTTCTATAAAGCAAAAATAAGTGCAATTTTTCTTTTGTTTTCTTTATTCCCAAAGAGTAGACATTCTCATTTGTTAGGGCAGTTATTCAGGATTTTTAAAAATATTCTTCTCAAATCACACATTTTGCTTTGCTTTACCAGTAAATATTTACTTTACCAGTAAATATTTTACCAGTAAATAGGTCCTCTTTTTACATTAACCCTGTCTTTGGTTTTTTTCCATGTTGACAAGAGGTTGTGTTACAGTTGCAGATGTTTTTGACTCACTGTGTCAGAGTAGAGGACCTAAGCACTGTGCAAATGTGTAAGAACATGTATGTCCTGTTTTCTAACCTGTCCTCCACTACCATTTTCTTGACTCCTCACTCACTAGCACTAGCATCTTTGTGTGACTGGTATGCGGAGGAAGATATAACTGTGGGTCTCACATTTCTGTAGGGTCTTGGTCGGTCCAGCGGAAGATGGATGGGGTCCAAGGAAAGGTAAAGTGGGCAGCTCACCTGTTTCCCAGCCTCCCTTAGCCCCGGAGATAATCAAAAGCAGCAGGGAATCAAGTCAAGCAGGAACTCGTTTATTACCACACAGCAAGCACTTTTTAAAGCAAAAAACCACGTGGCATGGAAGGGGAGGAAAAGGAAGCAACCAATCACTGTAGAGGTCATACTATCATGCGCCTAAGCTTTCTATACTTTCCCTGCTGTCCGTGAGCTGTTCACACTGACTTCACTTCACCTGGTTGTGGTACCCAGTCAGATTTTAACATAAACAACTCCGGCTCTGCCCACTCAACTCCCTCTCAGCGCCATCTTTGTTGCCCATGTGCCCTACACATTTCTGCTTTTTGGTGCCAATTTAAGAAATTAATCGAGACATTTTGTCAGTCGTGGGGCTTGAACTCAGGACCAGGCACTGTCCCTGAACTTCTTTTGCTCAGGGCTAGTGTTGTAACACGTGAGCCACAGCTCTACTTCTGGCTTTTTGGTGGTTAATTGGAGATACAAGTCTCATAGCCTTTCCTGCATGGGCTGGCTTCAAAGTACTATCCTCAGTTCTCAGCCTCCTGAGTAGCTAGGATTACAGGTCTGTGCCTCCAGCCTCCTGCTGGGGAAGTTATTTTTAATCTGCATTTTATTCTGATTATCCAACACTCTAACTCACATTGCCCCAAATTTAGCATGTTTAACATTTGAAGATACTTGAGTTGAAATCAAACATAGTATTTAAAATAAAAACAAAAGTTTTATAGTGCTTATGGGTTATGTGGATTAGGCAAGAGCAAGAATCACCTGGAGGCAGTGTGATCCTGTGCCTACCCGTTGATGTTGACTGTTCACTAAGGATGACCCAGAACACCTCCATAAGACCACTCTTCACACTATGATATACAAACAGGCTTGTAAACACTTGCTTATCCCAAGGAGGCCATACTCATAAAAGTCACCTTTACTATGACAGCCTCAGAATTAACATATCATTACTTTGTCACTGTGGTTAAGCCTGACTAGGCTGAAGGGCAGGATCATGGATCCTACCATTTACTGGGATGGATGCTAAAAACCACACTGTAGGGAAAAGAACATAGGTAGAAGATACTGTTGAGATCATTTTTTTTCAAAATTTCAGTCTACTACTGGTTTCTATGAGATTGTAGTGGCTCCCACAAGCCAGCTCTTGTCTTTGTTGGTTTCTCCTCATATTGGTCTGTGGTAAGCCAAATCTCCATCTGCTCAAATTTAACCCATGAAAATGCAAGCTGCTAAAGTTTCCTATTTATTATAAATACCTACATGAGACAGATATTCTTCATGTAAATCAGGTCATCTGGGTTGTCATTTTTCATCACTCTTTGTTGACCTCATAGAAAACTCTGATTTCAATGGTGTTGAGGGCTTTCTCGTTACCATGTATATTCACATGGAAAGACAGAGCTGGAAGCAGGAGTTTTTCCATGAATTAGTTAATTTCAATGTTTTAAATGTTCATTTCTACTAGTTGTTTTAATTAACAGTTTTATTTCCTTGCTTTCTCTTTATGATGTTATATCATTATTTATTATACAGTGCCCATCTAACTGCTACATATGTATGTATATACAGATATATATATATATATATATATATGCTACATATATGTATACACATGTATATACTTGTGCTTAAACACCCACTTGGCTTTTTTGGCTCAAGGCTGGTCCTCTACCACTTGAGCCACACCTCCACTTTTAGCTTTTTAGTGGTTAAGTAGATAAATGTCTTACAGACTTTTCTACCCCAGCTGTCTTTGAATCTGGATCTTCAGATCTCAACCTCCTTAGTAGCTACGGTTATAGCCATGAACCAAGGAGTCTGGCATGCTTTACTATATTTATAAAATTCTTGGGGCTTTTCCACTATTGTTTCCTAATGTCTGCCACTATTCTTGGCAGATATTTCTTTCTATTATATGACTGATAGCTCATGGACAGTGTAGATATTGAGAGAAATCCTATGCAACCATGAGGGTATATACTCTTAGAATCATTTCAAATCACTTTTTACAGTTAGTTCATCCCCAGACTGAAGTTGATATAAATTCCAGCTTTCCAACTAGGAAAAGAAAAGGAGCCCTTTCCCCCCTAAGTCAGAATCATTAACTTCCTTTTAATCTGCCAGTACATTGTGGGGATTTCCTATTATCCTCTACTCATTTCCTAAGATTAAGTGAAATCCTTCTGATGTTCTGGCTTCACAGGCTCTAACTCAACTCTTCTATCATGTGATTCCAAGATATTGTCGCTTGAAAGATGCTGAAACCTGTGTTAGTTTTTAACCAATCCCTCTTTGCCCTAAGGTTTTGACTTAGAACTGGACTCTGCTAGCTCTTTAACTGGCTGGTTCTATGTTAGTATCTTCCAATAGTGGGTGCTACAGGAACATGACAAGTGTGAAAGTAATTATCTTCTTCCCACTGTTCTATTAATTGGTGGTGAGTGGGTCAGCAATTAGAAATCTTGGTTTGTTTACCACCACAGCTATAGCCCTCCCAGTTAAGTGGCAAGTACCCTCTAGCTACTCTAGAAGGTATAGGGTGAGCATCTTCCATCACTGCCCTTCTCTCATGTCATGGTAGCAGGCAGCTACGGTGCATGTAAAAATCCAAATGTCTACCTTGAAAACTCTTCCTCTAAATTTCTAAATTCCTTCCTTGTTCACATTTCCTCAGTTTCAGGAGTTGTAACAGCGCCCTGCAGTAGCAGCATGTTTGACTTTAGCATGCCCTATTTAGTAATTTCTTATGTTTAAATTACTAGTGTGGGTTTCTGGCTTGTTATGAGAGTTTTGGAACCCACTCTGCCCAGTGGATGCACTGCACATCAACCATATAACTATTCCTATTAATGTCTGTAAGAGCGTCTATGTTTTAAATATGATTTGCATATATAATATACAGAATTTTCTTTCACACACTTCTTCAGAAAGCAGACATTTTGAGTGAGTATGATGGTACATTTGTAATCCTAGTACTTGAGAGACTGGGTCAAAAGGATCAAGAGTTTGACACTAGCATGAACTCTGTAATGAAACCTTGTTTAAAAAAAGCAGGAGAGGAAAGGTCATTTCTCCACATGCTTTTCAAAAAGTAGTTTCCTACATTACTTCTCATAAGTAAATATGTACCCACATCAACTTATTAGCATTATGTTTCTAATGCTTCATACATATTTTCAAATGATTTTTGGAATGACCTTCACTGTCTGCAGCAGTTGTGATTTAAACTTTTTATGAGACAATACAGCTAGGTTCTGGGGACTCATTCTTACAATCCTCGCTGCTCATAAGGCTGAGACCTGAGGATGTAGGTGAAATCAGCTAGGACAGACAAATCCTCAAGAGTCTTATCTCCAATTAAACTAAAAAGCTGCAATTGGAGGTGTGGCTTATGGCTCAAGTGGTAGAGTCAGTCATGAACAAAAAAGCTGAGTAATAGTGAGAGCTCCTGAATTCAAGCCCCAGTCTCCCCAACCCCATACACACATACAAAAGAAACAATTTATAACAATTTCACCACTGTAACAACTTAAACCACGTGTACCTAGATCTAGTTTCCTAAATAGTAGTATCTTACAAAACTATAATGAGGTATCCCATCCAGGAGATTGGCATGGATATAGACAAGACACCTGTTTTCCATTAGAAAGGATCCACTTGGAAACTCCTAAACTCATTTATCTGCAAGATCATAAATTCTACTTACAAACTGCATGCAGTATCCAGGAAAAAGGGACCACAACGAACACTTTTCTCATGAGAAATCTGGAGAAAGACAACTCTTTAAACGTTCAACTTCTAGCACTGACCATCCCTTCCTCTGATCTCAAATTTCTATCCTTATGTCATTTCTATAATTATACAAAATACGTAAATCTTTGAGATTCAATATTTAAAATTCTGTATAATTTTCTGCAAATTCATTCAAGGTTTATTTATCCACTTGTAATACTTAATATCTCATAAGGCACTAGTTTCCATAAACATTTATGGTATTATTGTGTGTGGGATGGGGGGGAGGGGGAGGGGTGGGACGCCGTTCCCGTGGCTTGAATTATGGGCCTAAGGGGCTATCTTGGAGCTAGCACTCTATATGGGTTCTATCTTAAGAGGCTATTTTTTAATTAATATCTTTACAGGGACTGGGAGAATGAAAATGCAGGCACTATTTAGAATATCATTCAGCCACTTTAATACGGCAAACAGACCATCGGGGCCAAAGAAAATTAAGTAGCCGTCTAATACTAAAACCTGGTCAGACTGCAAAAAAAAAAAAAGAGCAAATGTTCAAAAACATTTTATTACTAATGATAATTTCTTAATACACGACGTAACTCCGATTTATTCTAACAGGCCTGTTTTCATAGCCAGAAGCTGGGCAGCATGCCTGAGTTAGCAAGGCTGATGTCCTTGCCAGACTCCAGGTCTAGATCCCAACCTTACGAGTTGATGTTACACATAAAACTTGGCTGCAGTGCCATCATGTATGTTTCCTTAGTATGCTGACTAGAGATCGATACCAAACGAAACTACATGAAGAAAATGAATGATCCTGGAGAGTAGGATTCACCGTAACTGCTACCAGTCCCCGTGACTCTCCTTTCCCTCGCTGATGGAATGGGGGGGGGGGGGGGGGCACAGCGCAATGCTTTTCCACCAGAGGACTTTGGGCCTAGTGCTCTAGGTAAGCGTATCACCAGATTTCAGTGCAAAGTTCGAAGCTGAGCCTAAACCATACAACACCTGACGCGCCCGAAACCGTAAAGAGGGAAGGAAACATTCCCGCGCTGGGTCAAAGTCCAACGACAGCTCCGTTCTTCACACAGGTTCCGAGGTGAAGAAGAAGGCGGCCGGCCGGCGGAGACAAGCTGGCGGAAGTGACGTGTGAGGGTATCCGGAAGGGGCGGTGCGCGCCCAGGGAGTGCGCCCAATTGGAGCCCAGGAGAGGCCAACGCTGGGGCGGGGCGTGGAGGGGCCGTTGGCCAAGCTCGGGCCGGGGCTGGCGGGAAGGCGGGGCCTGGGCCCGCGACGCGCGCGGGACTGGCCGGCCTTCTGCGACGGCTAGGGGCGCGTTTCCCTCCAGGGAGGCCGGGGATCGAGCAGGGAGGAGGGCCATGCGGACCCGGCGGGAGTCCCAACTCCGAAGCTCGGCGCGGCACCCTCGGAGGCCGCGGGAGTAGCCGCGGCCTTTGTTCCCCTCTCCACCCCCGCGGCCTCCGCCCCTCGGGCCGCCGCGGAGCCGCCTGGGCCCCGCTCCTGCCTGCCGGCCGTCGGTTCCCGAACCTTCCCCGCTCGGGCTCGGGCCACGCGGATGCAGCTGCCGGGCCTGGGCCGGGGCTGTGCGAGGGCGGCGGCGGAGCGGCGGCGGCGGCGGCCGGGCGGCATGCGATGGGGAACTGTTGCTGGACGCAGTGCTTCGGGCGGCTCCGCAAGGAAGCGGGGCGGCTGCCGCGAGTAGGCGGAGGGTAAGGAGCGGGGGTTCGGGCCCAGCCCCGCCGGCTCCTCCAACCCGGGCCCTCGCGGGGCCAAGGAACCCCTTCCCCGGGTTACCGTCTCCGCCCCACCCCACCCCAGGAAGACCCCAGGGGGGCATCTGGCCGGGGGGTGACGGAGGCCCGGGTCGGGAGGCTGGCTCCGGGCCTCCCTGGGGGGGGGGGGGGAGCGGGGAGACCTGAAGGAGGAGGGGACGGGGTGCGGCTCCTGCTGCCCCCAGCAGGTCCCCTTCCCGACCGGCCACCTGTCACCAGGGGGCGTCCCCGGCGGCGCCCTCCCCACCCCGCGCTCCTGGCTGCTTCCACAGCCTTCCCCCCCCCCTTCTCCTTCCCACACCCGACCCTGAGCTCTGGGGGTTCTGGACCAGCCCCTGTCCCTGGATGTGGATCTGGTCCTTGACCCCCATCAGCAAGTGGTTTCCTGGTTCCAAAGTTGATCGTCTTAAGGTGGATGTTTTTAAAAGTAGAAGTCGCGTTTCCATGTTTAGGGTGCTGATAACCAGAAGAGTAGAATATGATCCCCCCCCCCCCCGTATCTATTTATTTTTACAATTTGGAGAGGCCGTCAATGCGTGATTGCAACCAAAGCCCATCTGGACCTCAGGTCCATATCGGTCCTGTTAATTCAACGTATGGAACGAATGAATTAAGAGGGTTTTTTTTATTTTGACAGTTTCCTGATTACCTTCCTGTTCAGTCTTCACATTTTTAGCCACTTCCTGTCCGCAGGTAGAAATGAGTGTCTAGTTGCTATTTTTTTTAAGTCACCGGGTAGTTTTGCTTTTCTTTAGGCACAGAGCTAGATAGTAACCTTCAAGTGCTTCCAAGAGTGAGATAGTTTAGGGGTGAACTCAAGCTTTTCCCTTGGTTTTATGTGTCACACTGCAATTACTGCAAAACAGAAAATAGGGCAATTTGGGTTTCCTTAAGGCTTTACGCTGGACTCCACCGGGTTGCCTTATATTCCAAGACTCCATTTCTTACCCTTGCAGATTTCCCAAGAGTATCTCAAAATCAGATCACTCTGCACAGTCTGATCTGAAAGCAAGAACTACCAAAAAAGATGAGAGCATTCTAATATGTTTAAATACTAGAATAGAGTTGTCTGTTGATTTATCAAAACTTCACTGTTGAAATACTTTGGAAACCTTATTATTTGTAACATTATTTGGTGATTGAAATAGATCTTTAGAAATAAAATTAGGAGGTTTAAGAAACAAAATTTAGATACCTTAGTGAGTTATCCTTTACAATAAGGTTTTGCTTACCAAGATATTCCAGAGGGCTCCATCTGCTGGTCAGCTCTGTTTCTCTGGGCAGTAGTGGAAGTCTTTTGTGTAGTTTGTTTTTTTCTTAAATGGAAGGCCCAAATTATATTTTGTTAGGTTGTATTTTAATTCCTGTATTTCTACTGAGCTACTAGAACAGTTGTTCCGGTCAGTATATGCTATAGTTTTATATAAAAGTATAATCAAGCCAGGTATCTGTGGCTCATGATTATAATCCTAGCTACTCAGGAGGCTGAGATCTGAAGAATGTAGTTCAAAGCCAGCTAAGCCAGGAAGGGTCTTTGAGACTCTTATCTCCAATTAACCACTAAAAGGCCAGAGGTAGAGCACCAAACTTGAATGAAAAAGTTAAAGGACAACACCCAAGCCCCAGTACTGACACACAATTTTTTTAAACCATATTTTTATCTTTCTTGGCATTTAGTAGTTGTTGACCTTTTTTCAACATCAGCTGAGTGTCCTCAGGCAGCAGTTTACAAGGATTTTTTTTCCTTTTCCAGTAAAAATGACTTTAATAACAGCTGCCAACATTTAGTTACTTCCTGTGTGCCGGGCACTACAATAAATACATTATTCATTTAATCCCTACCACACCCTATAAAGAAATAAGTACTATCACCAATTGAATATCCCATATCTGAAATGCATAAGGCTAGATGTGTTTCAGATCTGGCATTTTATTTTAGCATTTTGAAATTCTTTATGCACATAAGGATGTATCTTGAGATGGAACCAAAACAAAACATGAAACTGCCATATTTTATATACTGTTTCTAAACCATAACCTGAAATTAATCAAGTGCATGTATATATTTTGTTGTCATTTGTTTCTTCCTGTGTTGCCCAGGCTGCCCCCAAATTCTTCCTTATGTTGACTTTAACTTGTCACATGAAGACAAATTGGAACTTCCCAATTGTAGCATCATGTTGGTTCAAAAAGTTTTAAGATTTTGGACCATTTTGGATTTTTAGGTTAATGCTGTTTAATCTATAGACACATTACAGATTGAAAACTGAAGCTTAGAAAGTTTAACTTGCCCAAGATAGTAGAGCTGAAAATCCAGCCCAGGTCTCTCTGAAATCAAAGCCCTTACCTTAACCAGTAATAGCTCATGGTTCTTTATTCTGTGTGGCTGTGCACTTATACATTCTCTCTCTCTCTCTCTCTCTCTCTCTCTCTCTCTCTCTCTCTCTCTCTCTCTCTCTCTCTCTCTTTCTCTGCCCTCTCTCTCTCTTTCTCTATCCCTCCCTCCCTCCCTTTCCCCATTCCATATCCTCTCCGTCTTCCTTTTTCCTCTTTTCCCCCTCTCTCTCTCCCCCCTCCCTTCCTCTCTCTCTTTCTTCTCTCTCCCTTTCTGTGATCTATCTCATACTTTGTGTTACTGAACAATCTTATGACTATCTCAACAGCTTGAGACTGTCCTGTGTGGTAAGCTATACTCTTTCTTTTTTTCTTTTTTTGGTAACTGGTGCACTTGCACCACTTTTATCTTTTTGTTTTGTTCCTTTCCTACTTATCCTTACTTTATATGTTTGTTAAATACTGGATTTTTTGTCTTTAATCCCTTTCACACATATACTACCTACTTCTTCAAAATTTCATCCATTTTGTTATTTCAACTACTAACACTTCCAAATCTCATATGCACTTACCTTTCACTTCAGATCTGCCTAAAAAAGATTTTACGTATGTTCTATTCATTCTGTCTTTACACATTCTAAACCCCTTTCCTTTCTCTGTACTTCTGCCTTAAACTTTGCCATCCTAAGAAATTAAAATAATCTTCCTGAGAATCCATGCTTCTTAGTCTTTATTGAGAAAAGGCTAATTAAGCAGCAAATATTTTTACTCTTACCAGTTATATTAGTCAGGGTCCTCCAGAGAAGCAGATCCAGTAGAAGATATGTGTCTCTATCAAAGCTGTGCCTCTGTCTAGATATGTCTGCTATATCTAGATAGATGCTGGGTCTCTAAATGAAGACCCAGAAAAGCTAGTGGTCTTAAGTCCTAACCCATGGGCAGAAGACAGCCAAGGCCTCACTCAACTGGAGCAGTGAGGCAGCCTTTTTCTACCTTTCTCCTCCTGGTCCAGCCTCCAGCAGGTTGGATGATGCCCCGCACATTGAAGAAGGTAGGCTGCCAGTCCAAAAAGCCAATCTGTTCCAAAGCATTCTTGAAAATGTACCCAGAATAACTTTTCTTTTTTCTTTTCTTTTTTCTTTTCTTTTTTTTTGGATCCAGTCGTGGGGCCTGAACTCTGGGCCTGGGCGCTGTCCGCTGTCCCTCAGCAATTCAGCTCAAGGCTAGCACTCTACCACTTGAGCCACAGCGCCACTTCCGGCTTTTTTCTTTTTGCTTATGTGGTGCTGAAGAATCGAACCCAGGGCCTCAGGCATGCAAGGCAAGCGCTCTACCACTGAACCACCTTCACAGCCCCAATAACTTTTAGCCAGGTATCTGGGCATTTGGTGGCCTTGTCAAAATTAACTATGACCTGTATCACCTATGTCACTGCTGTCCCTGCCTGAGGAGTCTGTTGATTTGGGGCCCTTCCAGTTTAAATGGCTAAACCTCTACTGAAATATTTAATACCAATTGAAAAACAATGTGTCTATCATCTTTGTAATCGTTTTTGACAAGTATCTGATTTATAACCTTTCCAGTCTTTTGTTCAAGAAACAAAATTAGACCTGGGAAGCTTTTAATTTTTAATAGACTTTGGAACAATTTACCTTGGCATCTCATCATTTATTTATAGTGTCAAACAGAAACTTTCTTGCTATATTTTACCAGATGTGATCCAGAAGCATTTGAAGAAAACAGTGCCATTGTGGAAATGTTTAAAAGTTTAAGGTTTTCTTTTTTTTACTTGAAAAATATTTATCTACTATACAAAGTAATAGGAGAAAGGTAGAAAGTTGTGTTTTTTTTTTGGGGGGGGGGGGTCCAGTCGTGGGGCCTGAACTCTGGGCTTGGGCACGGTCCCTCAGCTCTTCAGCTCAAGGCTAGCGCTCTACCACTTGAGCCAAGCACCACTTCCAGCTTTTTTCTTTTTGCTTATGTGGTACTGAGGAATCGAACCCAGGGCCTCAGGCATGCAAGGCAAGCGCTCTACCACTGAGCCACCTTCCCAGCCCAGGTAGAAAGTTTTTGACAAATTGATTTTATCCTTAACAACAGATTATTTTGATATCTGCCTTGATGGTACAATAAGTAAATAGGTATGCCAAAGTCTCTACGTTTTTTTGGGGGGGGTTTTGTTTTTTTTTAATTCTTACTTTGTTTTGGTGGAACTTGAGTTTGAGAGCCTAGCTCTTGCACAGGAGATGCTCTGTTACTTGAGCTACACCACATGTCTTTGCTATCTTAGGTATTTTCTTCATGTAGGGACTCCTTTTTTGCCTTTGCCAGCTTGGGACCACAGTCTGCCTACTGGAATTAGAGGCATGCACAACTATGTCCAGTTTTGTGCCTATTTTTGAAATAGAGTCTTGTTAACTTTGCCTGGGCTTGATTTGAACCATGTTACCTCCAGTGTCTGCCTGTCTTCCAAGTAGCTGGGATTACAGGTATGAACCGCTACACCTGGCCTGTGCCATACTACTTTTAAACTCTTCCAAATTCCTTTACATACTGCCGTCATTCAAAGTATTACCTTCCAACAACCTTCCTTAATCTCTCATTGCCCCCTTTCTAGTATCTTTTCATATCAGTGGTAGTAGAATGGATGTACTGAAGCCCACTTCATTTAGAGACAGCTCTGGGGAACAGGTAAATGAGTGTCCTTGGATGACTGGAGAGCTCTAAATAAGAAAAAGGGAGAAATGCACTTCTTTTTAAGTCATTGCTTTTAAAGCCTCAATTTCAGCGGTTCAGATTTCATTAGTTATAGAACTGAACGTGCACTCTTAAGTATAATGTTTAGTTTTTACCCCCTTTGTTTTTCACCTCCACCTCCAGGGCACAGGACTGCTGATTTGTTGAAGTGCACATAGGAAGTGATCTTAACCATTTTCTAACATCCTAGCTGGAAGTGATACTGATTCTTACACTGATAATGATTCTTCTAGCCTCCATATTCATTACCCTTTCACTCCTGGACTCGGCCACATTATATTTCTCTTCGTTGCTGCTTCTTTCCTATTATATCTCCATTGGGATTCTGACACTGCTATCATCTCTCATTTTCCAGTCCATCCCCAAACAAGATGACTTACATATTTCTTTAATCCATACACTTATCTCACAGATGCCACTGTAATCCAAGCTATCATTTTTTTATCCAGCCTCAAATTTGATTGCATATATTATTCATACATATACTTTATACATTTATCTCCACTCACTTCTCTAGGACTCCTGTGGTCTGGCACTTGGCAGAGCAGCTTCTCAGGCTGTTTTACTCCCTACATTGGAGACTAGAAGGGTCTTTATAGTCCTTTATAATTTCTTGAAATACAGTAAACATTGATTATGATTCTGTGGATGTACAGGATAATTTTTAGTCCCTTTTCTTTTTTGTATTAGTTGGATTTAAGCTTACAATTGCCATTTTACACCACTTGAATTATATCTTACTCCTTTTGCTTTTGTTATGTTTTGAGAAAGGTCTTGAATTTATGCCTGGGCCGATCTCAACTGAGATTCTCATATTTATATTTCCCACCTATCCCACAGCACCACTGCGTGCCGCTTTTTATTGGTTGAGATTAAAATCTTGCAAACTTTTCCCCCATTCTCTGGCTACTCTTGAAACATGATCTTTCCAGGAGACAGGATTACAAGTACCATACTTAGCTAAGATTGTGACTTTAAAACTTCCCATTTTTGTAGATGTACTAACAGTTTGTGCACTCATCTCTGTTCCTGAGTAGTGTTGTATGACTAGACCATTATTTATGCATTTCCCATTGATAGGCATTTCTATTATTTCCAGAGATAACAATAATTTGTAAATGTAGTTAATAACAATTATAAATTAGCAATCATAATTGTAATCTGCTTTGCAGTTACAACTTCAGTTAGGATTCTCATAAATGTCTTGCTATATATGTGTAAAAGATTCGTTGGTGTGTATATCTTGGAATAGAATTTCAGGCACAAGTGTATGCACATCTTCAAATATACTGGAAAATGTTAATAGGTTCTGTTGGCTTACACACGTAATCCTAACTATTCAGGAGGATTGCAGTTGAAAGCCAGCTTGGGGAAGAAAAGTTATTTCCAATTAGCCAGCAAAATGCCAGAAGAGGACTTGTGGTTCAAATGGATAAAAGCCAAGTGAGAAGTGAGACCTTGAGTTCAGGCACCGGTACTGGCACCACACACTTTGCTTTATACAAATTCATAATTTCACTAGTAATGGGTTTCCATTGTTCCATCCTTTATACTAAATTTTGTCTTAGGTCATTTTTCCAACCTAGTAGTGTAAAATGTTATCTAATGTCATTTCATTAAACTTTATTATGTTGCTACTTACCAGCAGTGACTAGATAATATGTATTTATAAATGACTTACCATTATTTTTATCTAGGAATAATCCAGGAATATATAATAATAAATAATGTAGGAATAAATCAAGAATAGGTGTGTAATCCTAGAACAAGTTTGAGAACAATTCTAAATAAATGGAGGGACCATGTTCATAATGAAAAAGCATACAGTGCTTAAAATTTTACTTTTGATTAGAAATTCAGCATAATTCCAATTAAGATCCTAGTGGGATTTTTCTTGAACTTGATTACCCAGTTCTCAAATTCTGAAGAAAATAATTTGTCCTATCAAATACCAGCACTGACAGTTAAAACTTGATATTATTGCCTCAATGATAGATAAATAGTAAATAAAGTGGAAGGAATATAGCACCCTGGCTCTGAGCCAGCCTGAGGGTGAAGATGAGTAATCTTTTTTGACAAAGTGCTTGTTTTGTACCAGAATATGAGAATGACTGCTTTACTTGAATCTGTCATTGGTGTCAGGTTTAGTATTGCATATCTTTTCTTCTTTCTTTTTTTTTTTTTTTCCTTTCCTAGTTGAGCTACCAGAGATGTCCAGCAGTCTATAATAATGAGTTGCTAGTATATTCCAGGAATGAGGGAGAGAAATCACTTTCAATTTATGGTGCCATTTTCTTGCATTATTTCTGTGATGGCTGCAATAGCCATACTTTCATGAATCTCAGGTCTATATGAACTTAGCATTTTCTAGTAGAATTGTGTTATCATTGTAGATGAAATTACTTTCTGATTCAGTAGCTTTAGTCAAATGTTAAGAATATAAAAGCCTCACATGGTGGTTTTTAGCTATTTTCACTTAGAAGCATTTATATTTGACACTGGAAAAAAACTTAAAATTGCTTTGTAATTATTTACTCTATATAATGTTCTTTAAAGTAGACTTGGGGAACTTTGTACGCTACGACCCACTTACGTGCTAAAAATAGGATGAGTCTAAAAAGTAGGCTGGCTATTAAGATTCTTCAGCAGTTGTGATTTAAAGTAGTATACTAAATTTTCTTTTGAAGTTGACCAAAGTTGTTTACTCTTGATATTTACTGAAACTTTCTGAAAAATAGTCGCTTAGGAAAAAAATAACAAATATTTTGTAGATATTACAAAATAAATTTTTTTTGTAATAAAAAATGCACCAAGTCTTTTCTGAGTACTGCTACATATTATAGGAGTGCGGTAGGGGCTCAAGCTGTGTTATATTGGAATCTGAACAGCAGAGTTTTCAGCTATAGATCTATGATCAATTAAACATGGAGGAAAGATGAGCTAAGGAAGAGGAAGATCTGAAGGTTGTTTAACTGTTCGATTATTAGATATATATTGAAAAAAGCTTACTTATTATAGTTAGATATGTTACAGGGTAGGGATGGAAATGGTCCTTTGAGATGATTCTGTCCACTAACTCATTTAGTTGATTTTTATTCCTGTCATTGAAGATCGTCTAGAAGCATAGTCCCCGGCAGTTCCCTAGAGCTTTTGGGGGACATTGTATCTCTCTCTGGTTTCTTCATAGCTCTGGAAAAATCAAATTCAGTCTGGGGGACTGAACTTTGCTCATCCTTCACTTATGTTAGTCACTAAGCTGGAACCTAGATTGATCAGAGGCAGGTTCTTCAGGGAAAAGAACAATGGTTGCTGAGATAAATTATTTTTTAGAAGTTTAATAAGTATTGCTACTAATAAAAAATATCATTGATTTAACAGTGAAACTTAAAAAACTATTTAAAACTCGAGATAAATTTACTTTGTGCAAGTATATGATAATTATATATTAGAGGATTAAAGCTGCTCTTGAGAAAATTTGGCATCATATTCACTTTGAGTTAGTTTTAGTTTTTAATGTTGTGTTCTGATTTTCTTCCCAGATCCAAATATTTTAGAACATGCTCTAGAGGTGAGCACTTAACAATAGAGGTAAGTAGCGTAATGAATTTTATGGGATTAAAAAGAGCAGAAAGGACTTTAAGATAGAAAGGACTGAGAATGTTTAGTTTCACTAGTAATGGTTCTAATGAAGAGAAAGTGCAGAACAGAGAGAATAGGGAGAAGTTTGCAGATTTGATTTTGGTTTATCCTACACAGCTCAGAAGGTACTCATCTGTCAGAAATGTCTCACTTAAGGCACTGGTTCTACAGACTCAAGGGTGGTGCCCCAGACATGAGTAGAAAGGTATAACAGAATCAAAATAGCAAATAGACTTGAAGCATCTCACAGAGAATGAAGTTGCTTTTTCTTTCTGTGTGAAACAATGAATATTACCATTCGCTCAGGCAGTACTGTCTGCTGTGTACCAGCCCCTTGCCATACAGTTAAGGAATGCCACCACACACAGTTTTTGCTACAGCTCAAATAGGTGGGTGTTACCTGTTATATAGATGGAAAGTTAGAGGCTTAGACAAGTGAAGAAATTGAGCTATGCAATACATACCTTAAGCGACAGAAATTAGTTCTGTTCCAGAACTACCTGGATATAAATATTGAATGCTACTTCACTGATTTCCATATTAAATGAGGAAAAGTGAACTAAGAATTAGTTCTTGTTTTTAAATCACAAACTAATAAAAAAGTTAATTTTGAATAGCTTTATTATTCCCTTAAATTATTGTCTAAATCTTTGAGTTCATTGTTTTCCCATAATCTTTTTTTTGGGGGGGAGAGAGGGGGGGGGTCCGGTGGTGGGGCCTGAACTCTGGGCCTGGGCGCTATCCCTCAACTCTTCAGCTCAAGGCTAGCGCTCTACCAGTTGAGCCACAGTGCCACTTCCGGCTTTTTTTCGTTTTGCTTATGTGATGCTGAGGAATCGAACCCAGGGCCTCATGCATGCAAGGCAGGCGCTCTACCACTGAGCCACCTTCCCAGCCCTTCCCATAATCTTTAAGCAAAACAATATTTGCAATAAAACAGTTTTTCTTCTTTTAAGTGTTACTTATCCATATTTGTATATGTACAAGGCAAATATTTTAATAGTAATGAGTCCCAGCAAGTCATTTGATATAATAGTGTTTATCATTCTGTAATAAATTATTTGCATTCCTGTCTCTAGAAAGGCATTTTGTTTGGGAACAATGACTACCCTCTCTTAGACATCTTTTTAGCCCCTATTTCTTAAATATTTTTCTTTTTATGACATAAAATAATTTGTTTACCTGAAGATTATTCTGGTAGTGTGGGTTTAAAATACCTAATGAAATACTCAACCCAGTGAAAATTTCTGATACAATTTCTGCTGTAATTATGTTTTTTATTTAAATCATAAATACAAATAGTGTGTATTTACCTTGACTATTTTATAGGACTGTTGAATATATCAGATGTGCTGATACATATAAAGTAATTGTCTTAAGTATCTTTTACATATAAAAATAAGTTATTCTTAACATGAAAAAGTAACAATTTCTTGTGAGATGTATCTTAGACAAATATGCCTTCTAACACTTAGCTTTCTTCTTCTTTCAGTTTGAGAATCTAGTAGAAAGTGATGAAGTAAGTATTTCCATAATACAGAATTCATTCATGGTTAATGATTGCATTTGTTCTAACCATTACTTTTATTTTTTTTAATTATTTTGAAATTTTTACGTTTACTTTTTCATCTCTTCTGTATCATTTTGTATTAGCAAGAATTCAGTTTTCCAATATATACTGTGCATACACACATACATATGCACACAAAAGTTTTTTAATTCTCTAGAATTGAATTTCAAATAGGGATTTTCTAATCTCTTTCCCTCAGGAACAATCCAGTGTGGAACCTTTCTGAGGAAGAAATTATGGCTCATTGTACAATCAATTTCTAATTTAACCTGACTTTCTGTATCTCAGCTTTCATCTAAAACTTAGTCAACTGTAAGATTAATAAGTACACTTTAGACTTGGTGAAGTGTATATATTATGAACAGGCATAGTTAGGAGAGCTTTAGTTTGTATGCTGTTTCCATTTACCATAAACTAATTGTGTGAGTTGATGCAAATGTCTTACCATCCTGGAGGCCTTCTTTGCACATCTCTAGAATTAGACTAGCTAAAAGCTCAAGTTTCTTTTTTGCCTTTTCCTTTAGAAATAAGAGGAAATATATAAAACCTTTTTTATAAAAGTTGAATTATTTTCTTTTTTGGGGGGGGGAGGATGCGGTCATGGGGCCTGAACTCTGGGCCTGGGTGCTGTCCCTCAGCTCTTCAGCTCAAGGCTAACGCTCTACCACTTGAGCCACAGTGCCACTTCCGGCTTTTTTCTTTTTGCTTATGTGGTGCTGAGGAATCGAACCCAGGGCCTCAAGCATGCAAGGCAAGTACTCTACCACTGAGCCACCTTCCCAGCCCAAAAGTTGAATTATTTTCAAATTCACCATTTCCTATAATATGTATAGAATACTAGTGTGAGAGTATAAATTAGCATATTAAAAGATCTTTAAAAAGTTGTTATAAAGCAACAATCAAAACCAAAGTTTTTGTTTTGTTTTTGGAGCCATTACTGGGACTTAAACTTAGGGTCTTGTGTTTTTACTTGGCTTTTTCGAGACTGGTGCTATACCACTTAAGCCACACCTCCAGTTCTGGCTTTTTTCTGGTTACCTGGAGATAAGAGTCTTATAGAATTTTTTGCCCAGGCAAGCTTTGAACCTTGATCCTCAGTATCAGAGATTACAGGCATGAGCCACCAATGCTACCTTGTAAACAAACATTTTTAAACCTGCTCAGTTCAGCATTTCTCAAATAAATTTAGGTATAAATTCTTTTTTTTAAATAATATATATTTGTGGCCAGTTGTGATTTATATGCCTGTAAAATCAGGACCAGAAGGTAAACACCGGAGGAAAGTCAGTTAAAATCCAGGCTGGGCTACATGGAGAGATTGAGGTCAGCCTAGCCTACATAACAACAATCTGTCTCAAAAAAAAAAAAAAAAAAAAAAAAATCCTGAATCAGAACAGTGTCATCGTTTAGGAAATTCTTTTTTTCTATAATTTTTAATTTTTAAAATGTTTTATAAAACAGTTTTACACATAGCCAACCTTAAAGATAAACACAAAATTTACTAGTTTACAAATTTTAAAAAAAAAAAAACAGACCAAAACCCACAACAAACTCAAGCACCCACTCTGTGCATAGCACAGTTCTAGCTGCAAAAAAAGGGAATCTTAGCCTTAGAAATTCTTGACCTTTTGTTTTCCCATCAAAGCAACAGCCAGAGTTTTATAGAACACAAGTTTTCTTCTCTTCCTCAAGGTCACTTCCATCGCCATGTCATTTGTTTTATGAGCTTTGTAAATATACATTGGAAACAACGGTTTCAAAGCTGACTGCATCATAATGTATCTTGACATGTTGCTTCTCAGAAGAACTTGTGGTCTCAAGTGTTTTCCTAGTCTATCACTTATTTCGTGGTTGAAGACCTAATGACAGTTTGGTCTTGTTTTTACCAACCAGTCTTTCCTATCTTGTACATTTTTTGTTATATCATTGTCATTCTATTTTTTTTGAGCTATTTTCTAAATGTGGACCATTAGCATTTTATTCCTGTGGTTAACTTAGTCATACATTTTAAATTCAGACCTGAACAGTATAAATGTTTATAAGTGCAAATTAGTTTGTAATTTTGTAACACTTTGAAAGAAAACTAAAACAGTCAATTACTGTTATTTGCTGTGATTATGTTCCTTAAAGTGTCCATGAGTGCTGAATTAGTGAATACTTTGTCATAGGGAAAATAAAATTCTTGAAGCTCTGGTTATATTGTCATTTCCCAACTATTATATAATTATATTTTATGTGTATTTTTTGCTTTAAAAACTATATTTAACATTCATTGTTGATTCATTAAATGGACTTGCTGCCACCAGCACTAACTCTGCCTAAATGAGTTTATCTGACATATTTTGTCTGTAAGGCACATCACACCTCCTATACTTCAGGAATAGACAGCCAGACAGCCCCTAAGCACTACATTTAAGGATCATTTTCGACAGTGAAACCAGGAGCAATTAAAAGACAAAAAAAAACAAGAAATGTGGCACTAGATATAAATGTCACCTATTCATTATGATAGTTGAGAAAAGACAGTGTGACACTTGTTTTACCTCAGCTGGGAATGTACATTGTTAAAAGTGTACAACGTATAGGCTGCTCAAATGACCAAGAAAGTGTAGGACTATTGACTTGGAGATTACAAATATATTTTCACAAAAGGTGGCTTTACAGATTGGATATGTGACTAACGGGAATCAGCTGTAAGTGGTGAGGGCATAGAGAATATGCTGTCCTACTACAGCTTGCCTGTACAAGTTCATTTGCTATTCATTGTTAAGTATTGGTTAGAAAGAAAGCTAACAAATATTCAGCAAAGAGTTGTTACCTAATTCAGGTAATAGTAAACTAGTGTTTTCCTTTGGAAAAATAGTACAGTTTTAAAGGATTTTTTTTTGTTTCAAGTATTTTTAATGTGAGATGTGTTTATAGTGACAAAAAAAATTGGTAAGTAAACAATCAGATAAAATGTAAATTCTAATACCTTGCCTTAAATAGAATGCTGCTCTTGAAAATTCTTTAATTGTTTAATTAATTTTGTACAGGGGGAGAGCCCAGGAAGCAGTCATAGGTAAGGCTTCTAAAAGAACAACAGAAAATTTACCAAAAAATGATGTAGAAGAAGCTACTAAGAATTAGTATTTGCTTACTTTGAATCCTTAAGCAGTTTGTTTCTGAACCTTTTCTCTTTCTATAAAACTGAGGTAAATAATATATTTCTCCAAAGATAGTTTTGAACATTTAAAAATGTATAAGAATGCCTTCATGTTTTTCTGTGAACTATTGTAAATAATTTTACATTTTATTACTATTATTGATAAATACATTTCCTTTTAGTTTAATTTTAACCCATTCCTTTTTTTATATGCTTCTTTGTGATATACTAATCAAAAGATTTTTAGAACTTCAAAAGTAACTATAACAAATCTGAGCACCAATGACTCAGGATTGTAATTCTCAGCTACTCAGGAAGCTCAGTGCTTCTGGAATATCTCAGTTTGAGGCTAACCTTAGCAGAAAAGTTTACTAAAGTCTGTGTGTAAAATACCATCAAATAGGGCTGGGAAGGTGGCTCAGTGGTAGAGCGCTTGCCTTGCATGCATGAGGCCCTGGGTTCAATTTCTCAGCACCACATAAGCAGAAAAATAAAAAAGCCAGAAATGGCGCTGTGGCTCAAGTGGTAGAGCGCTAGCCCAGTGTTCAGGCCAAGTTCAGGCCCCACGACCGGACCCCCCCCAAAAAAAAAAACATCAAAAAGCTAAAGCAATAGAGCACCAGCTTAGCAAATACAAGGCCTTAACTTTAAACCCCAGAACCACCAAAACAAAATAAAAGCTGGTAATATCAAAAGAATAGTTTCATACGTTTCATATTTTGAGCATATAGTCTTAAAATTATTTATCAAGCAATTCCTCTGTGCTAGCTCCTGTGCTAGATACTGAGACTAAAAAAACAGACTTGTACTAGCAGGGTGGTACCCACCTATAATCGCATCATTTTGGAAGTTTATTCAAGACCATCCTGGGCAAGTCAGACTTTTCTCAGAATATAGCTCATTGGTAGAGTGCTTACTGTGCATGCTTGAGACTTTGGGCTTGAGGCCATGAATTTGATTCTTAACACCACAAAAATAAACATGGTCTCTACACAAGAAGAAAGAACAGCCTATTCTGGAAGATAGATCCTGGAGATGAGAGTTTGAGGTAGGAAAAGCAAAAAAATAGCAGTTACAGAGAATCCTAGGAAATGCTAGCAGTTCTGTGCCGAAAGTGAATGTTGAGGTGTGTCATACCTGGGGTGATCCCTGAAGAATTGGTTAGGCATGGAACATTCCAAACAGAAGGAGTATCATATGCAAAGTGACAGGAGGGCAAAGAAACTACCTAGAATGATAGAAATATTCCATATTTTGCTTTGAGTTGAGATCGTTTAAATATATATAATTGCCAAAACTTAATGAAGTGAATATTTAAAATTGTTGCTTTGATTTTTTTTTGGGGGGGGGCGGGCAGGACCCAGGTTGACTTCAGAGTGAGTTACAGCTTAGTCTGGTTTTGAATACACAATCTTCCTGCCTCAGCTTCCTAAGAGCTAATATTACAGGCACATTATCATCATGCCCAGCATTATTTTAAATTATACAAAAAAAAAAAAAAACTCAAATCTGAGCCAGAAGTTTGAGAGGAAAACAAAAGTAGGAAACATTGCTTTGTATACGGCTAGTTAACCGTAGTTAACCATAGTAATTACCACTATCAACTATGTTGATGTAACTAAGTAGTAAAGCAGTAGTAAGTAGTAAAGTAGCTGAGCATGCTACTAGGCCCTGAGTATGATCTGTACTACCATGGAAAAACAACAACAAACATGTCCAGGTCCAGCACTGGGGAGAGATGGAAGTAAAAGTAGTTGGAATGTGGTATGAGAATTGAATAGACAGACAATAAATCCTCTGAAAATGGCCAAGATGTAGTAGATGAAAGAGCCAGGAGAGTTTGCTAAGGGAACAAATGAGAATGCAGGGGAAAACAGCTGGATGGGCGCTGGAGGGACTGATCAACCGTGTCCCATGAAACTGAGGTAATATAGACTTAAAATTGTTTGCTGTATTTGATAACATAAAAGCTGTTGATGAATTGCAGGAAACTGGGCTGAAAGAGAAAAAAGAAAGGGAGTAGCCATTAGTCAGATGAAAGTGTGTCTTCATTTCTTCTCTCCTTTTTTCACATAAAGAGAGATGAAAACAGACAAAAGAAGTGTTCACTAATGGAGCAAGAACTCTGTAGTTAAGAGTTGAGTGGCATTAGTAATGAGTACATCCAGAGTTAGTGCAATGTCAGGCAGGTTAAAGTACACTACCTCTCTAGACGTTGGGGAGAATAATAGAGTATACATAAATAAGTGAGAGGATACAAGTGAGGTGAAATGATCTTTTCAGTAGTAAAAAATAGAAAAATAATAAACAAGTTTGTAAAGACTTAGGATAGGAGATGAGAGGGACTTCATGTAGGTGTAAGGACAATTGCTATAGGCTGACAGACAGATGATAATAGGTTTTCTCCAGCACCCCACAGCAGAAAGGGCTACCCATGAAAATGATCCATTGCCAGAGATCAATAAACTGTTGAATATGGTCACGTGGTAGGGGTCCAGGAAGAAGAGTATTGGTGAGAATATAATTCAGACAAATGATAAGGCTCACATGTAAAGAAATTGTCTCCCTCCCTACTGGAAGGGAGAGAGATCAAGGGCTTGAGGAGGCCAGTGATTGAACAGGATAATATGAGGGTTAAGAAATCAGGATGTGTAAGTTTTATATTTCATGGTGGATATTTTGGGGTATAGTTCAAACTGTAGGTTTGATGGCTTGAGTAGGACTTACGTAGAAGGTAAGTGAAGTAAAAAGTGGCTATAGTGCTAAATAATAATAGTATTGTATTCTCTCATTCATCTGATATTCTCCAGTATAGTAAGTTTAGTATTCAAATGTAGACTTTTTAACTCTTAATTGAAGTTGTAGTATTAGGTTGTTTTAATACATTTTTAATAGTAAAATTTCAGAATTTCTCTGACTTTCCAAGTGTTTTGTTTGGATTCTGTTTTATCACTTTTTTTTTCCTATGCTCCCTCCTGTTTTTCTCTAGGCCTCTTACTGAGGAAGAAATTGTTGATCTGCGAGAGAGGCATTATGATTCCATTGCTGAAAAGCAGAAAGATCTTGATAAGAAAATCCAAAAGGAGGTACATAATCTTGTTATCATAAAGCCTAATTAATAGGAGAGAGTTTTCATTAAATAATACATGACAGAAAGTCATTGGACCTATATTTATATATATATATATAAGTAATTTCAAAGTAAAAACTATATTCCAGCCTATTATAATTTTTTAATTTGATTTCATTTATCAGAGACCATTTGATGCCAAACGTATCTTTGTGTTTAAAATCAACTTTAATTTGTTAAACTGTGTCACAATAAGTAGTGTTTAAGTTTCTGTTTTTGTCTTGGGTTTGTTTTCAGTAATCCAAGTATTTTTAACAAATCACAAAAGCCATACTTATGTAATGTATTTTTAGAAATGGCCTGTAATTATAGTTTTGCTAACACTAAACTAAATAGAATCAATACATAAAAAGCAGTTTATTGAGCAGGCTGATCTGGCTGTAGTGGCATTTGCCTATAATCTAGCACTTGGGTGATAGAAGCAGGAAGATTCCAAGTTCAAGGCCAGTCTGGGGTAGTTATCAAGTTGAAGGTCAGCCTGAGCTATGTAGTGATTAGTACTTAGTTTCAAATAAAACAGTGGATGAACTAAAGGCATGGTTTAAATGGGTAGTGTACTAGCTGAGCAAGCAAGCCAAGCAGGAGTGAAGCCCTGAATTCAAACCCCAGTACCACCAAACATCATGATAATGATGATGATGATGATATTAATAAGAAGAACTGGGTGTTGTAGCTCAGTGATAGAAAGCTTACCTTACCTGGTATGTATAAGGCCATGGGTTTAATCTCTAGGACTGCACAGAAAGACAGTTTGGTACCAGTTAGGATTTCAAATACATTAAGTTATACAATAGAAGCTATTATTATCTAAACTAAAAAATGAGCTGATATTTGTTTTTTCTTAATTTAGATGTAATATGAGATACCTACCACTAAGGCAGGTATATATGCTGTTTTGAATGTCAAGATGTTAAAGTAGAAAGTAATTTTTGAGGGCAGGGGGAGGATGGGAAGGGATGGGAAAGGGAAACAAAAGGAGGAGGCTACAATGCTTGATAAGAAATGTACTCATTATCTTGCCCATGTAATTGTAACCCCTCTGTACAGTATTTTCACAATTAAAGAAAAAGAAAGTAATTTTTGAGTGTTTAATAGAAAATGAAGGAGACATATGGGGCATCAAAGTCACTTGAATGAGAGAGGGAGACTTGTGAACACTTAGTTCACCTGGTAGACAATATAATTGGCCTTAACATTAAGGACCTTGCACAAGAAAGGGCAAAATCACGGAAGAGGGTAGTAGATTTTGGAATGATCATTGGAAATGAAGATTATTGCACTTCAAGAGAAATAAACTTGTGTTGTTATAAATTAGATGTTATTGTTTTACCACTGACTTTCTAAAGAATTCTGTAATGTCTCATAGAATCTCAGTTATTTTATTAAAGAAATGAAATGGGCAATCATAAAAATATCCATTCTGAAATGCTTTGTAGAAATCAATTATTTTTAATGATTTATTTTTCTTTTGTAAATCAAAACATTTTGTTTGTAGAGCAGTCAGACAGGTTCTGATTTTTGTTAATCCTTATCGTTTTGTTCATGCACAGTTAGCCTTACAAGAAGAGAAGTTAAGACTAGAAGAGGAAGCTTCATACGCTGCACAGCGTGAAGCAGCCAGGGCAGCAAAGCAGCGAAAGCTCTTGGAGGTGAGGGGAAAAGACCCCAACACACACTAGAGTTGCTTTTCTCCTTATTTTCTCTGACAAATCCAAGTTGGGACTTTTTCCCCCTTAGAATCACTGGCCTCTTCTATATCAACATGTATTTATGCATAAATTCTTAGGTCTGTCAGTCCTGAACTGCTTGCAATCACTTAAAAGCACATGCTTGAAACTGAATGCTGTTTGATGGTGTCAGTTAGCAGAGCTCATTTTTGCTTATCCTAAAGTGACTTTTAATGCTTCAAATTGCAGTATTCTTTTGGAAAAAATAATTGTGCTTTTAGAGGGAAAACTTTTCAAAACTAGTCTTGAAATATAATTTAAATAATTCTTGAACTGCTAGAATTTCTTTTAGAATCAGATAAGCTATAATGCTTTCGCTTCATAGGGATACTGTTTCCTTTTATCTTTACTGCCTTGCCTTTGGGAGATTGAGACTGAGGTCTTGAGAAGTTTTGGCTTATTTTCAGGAAAGGCATCGGATTTACGGTATCTTACCGTGCTGTATGGGAATATGTCATTATTGCAGTGCCTGGAAATTGTAAATAACAGATACTTAACAAGCACTGGCTAAGTGTCACAAACTGAAGTATTTCACTTGTGTTTAATTCTCACAACATCTTAGGAGAAATGTGATATTTTCAATCCCTGTTTAATTGATGGGAAGGAAACTTAAGGAACAGATAGTTAAGTAACTTTCTTGAGAACCTACAGCTAATGCACGTAGAGCCAGAGTTTAGGCTCAAGAGGGCCTAGTCACTGTTCTACTTAGTATTTTCCTCTATGTCTTAATTGTGTGGACTTACTACTTTAGTTGAAGTAGTATAAGATCATGTCACATCCTAAAACTTAGAGGTACTGAAAAATCATATCTTTCACATTGTCATATAGTTTTTATGTGAACTGTGTCTTCTCTGTCTCACTTTCTCTTTTTGTGGAAATAGAGGGCTTCAGATGAAATTATATAAGTATTTCATTAAATTTTTAGTATATTCTAAAATAGTAAAAAAGTTAAAATGAAATTATACTTTCTGTGAAACTAAAGTATTTTGAAGGCATCTTATAGGCACTTGTTTTATAATCCCTACTGTGTCTGGAAGAACTAAAAGCATTCTATATACCATCTATTTGAATGATTTTCTAAGTTGAGTTTTCCTCTACTTAGTAAATGCTTCCCATAGAAACACATTTTCTATACAACATAAACTAACACACCAACATACAAACAAGTACCAGTTAATTTGCTTTTCATAGAAATAGAATCTGCTAGGTAGTAATAGAGCCATCTGCAATTTATAGATGAAGAAGCAGAAGAAAAAGGCCATATGATGAGGATACACACTAGTGACTCAAAGTCACAACTTCAACAGGGCTTCCTATCTGAATCTCACATAATGAGTGGACTTTACTAGATCTGAGCCAGAGGGAAATTGCTTGTTTAAAAGCTTTTTTTATGAAGATTCCATAATACTGTGAAAGTTCTAAGCACTTAAGGACTACACACAGATGATCTGAGAAAAATTCTACCCATAAGTAAGGATATAGAATTGATTAGTGATAAATTAAGGAAAAAGACTTCTACAGAATAACTTTAAATTTTTGTTTCTAGAAACTAGAAAAACAATACTTGCTGGCATTGCATGAGTGGTTTTTTAAAAATATGATTTTGCAGCAGAGTGATTTTGTATTACATTGTGTTTCCAAAGCAAGAAAGGCAGAGAGTGATGCAGCGATACCATCCTCCCAGCAACGGAGACTGTCAGAGGTAAAGAATGATTTTTCTTGTCCTTTTTATTTGTGATAGGAAATATTCTTTCCAAGGAGATGACTTCTCACTGTAGCATGTTTATGAATGTATTCATGTTTGCTTGTTCCTAAAATTAACTGCTTCTCTAGAGCTGGAAGTGTAGGGCAGTGGTAGAGTATGTGTATGAGGTCCTGGGTTTGATCCCCAGATCAAAACATATATAACATTGTTTCTCTTAAGATAATATTTGGAGCTGGATGCTGGTGGCTCATGCCTGTAATCCTAGCTATTCGTGAGGCTGAGATCTGAGGCTTGAGGTTCAAAGCCAGCCTGGGCAGCAAAATCTGTGAGACTCTTATCTTCAATTAATCACCAGAAAACTGGAAGTGGCACTGTGGCTCAAGTGGTAGAGCTCTCACCTAAAGCTGAAGAGCTGAGGGACAGCGCCCAGGCCCAGAGTTTAGACCCACGACCGGACCCAAAAAAAAAAAAAGAAAGAAAGAAAATGTAGATTATTTTCATTAGAGTATTCTCCTTGTATGGCTGAAGTACATTTGGGAAATTGGCCTTAAAAACCAAAGCATCCTCATTTAGTACCCATTCTATTGCATCTACTAATAAAGTTCACTTCCTCTTATTTGCAGTTCAGGACCAGAAGATGACTTTGAATCTTGTTTGAGAAATATGAAGTCACAGTATGAAGTTTTTCGAAGCAGTAGTAAGTCTTCTAAAATATTCTCTGGACATTTTCAGTTTGTTTTATGCCACATTAAGCAGGTAATTGGGAGATACTGGCTCTTTTTACCCTTCAGTTTATATTGCTAGATCATTTGTTACTTACTGGTTGCTAATTGCATTCTACCTCTTCTTTATTTTTGCTGGTCTTAGAGTAGAGCTCATGGCCTGGATGCTGTCCTTGGGTTTTTTTGTTTTTTTGTTTTTTGTTTTTTCACCAAAGATAGTGCTCTATCTCTTGAGCCACAGCCTCACTTTTTGGTGGTTAAGTGGAGATAACAGTCTCTCAGATTTATCTGCCTGAGCTGGCTTTGAACTGTGATCCTCAGATCTCAGCCTCCTGAATAGCTAGGATTACAGGCGTGAGCCACCAGCACCCCACTTCATCTTTCCTTTTTCAGAAGGAGTTGGAGTAGAGCAAAATCTCAGGCTATTCTGTGTATCAACATAGGGAATCCAAGTACTGCTTTTACAATTTTTATTCCTTTACAAATTGATCTACAAAATTAATTAAGATTAAAATGATTATTTCAAAAGTCAAAACCTTTATATGTATATGGAGTCCTTTTGAAAGTAGGCTGCCTTTTTATGTATTTTATCTTTTAGTTTTGTTTCTTGTGTTCCTTTATGATTAACTATTAGAAACATCTTGAGTTCATCTTATTTGAAAACCTTATAGTAATTTAATTTGTGTGATGGTTGGTTTAGATAGCCAAAAAAAAGAAAGATGTCCTACTTTGTAGTAGATATTTAAACAGTGTAACAATTCCAACAATGGTTTCTTTTGAAGATTAAAATAATAGTAATGTTTAGAGAGAGACATCATTGCAAAAGAAAATGACGTGGTAAAAGAGCACAGGTGATAACATTTGATTGTGTTGGGTGTATATTTTAGGGCTCTCATCAGATGCCACAGTGTTGACACCAAATACAGAAAGTAGCTGTGACTTAATGACCAAAACTAAATCAACTAGTGGGAACGATGACAGCACATCCTTGGATCTAGAGTGGGAAGATGAAGAAGGTATTTTCTAATTGACAATCTTACTGAGAAGTTAAGTTTATTCTGTGTTGATTCATATAAATCTTCTTACTCTATATTCTACATCCTTTAAACTGAATGATGCAAGGCCTTGAAAAAGTATGATATTTATGAAGTTGGTCAGTTTTCATGTTTCTTGAGATTGGGGAAAAAAATGTTCATTTCTGTAAGCTTTACTCTAGCCCATGAAATTACCTGGGTACAAAGTAAAATATTAGTGCCCCTTGTGGGACTTTAAAAGCAAAAATAAGTTAGCTTTTGGTTTACTCCAAATTAGATATCTAATTGTTTCTTTGGTACAACAAAAGCTGTTGCTCAGGTATGAATTTCATCTTTGCCTTGCATTTCTTCCAAGCTATAGTATTTTATTTAATCTCAGCCAAAGTTTGTCTATTGTAAACAGGGGAGAATAATCCTACCCTAAGGGAATTTTTTAATTTAAAAATCTAAAAAT
Source organism: Dipodomys merriami (assembly GCF_024711535.1). NCBI lineage: Eukaryota > Metazoa > Chordata > Mammalia > Rodentia > Heteromyidae > Dipodomys > Dipodomys merriami. The sequence continues at coordinate 26,117,355 of NW_027202826.1, forward strand.
TGCTTAGCACATAGGCAATCATGAAGTATTTGAGTAGAGTTGGGAATATAGCTTGGTGATAGAGGACTTGGCTAGTGTGCAAGAGACCCTAGGCTTGCTCTTTAGCACTGCAGAAAACAAAAGAAGGAAGAGGGAAAGAAAGATATAAGTACTTGAAAAACAAGTGAATATTTTGCAGATTAAATACATGAAACAGTATGGGGTATGACACATACATTGAGTACTCAGAATTGTAGCTCCAATATTGTGTCTCATTGAATAAGCCTAAGTTTTAATGTCATGTTAAGAAATAGGCAATCTAAGAAAGACTCAAGTATAAAATACAGAATTTTAAGAAAAATAAGTATATCATAGAATTTTGAGTTGGAATAGACCTTAAGTAGTCTCTACTCTTGCTCATTTGTTTTGTCAGTAATATAACAGACACAGAAAACTTGAATAACTTTATCAAAAATTACATTAATTATCCTCGATCTTCTCAGTTAAATACCATTCCCCAGTCCTGTACTTCCGTTTGTGCATGTTTGGATCCAGTCATCAGAGTTGAAACTTATCTTCATGCTAGGATCTTGTGCAAATCTTCTATAATCACTGCTTTTCTCATCCATATTGCATGATACATATTTATAGGTAATATGACTTCCTAGACTGTTGGTCACGTTATTAGCAGAATCCATAGAAATTTGCTGATTATGTACAATCCAGCTTCCTTTAGACATAAATCCACAGAATTTTACTATCTGGCTGATACCTTTATATTGTCTCTTATCTAAAAAAATTTGCTTTTCTGGGTTGAATCTTTGTAATTATTTTTTCAAGAGTAACAGAAACCAGTAATCCAGGCATTTGGGGTTTTTTTTGTTGTTGTTGTTTACTGTGGTATTCGATTCATTAGGGTGAGAAAAAAAAGTCATATAATTACTCTCACAATCTCTTTGGCAATCCTAGATTTTAGTAATTTTGATAATAAGCCAAAATCAAATCTTTTTTTTTTTATTGTGAAAATACCGGGTTACAATTACATGGGCAAGATAATGAGCACATTTCTTATCAAGCATTGTTGCCTCCTCCTTTGTTTCCCCTTCCCATCCCTTCCCATCTCCCACCCTTCCACCCCTCTCACCCCCATCCCTGGCCAAAGTTGTAAAGTTCGTTTTTCGACATAATGACTTGTGCATCTCATTGTTGCAATGGGTCCACCTGTATCCCTATTTAAATGACCAAAATCAAATCTTATAAATTGAAATTATAAATGGAAACTTCTCTCCCCTCCTTCTGCTAATATAATGACATTGTTTTGTTTTTTCTTCCAATTATTTTTCTTGCCAATTATTTCTGCTCAAAATTAGACCCAGAGCAGTTTCTTCTAGAAATATCTGTGCTGTTGCGGTAGTTAGAATACTAGAGAACACAAAATTTGGAATAAGACAGACAATTCAAAGTGATTCAGGGCTCAGGTGTTAGTCAGAAGAGACTTGCTAAGCATGCACAAAGCCCTACATTCCATCTCTAGCATTGAAAATAAATTTCTACTCCACCACTTTGTAGCTATGTGACCATATATAAATCACTTACCTTTCTTCCCCAGTTTCCTTATCTTTAAAATGGAGTCAATTCTAGGACTGTTTTTAACTTCACAGCATTGTCAAGGACTTAATGGATATGGATATATTGGAAGTGCATGCAATAGTAATAGGAACCAGGAAGTATGGGCAAGTGTGTGCTTTTGTCACTCTCTTTGTAGTGATTGTCATTCTTTGGGGAATGCAGTTGTTATATTATCATATAGGTAGGAAAGGACCCCGGCAGAGACATTGACTTAGCCATGTAAGACTAAAAGCAGTTGAAGACCAACATCCATTCTATTTGACTTGTGACTCCAGAAATTTCATCTTCAGATGATCGATTTTGCATCAGAACCACCCTTTGGTGAGCGTTAGCTTCTGAGCTAAAGCATCCATCAGCATTAGACTCTACAACTTTTCCTTCAGAAGGCCTCCCCAGACCTGACTCTTTAATTCACAAATCAAACCCAGTAAAACAATAGCAATAACAACAATATAAATGGGCAAGTTTTTAACAGAGCTTTTTGTCTTTGATTCTTATTTTCTTTTTTTAATATGTTTTTTATTGTATAAACACTATACAGAGGGGTCATTGATGCTTATTTTCTTAAACACTTTGTTCAAATTGTAGGAATGAATAGAATGCTTCCAATGAGAGAACGTTCCCGAACAGAGGAAGACATTCTCCGAGCTGCACTCAAGTATAGCAGCAAAAAGACTGGAAGCAATCCTACATCAGCCTCTGACGATTCCAACGGACTAGAGTGGGAGAATGACTTTGTTAGTGCCGAAATGGATGATAATGGCAATTCTGAGTATTCTGGATTTGTGAATCCTGTATTGGAACTGTCTGATTCCGGCATAAAGCAGTCAGATGCAGATCAGCAGATTCGATAGGATAAAATCATATGATCCTATTTATGTTATGACCAAATGTTAAAAACCATCTGGAATGTATAAATGGTGTGCTCAGCCTTGTAAGGCAGAAGTACGAAACCATGTTGTACATGCTTATTTTATTAGAGAAGAATAGGGATGATAAGGTAGACCTGAAATGCTTCAGAATTAAGTGCAATTTTATCATCTGCCTTCTGCTTTTCAAGACCAGTTTAATGGGTCTGTCATGTTATTAATTAAATTAATTTTAACTCTTTATAGCACTACTGGTTTACTCTTGTATATTTACATATTTTAAAAATCTTCATTTTGTTTTGAATGTTTTACTGCTGAGCCTATATCATTATTTTATAACTATGAAAATGTTAAAAAGTACTTTTGGTTAACTCTCAAATATGACAGGGGCACAGGATAGCTAGTCAAGTTCTTAGAATAATCTTCCCTTTTCCTGCTTTATTCACTTCTGTGACTTCTTTGTGTTTTGTTATGTAATAGCACAGTTAATCTGGATAAACGAAGAAATGCTCAAGTATCAGTTTCTTTCCATGCCTGTTACTTAATCCCAGTGTGAAGATGTTGATTCAATCTTATCAAAAGATAATATAAAACAGGCTCTCAGACTAAACGTTGTAACTGGGTGATGATGACAAATAGTATTTGAAAATATATGGATTTAGGTTTTTCTTTTTACATGCCACTATATTGACTTTTAATTGATTTCTTAAGTTTTTAGCTGTCATTATTTTAAGTTATATACTTCCAGTGAATGATCTTAGAAAGATTTTATACAGAACATATCTGAATGATTTAAGAAAGGAAAACGTTAAAAGGTAATACGGGTATTTAAAAATAAAATCCTTTCTGGTATGAAAGGTTCCATTGATTTTATTACGTTTTCCTTTGCCTCGTAGTACAAGGTGCTTTCCTGGGATGGAATTAAGTATGTCTATATATATATGTATGTGTGTGTGTGTATGTGTGTGTGTGTGTGTATATATATATATATATATATATATATATATATATATATATATATACACGCATATATGTGTGTGTGTGTGTGTATATATATATATATAAAAACTGCATTTTGTGATGGACAGTTAACTTTCTTAGAGTTTATGTATCAGTATAAAAGCCCAAGCCTGTAAAGCTTTCCTTGATTTAGCCAAGAATTGAGTGTGATTTTTAGCAAGCAAACTGTTCAGGGGTTTTCCTTAGTATCTTTTTCTTTCCTTCTCTTGCAACAATGACAGTGCATGTTCTCAAACCATAGGAAGGTCCAGATCTAATAGCAACTTCAAGTTCGTGCTATATTTAGGAAAAATCATGTGGCCCTTTCACTATTTGAACTGCTAGGCAATGACAACTATAGGTTTTTTTGTCCATTTTAAATTTCATATAATCAAAAACAACACTTCAGTATGTAAATATGACACATTAGGTAATGCTGTTATTTATATCTGTCTTAACCTAATTTAAATTGTTGCTATGTCATTGGAAATATTCTAAAGGTACTCTATATTCAAATTGCCTGTGTTACTGCTTTGTAAAGTTTATATACATCAGATGTATATTTTTGGTTTGGCATAAGTTACTCTTGTAATTTTCTTGGCTTTTTGTTCATAAGGAATTTTCTGAAGGAATGGTAACTTCTCAAGGATTGTGAATAAATACATTTTTACATTTAAAAGATATACATTGTTTGATAATAGAGATGCAGATACCATGATTCCTGACTTACACTTATTAAATCTTACAAGTGAATAAGGAAAGAAAGATAGAACTGAGCCTGAAAGTGTGTTTTAAGAAAAAGATTAATGTTTTGCCTTATGTTTATTTAAAAAAATAGATATTGTTTAGTGTTCATCAAACACTAGAAAATTGGCTTGATAAAGTAAGGTGTTGGGGACCCTAGCGGTAAAGAATACAGTATCTGCTTTTTACTTACCATTGTAATGAGAGACATAGTAAATAATAAGAAAATCACAGGTATGAAATGCATATATAGTGACAGGCAGAGGTGACTGGGGCCAAGTGACTATTCTTGATAGATCATGAAGATCACCTCCAAGGAGATATTGAAGCGGATGCCTAATTATCAGGCAGGAACTAGCCAGGTTTAAAAATAAAAGGGGGCAGAGGGTGAGGGCGGAGATTGTAAGCAAAGATCTTGCTGCAATTACAAAGCTCCTGAAGAGGGAAAGAATTAGGTATGTACAAGACCTCTGACTAAGGCATCATGATGAAGGGGAATCACACAATACCATCTTGGGAGGGGTCAGGTCAGTTTATGCGAAGCCATGTAGCATATTTTAAGAGTGAATTTTATTTGATGCACTAGGCCCTTGACAGTTACTGCAAGTTAGGATAGTGGTGACCAGATTTGCATTTTCAAAAGAATTGCTCTACCTTCTAAAAGAGATTGTATTCAAAGGACCTAAGAGTAGATGTAGAGTACTCCCAATGTGACACATATGGCTCAGGTCCAAAATGGCTGCATTCACACAGAGAAGATGCAACAGTAGAATCAAGGTGTTTCTGGTGAGTGAGACAAAAGAGCAGGAGAGTCAGGTGACTTGCTCATCACACACAGTCTATGCAGTCAGCACTCACCAGCACTGAAGCAAGCCTTGACAGCCCTGAGATCCCTTGTGGAGTGTGGCAAGACAGAGGAACTGTTGTGGGACCATGAACATCTGCCTCCCTTTCTCACAGAAGGCTGCCATGATCTCCACAGTTCCTGTGAGACTTGGAACTTCATGCCCCCAGATAACAGGCTGTAAAGCTGCTCACCCTGGCTCCACAGTGACAGCCACACTACGCTGTGCTTCCCTGGTCTGTCACCAGTGCTGCTTGGTTCAGTGTCATGCCAGCTTAGGGGCATCCTTGAGGGCTGAGGAGGTAGAGAACTCACTGTATGTGCCTTTGTTTTTGCCACTGGTATAAGCAATAAACTAGACTTGTGCATCAAAGCCCTGGAGGAATACACAGTTAATCCTTTTTCAGAAAGGAAAAAAGTCAGGATACATGGCAAAAGGAAAATAAACCAGTCCTTAATGATTCACAGCCCAGCTCAACACTAGACTGTAGAAAGTGGGTCAGTGCTGGGGGAGGGTGAATCCAGTCTTTTTTTTTTGTTGGCCATGGGGCTTGAACTCGGGGCCTGGGCACTGTCTCTCAGGTCTTCAGCTCAAGGCTAGCACTCTACCACTTGAACCACAGGACCCCTTCTCGCTTTCTAAGTGGTTTAATGGAGATAAGAGTCTCACACGGTCTTTCCTGCCAGGGCTGGCTTTCAACTGAGATCCTCAGCTCTCAGTCTCCTGAGTAGCTAGGATTACAGGTGTGAGCCACCGGCCCCCAGCCCGAGTCCAGCCTTAAGTCTGCCACATTCCCTCTTCCTGTTCTATAAGATATCTCAGTTTGGGCTGGGAAGTTGGCTCAGTGGTAGAGCGCTTGCCTTGCATGCATGAGGCCCTAGGTTTGATTCCTCAGCACCACATAAATTTAAAAAAAAAAAAAAAAGCCAGAAGTGGCGCTGTGGCTCAAGTGGTAGACCACTAGCCTTGAGCTGAAGAGCTGAGGGACAGTGCCCAGGCCGAGTTCAGGCCCCACGACTACACCAAAAAAAAAGATACCTCAGTTTCCCTCTAACAGCCAGTTCCTCTGTCTGGATAGCTCTGCCAAAGCTTTTATACTCTGTAAATCAGTACAATACTATTACTAACCTATTGATCCATTATTGCCTTATTAGAATCAAGCTTAGGGGAAAGCATTTCTGTTCTTCGGAGAATAGTGCTAAGTTACTTCTTAACAGCCCAGTCTCTCCTTTATCAGACTGCTAAGAGAATAACAAAAAAGTAGAATTTAACTGAATAGTCTCAACTTGAACAAAGGCTCTGCAGGATATCCATTAGAAGAAAGGATGAGCTATTTTGTATGAACTTGAGGGTTTGTGTGTGTGTGTGTGTGTGTGTGTGTGTGTGTGTGTGTGTGTGTGTGTGTGTGTGACCCTAAATACCACCTGCTGTTTGAGTTCCATGACAATAATACAGGAATTCCTTAAAATTAAAACTTTGTAATTTAGCAACTCATTCGTCTGCCTCAAAAGGTAAGAGACAAGTGATAATGTCACCCAAAGCAAAGTGTGACATTACATTACAGTAATTGCAGCTTAGTAATTTACAACAATATATTTAGCATCTTGAAACACTGTAGGGGAAAAGTCAAACAGCTCTCACTGTACTAAAACCAAGCCAATGAACTTGTTTTTTTTCTAGAGGTGCCTTCAGCTTCCCAGCTTCTAAATGTGCAACGCACATTTTCCAGCTTCCGTACCACTGCTGCTTTCATTGGCTGGTGGCCTCCACCTTCAAAGCCCCACCTCAGCAAATCAAGTTCTCCTACTTCATCATGCTGGCATCTTGTTTTGCCCTTCTTAACCTTTGTGGGCCCTGTAATTAATTAGGTCCAGAATAATCCAAGAAGATCATGCTAGTTAAAGTCAATTAATGAGTGACCTATTTCCATCTTCAATCTTGATTGCTCTTTGCTATGGGACAACAAACTTCTAAGTTCTGTTGCTTAGTGCATGGACACTTGAACATCTTTGGACAGACCATAACTGCCCACCATGGAAGTAAACAGAAAATGAAACCATGGGAACTGAAGTAGTCATCAAGCCATTTTGAATAGAGGCAAGTAGTTGTCTCCATAGTAACAAGCCCAGCTGAAAGAAGATAGAGCTGAAGTATTTGACATCACATTCTTCAGGCCAGGAGTGATGGATAATCAAGATCAAGATTTACTAGGATTAACATTCCTATGATCACAGGCTGAAAAGTTCATAATTATTTTAGCACTAGGAACCAGGGGGTTTAGACCTATAACCTTAGCTACACAGGAGGCTGAGAGCTGGAGGATCATGTTTCAAACCCAGCTCTAGCAGAAGAACCACTAGACTCCATCTTTAAATAATCAGCAAAAAGCCAGACTAGAAGCATGGCTCAAGTAGTATAGTACCAGACAAGCAAACAAAAAGCCCCCAGTTCAAACCCTAGTACTGTCAAAGAAAAAAAAAAGGTATTTTAGGAAGGCTTTTCTAGGAATATGGTTACATTAAGGCGGTTGTGATAGTACACAGATGTAATCTGTAATCCCAACACAAAGAAAGCCGAGGCAAGATGTCAAGTTCAGTACCAGCCTGGGCTAAATACTGAGACTCTATCTCCTAAACAATACAAACAAAATAGAAATTGATTACCTTTTGAAACAAATTTCAAAATAGAAATGTATTACATTTTGTTTTCACAAAATAAACCTTTTATAGTGGTAATTTCACTTATCTAGAGAATTATACAAGTTGCCTCACTTCCTGGGAATGCTAGACTTATATAACTGAATGGTTATCATTCTTATTAATATAACATTCACTTTAACTTATTGTAGAGTTGAATGAGAATCTTTAAATACAGACACTTAATTTGATGCTAAAATTTTAGAAATATGTAATTTCCTTTAAAAGTCACCTAGAAACAATGCTTTTTCTTCTCTAGAAAAACAATTTTAAGTAAGTTTTTTATTGTGAAAATACTGTACAGGGGGGTTACAATTACATGAGCAAGGTAATGAGTACATTTCTTATTAAGCATTGTTGCCTCCTGCTTTGTTTTTCCCCTACCCTCCCTTCCCTCCCATCTCCACAACTATACTCCCCCCTCCCCCACACCTAAATTGTAAAGTTCATTAGAAAAACAATTTTTTAATGGTAAGGGAAATAATCTTTGATTTTATTATGTGTACAGATGCTATTAAAATTTGAACATGAGAAATTTAAAAATTGTATAAAATACACAAAAATCACAATTTGAATTTGGTAGATATATATATATATACATATACACATATATGTTTCATAAGCAGGATGGTTCTTTACAAAATGTCTATATTTATGAAGTGCTGAAATAGAGAACAGTCATTTTAGGAATAAATAGTCCACAGAAAGAAATGCAAATCTTTCTTGAGTAATAACTGTAAGTAAGCCACAGGGTATGCACACAGTACCCCAGTACTCTACTACTCTGCTGCAATTACACAGTACTGTGATTCTAACAAGTTCTAACAAGCTGCAGACACGCTGACTCCCTGCCTGAAGCCTTTGCCTTGAAAATGAATGACGACAGAAAAGAAAATGATCCAACTTAGAGACAGTTCCTTACAAAAGCAAAACACAGGGCTTCAATCAAGCAGAAAACCGAACACAGTCTCGTCACCTAGGTTATCTTTAGACCTGAACCCTTGCAGGTGTATGCTTAATTCTTCACAGGCTCAGGAATGCCACAGTTCACTCCACCGCTTACCATCTTATGTACGGTCTTTCAAAGGTTAATAATACTAAATCCCAAACAACAGCATAGCTGAACTCTGAAGGGTAGAAAATCTACCAAGCATTTATAGCCATAGCACCCTACCCTCTTCTTATGCCTGTATCCACAGTTCATTTTCATCCATCTCTGTAGGTGATGCACTTTGCATGGAAAAAGACGAATAACTCCCATCCTCAGGTATGGGATTCTGTGTTGGCCAGTTGTTTTCTTGCAAGAGTGGTCTTGGAGACAAAATAAACTGAGTCTCAAAATAGTCTACAGACTCTCCATCTTCCTTCTCCAGTAGGAACTGATACTCACCAAATCGGACCATGCACCTGTACGGCAGATCTATCTTATTGAGGTAGCCCAGTTCCTGGCTGTCCACCATCAGGCTGGTCCGCCTACTCATATTTTTTATTTCAAAAGAGAGGATTGAGCTGTTGAATTGTTTAAATACCTGCAAAGAGAACTGGACTCGGGAAACCTGTCTGTCCAGGAAAGTATACTGACAGATACTGGAATTTCGTCCAACCTTCACCACTTGGCTAGAGGGGAGTTTCTCTCTGTTGTAAAACTTTATTGATTTAAATATTCCACCATTCTGGCCAGGATGGTAAACAGTCATCCGGAGACAAGTTAATGTCTCTTCTGTGTCAGCATCTTCAAAATTAGACATGGTGAGCTCAGCCTGCAACAATGAAATCACCAAATTAGCTAGCATGTGTGGAGAACTTTTTTTCTTTTTCCTTTTTTTTTTTTTTTTTTCAGTCATAGGGCTTGAACTCTGGGCCTGGATGCTGTCCCTCAGCTCTTCAGCTCACGGTGACCTCTCTACCACTTGAACTACAGCACCACTTCTGGTTTCTGGTGGCTAAAAAGAGTCCATGAGTTAAGAGTCTCATGGATTTTCCTGCCTAGGCTGGCTTTGAAACCATGATCCTCAGATCTCAGTCTCCTGAGTAGCTAGGATTGCAGGCATGAGCCACCAGCATCAGGCTTTTATTTTTCTTTTTGTGTTAGTACTAGGGCTTGAACTCAGGGCCTCAGCACTGTCCCTTACCTTTTTCACTCAAGGCTGGTGCTATACTACTTGAGCCACTTATACCCTTTTGCTGGTTAATTGGAGATAAGAAGAAAATATCTCTTGTTTGCTGGGGCTGGCTTCAAACCTGGATCCTAACATTTCATTCTCCTGAATAACTAGGATTACAGGAAACACAGGTACCCTGCAGTATGTGAAATTTTATTCTAATCTCTTTTCCTATCCATTTACATTTCCATTTCTGGTTTAACTACATGTCCATACACATAATCTTAAGAATGACAAGGAATGATTATTAACAGTAAAAGCATGTAAAGTTAGCATCAAACAGCCTGTTCTTTCTCATTTAACAGAATAATCTGAGCTCAAACAAAATATGGTCATTATACTTTAAAAAGGAAGTCAGCAAAATAAATAATTTCTGGTTGGAATCCTATCAGAAGACATATGTGAAAAGAAAATATTGATTATTGTTTCACAACAAGATGATTATTATAAATAGTGAAACATGGTTCAAAAGGAAATTCAAATGTCATAAACAGATTTATTGCAACTTTTTTTTTTTTTTGTCGGTCGTGGGGCTTGAACTCCGGGCCTGGATGCTGTCCCTCAGCTCTTCAGCTCAAGGCGAGCGCTCTACCATTTGAGCTACAGCGCCACTTCTGGTTTTCTGGTGGTTTATTGGAGATAGGAGTCTCACGGTCTTTCCTGCCCGGGCTGGCTTTGAACTGCGATCCTCAGATCTCAGCCTCCTGAGTAGCTAGGATTACAGGCGTGAGCCACTAGCGCCCGGCTATTGCAACTTTTTATCCTTACATCCTAACCTCAGTTTCTAGTAAGTAAATGAATCAAAAGTGTAAATGCTTCAAACAGTTCATGTATTCTATAGTTAAAAAATTTATTTTTAAGTGAAAAAGGCTGAGTTCAAGTCCCAATATTGGTGTGCTTACGTGCATGCACACATGCACAAACTTCAAAATTCAAGCATTATTTTTTTAAAAATCTAATAAGGTAGTTCTAAACATCACAGTGTACATTAGTGCTGCAATTATTTTTTATGATCAATGATTCCTAGTGACTGGCTGAAAAAACGACCCTGAACCACAAGTATCATCATCCAACTGCTGCTAACCACATCCTTAGAGGCCTCGGTCCTGAGGCCCCACGCTTTACCACCTGTCCCCTTGCTAATCACTGGAATATGTATATTAGTGCAACAAGAAAAGTTATTTTGACATAAAACTGCCACTTACTAACTAAATATGTTTTTTCAAAATTCAAACAGTAAAAAAGACCTAAAAATGTCTCATAGTCCACTCTAATTCTTTTGTCTTCCTTCCTCACCTTCACCTCCCAAGTGCTGGGATTATAGCTATGAAAACCACACCCAGATTAAAAAGTTGCTTGTGATCTTATAGTGACTTTCTCAAAATTGTGTTGACACACATGTACACTTACTTTTCCACAGGGAGACACAGGCAAGCGGTTCCAGCAATGGTGGAGTGGGCTGAGGTGTTGACCCAAAACCCTGTGATGATCCCCCCTTGGTCTGATCATACTGTAGACCACCTCAGAAAAGCTAGCTTGTCTCCATGACAAGTATGACTCAGAAGGAAACTGCTGCTGGACCAGCTACAGACTGGTCTTGCTTTGGATATCTGGATCCTCTTTTTAGACTATCTGACAAAGTTAAATTCATCGTGGAAACGAAGTAGTTCTCAACTGAAAACATGCATGCATTATCATATCAGATGCTTTGTTGATCTGAGATATTTCTTGCATTTTGCCCTGGCTGACCTTAAACTAAAATCCTCTTGATCCATCCTATCCATCAAAGTAGCTCAGATTACAAATTCTGATTCCGTGAAGATGGAATTGATTCATCATTCTGAGCCCTCCACGAACCTCCAGTGGATGGCCCTCTGCACTAGTCAGGGGAACATTTATTGAATGGAAAGGGACAATTCTACTTTACACCCACAACTCACTGGTGCTGACATTATCTCTATTATAAAGAGAAGGAAATTAAAGAGTAATCAAAGCTGTCTTAAAAGATACATAGTGCTGGGTGCTGGTGGCTCACACCTGTAAGCCTAGCTTCTCAGGAGGCTGAGATCCTGAGGACCATGACTCAAAGCCAGCTTGGGCAGAAAAGTCCATGTGATTCTTATCTCCAATGAACCAGCAAAAAAAAAAACCAGAAGTGGAGCTGTGGCTCCACCAAAGCTCAAGGGCAATACCCAGGCCCTGAATTCAAACCCCAGGACCTTCCCTTATTCCTCCCCCCCCCCCTCTCTCTCTCTCTCTCTCTCTCTCTCACACACACACACACACACACACACACACACACACGATGCAGAGTTGATAAGGATGAAGACTGTTTAACCAATTAATGTAGTGCCAGAGTTCATGTCGATGTTTCCTTAAATAAATGCCAACAGATATATAAATGCTAAGATTGAGAAATACTTGCAACTCGCATGTTGCTGTTCTGACACACAGGAACCATAGAAAACTACGGAGACACACATGGCTCAGCTGTCACTACTTGTGATACTGTTTTTCCTTGAGCTCCGCCCGAAGCATCATAGAGGTTCTACGCAGAGGATTACATTCTAGAGTCAGATTGTTCACAAAGTTCACTTTGTTCTATATCTAAGAACGAGAGCCATGGCGCACGCCACAGCACGATTCTAGCGTTTTTGAAGCTGCTCATTTTGAACTGTTTTGGTAGTTAAGGATATTTCTAATAAGATACGGATTGGAGTTTAATCTAAAGACTAGGACTTGAAGAGAACAAGGCCCTAATCCCCCAAGGTGGGGAGGGGCTGAGGCAAATGGCTCCCAAAGGGCAGAGAGAAGAAAGTCAAGCAGCCACCACCAGCCAGCCATCTGAGAGGGCAACTTCTGGTGACAGCCTCGAAGCGAACTGGTGCAAGGCTTCTTCGGTGCCCAGCCATGGCAAGTGCTTGAGAATGGGGTGCCCCCTAGAGAAGGAAAGGACCCCAAGGCCATCATCTGCGGGGGCTCCTATTTTGGCCACAGACAACAGCAATCTGTGTACACCCCACTGGGTTACGGATGGCATAGGTCAGACTGTAGGAGAAGTCAGAACAAACAAGCAAACCCCCTTTGAGGAGGAGCTTAATCTCCATAGACCCCTCTGGATGACCAAAAGTAACGATATGCCAACTACTATGGACCCCCAGTCCTCACCTGGGGCTCCTATCTCTGACACAAAGGATTATCTGTGCAGACCACTCTTTATGACCAATAATGGCGATTTTCCAACCACCCCGTGCCCGCCAGCCTTGGACAATACGGCCCTCAGGAAGACAGCTTCGGGTGTTCTCATGTCTTCTTTGAAGAAGCGGGATGTGCACAAAGCCCTTGTAATGACTAACCTCCGCCTTCGGAACTTAAAACATGAAATCCTGCAGGGCCAAGCCGTTGCATCACAGGGGACTGAGTGTAAATCATCCATAGAGGACATTAAGCCCCTCAGAACCCCACAGAACAAGAAAGAGCATGCTACCATGGGCCCCAAAAAAGATGTCCAAACCCCTGAATTCTCAGCTTCAGCAGTGAATATCTCAACTGATGACCTGACTGCTGGATTCCAGCCCTCCAGTGCCAAATCTAGTCTGTCCGTACCAGCCCTTGACAGCCCTGCTTTGACCATCAAGCGCATCGTAAACACCTTTAGTGGCCACATAATCGAGGGCCGACTCACTGATAACCTGGCTGCCAGGAAATGCTCATCAGCCAATGGGATTAAGCCAGGCAAGAGCAAGGTGGCATTGAAGACGGACAAGACTGTGCAATGTGACTTGCGAACACTGACAGCAAAGAAAACGAACCTCTTCCGGGCCTCCTTGAACACCAAGGAGAAGTATAAAAAAAAGAGCTGTCCATTCATGGACAACTATGATGAATTCAAAGCGAGATATCATTCTACAAACAAAGAAGTAAAACAGCGAAGCAAGTCCTCGAATGCACAACTCCTGGGGGAACAAGGTTGTAAACTTTTAAACTGTCTATTGACCAAAAAGACAGTGAATTCTAAAAGAGTTTTGGGCACCATGGTTAGAAACACGACAAAGGTTAGTGCCTCTGCAGATGACGCTCCACTGGGCAGGTCTCGCTCAAAGCTCACGAAGAGAGTCAGGTTTGACCTGAGCTCCCCAAGAACAGAAGCCCCAACCACTAAACACCTGGTGGCTAGGGAAGCAGGCAACAAGCTTAAATGGTGCGAGGCTGCCTGTCCCACCGATATTGTCCTCAAAACCTCAAACCTCCAAAAAGTAAGGGGAGGAGCCACAAGATCCCAGGCTGCCAAATCTACTTTGGTAGTGGAAGATTTAAACACAGATGGAACCACCTTGCTCAGCAAGAACATGCAAGAAACTAAGAGCCCCCAATTAACTGAGGCCACCACATCTGTTGACATCCAGGCTGCTGGAACTCATTCAGCAGGGGTCACCGACCAAACTGAGGCCACGGAGAGCATGAAGATCACGGATCAAACAATTTGCCTCCCGAACATAGCAAGCCAACCCGCTGAACTCCTACCTGCTCGGGCTAAGCTTGCCAGGCCGTTAATACTCACCAAAAACATCTTTCTCACCATCCACCCTCTGCGCCAAACCAATGGACTTTTGACTGACAAGGAGAATCTGAAAACCAAAGAAACTAAACTGTACAAGGATGACTCGACCACAAAAACAGTGCAGCAAACCCTGCGCCTTGGACGAGTTATACTCTTACCAGCCAGGGTTAACCCAGCAGAACTGAAAGAGCAAAGGGCTGCTCTGGACAGCAATGAGACCATCTGTGATCTTGGAATCATAGGCACCAATCTCAGTCTTGCTAATCCGCAAGTGGAAAAACTGCAAGAATTTCCTAAACGTGGATGCAGCCGAGGTAAATGTCCAACGCCTCACAGCGGTACACAGGCTGTAGCACATTGCCTTGAGTGAGCACACAGCATTCATGCGAGTGCATGGAGTAGAAGGCCATACTTTCTGAGTGCTCCACAGGCCATACACAATTACACAATTTCCTCTCTTAGAGAGGAAAACAAAAGCTCCAAACAACAGAAATTGCCCAAATTAAAAGATAACTTGGAAGATAAGGAGAAGCATCAAGAAAAATAGCTATTCAAGAAAAAAAAACCAATCTGTTATGAACAGTTGCAATTAAACAGGAAGCAGCTACATGAAGAAACTTTGTAAAGGACCCTAAAACAGCCCTTCTGGAACATTCCGTCATAAATGCCAAACACTGAAGATGACCAGTCATTTGTGAGACTTAGTACCCTAGCCAGGGAATATAACCCAATGTTTCAGCCATGATCCTGCAGGTGAAAATACGATCCATTTTATGTGTTCCAGAAATTATAAGTGATCAAAAACTTAAATATAAACTGCCACTTTATTTATGTATAAACATGTGTATCAAAAATTAGGCTAGAAACAATCCTTCAATGTGACCTTGGATCCAGCATTAAAATTTTTAGTGAACTATCTAGTTGTTTTTTTATTTTAACAATTTCAAGAAATTGCAAAACATGCCTAACTAAAAAATACTTTTTAAGAAAATTACCAAATTTTCACCAAATTACTTGATAAAAAAAAAAGTCTCTAGTATTTACTGAGGAATGTAAATTTACATTCTTTGGAAATATGTGTTATTGCTTAAAATATACTAATAAAAGAATTAAAAATACTGAAACAGAAATAGTCTGGACTTATGTATTGTTCCATTAATAATACATATGGGCAGCCAGGTGCCCATGGCTCATACCTGTAATGCTAGCTATTCAGGAGGCCAGTACTAATTAGGGGTTTACTGCTCAATAATCTTCAATGAGGTCACTTCTGTGTGCCATCTTTACTAAATACTGTCATTAAGACTATGCTAGGTAAAGAAAACAACAAAAAAGAGTTGGGGACTTAGCTCAGAGGAAGAGCACTGGCCTGGCTCAAAGTGCTAGGCCTTGAGTTCAGTCCTCAGCTCTGAAACAAAACAAAGAAAAAAAAACAACATTCCCCTTCTATGCTTGCTGAGATTTACCCTGGAAATACCACCTTTTGTCTATTTTGCAAAGTTATGCTGTAAGCCTTTGGAAAGAGAACTGATGGTCCATCCCTGTACACCTGTTGCTCTAGCAACATGAGTGTCAACAAGAACGAAAACCCAAGTGATGTGAGCAGAAGAGATACAGAAAAAGCCACTATTTCATTTCACTTTTCCTTTTTTCCCATCATAACTTCAGTCTGGGTCCAAGAAGAAAGGGTCAAAGACAGATACATAGAGGATATATAAGTTGAATAAGAAAGTCTAGTCTTTCTTGAGATTTGGGGGGAGATTTGTTACTGCGCTCTAAAGTAATCTGACCTGACAAATGCATTCCTCTGTTTTAGGAAGGTATGAAACACAGCAGACTAACCTAAGAGGTATTTGCTATCAAGTGTTTCTCAGCCTTATGACTTGGTTATCCGTGGTTCACAGCTGTAATCCTATGTGCTCAGGAGGCTGAGATCTGAGGACCACGGCAGGAAAGTCCATGAGACTTTCCAATTAACTACTACAAAACAACAACAAAAACCCACAAGGTAACACTAGTAGAAGCTAACCAAATAACTAAAAGCACCAAAAAAAATCATTACATTTAAGATTGAGATTGATGGATGTTTTATAAAATGTATAGGTACTCCAATTAGTCTTAAATTGCCAATAACCATGAGCTTATACAGTGGTACTGGACGTTGTATATGGAAACACACACACACACACACACACACACACACACACACACACACACACACACACACACACACACACACACACACACACACACACACACACACACACACACACACACACACACACACACACACACACACACACACACACCGAGACCAGGAGCAGAAAGAAGAGTCAGCCTTCACTGTTCACCCTGTACCTTTGGAACTGCATGCTATGTGCATTCAAATCTCTTTAAATATTTTACCCATTTTCTTTACAAGAAACATCAGGTATAGGTTGTGTGTGTGTAGGTCTGTGTATGTGATTAAAATGGAGTTGGAGACTAGCAAAGTATCAGAATATAGCAAAGTTTGGTATCTGGCATCCCCAAGTTGTAAAACAACTGTTTGACAACTGATTTGACAAACAGTTGTTGGATCTGTCAACAAACAGATCCGCATTAACAAAGGAACTACAATGAACAGACAACAAATATAGAACTGAAAACAAGCCACATTCTCAGCCTTGTCAGGAAAAGCAGAAGGGGTCTGTTCACTCCTGATGTATGGAGAGGGGGCCACCTCTTCAGTGTACAATCCTGGGATTTACACACTCACCTGGGAGTCACAGAGCCGCACACCGGTTAGATTCTGATTCTAGAAAATGCTTCTGGCCACTCTCTAGGGAAAGAAGAGTGAATACGTGTAAGGTGTGGACACAGAGTGCTCAGGAAAACACCCTTGCCATTGCCCATGCCCATTGCAGGGCCTACCGATCTCCACCCCTGTGGTCCTGCAAAACTGAAGAAATGTACTACTCCACACTGCTGATGCCTGTTTGTCCTTCAAATGGAAAAAAATCCAATTTTATACCAAGATATGTTTGCTAAGAGGAGCCAGATGTCTGAGCAGTTTAACAGAACATTTGGCATCCTTGAGTGCCCATGCATGCCAACAAGTTTTCCCATGCTCGGAGAGCTTTTTTTCTCCTGGTGCTCTACCTCTTGAGCGATGCCTCCAGCCTCGCCTTTTCTGGCTATTTTGGAGACTTTTATGCCCTGGCTTACCCTAGGGTCCTAAAGAGGTCTCAGCCTCCTGAGTCACTTGGATTACAGGTGTGAACCATGGGGCCCTGCCAGAGTTTTCTTTTGCTTCTTTTGGAAACAGTTGACTGTAATAATGATGTATTATAATCGATGATGTGTTAGGAAAGGTTCCCTGGGAGTTCTGGCCCCAGTTCTTCACCTTTAGGAGAGAGTATGTGATTGCTGTAAGTTTGTGAAAGGCTTTTCTCCCCAACAAACACTCAACACTGAACCAGGCAGTAGCTCATACCAGTAATCCTAACAACTCAGGAGGAGGCGGAGATCTGAGGATTGAGGTTCCAAACCAGCCTGGGCAGAATATCCATGAGATTCTTCATCTCCAATGAACCAGCAAAAATCCAGAAGTAGAGCTATGACTCAAATGTTGGAGTGACAGACAGCCTGGAGGGAAATAACTAAGTAAGTTCTGGAGCCCAGGCCCTTAAGTTCAATACCCAGTACATACATATTCTCTGTCTCTCTGTCTCTGTCTCTCTGTGTCTCTGTCTTTCTCTGTCTCTGTCTCTCTCTG
Source organism: Dipodomys merriami (assembly GCF_024711535.1). NCBI lineage: Eukaryota > Metazoa > Chordata > Mammalia > Rodentia > Heteromyidae > Dipodomys > Dipodomys merriami. The sequence goes on from NW_027202826.1 coordinate 26,135,596, forward strand.
TCTCTCTCCTCCCTCCCTCTCTCTCTCTCTCTCTCTCTCTCTCTCTCACACACACACACACACACACACACACACACACACACACACACACACACACACACACCAAATAAGAGCATTAAGTTAATAGGAGAGAAAGAGAAAATTGACCGACACAGCAAAAGTTGGTCTCCCGCCCAAGCTCATCACCCTAGGGCAGGGCATTGAAGATTCTGGCAAACCCCGCGGCCAGTCAGCGCATCTCAGATCACAAGTCTTTAAAAAAAGGGGAGGGGGGGGGGAGAGGTGGATGTGGGGTGACCAAACCTCAAACCCCGGGGCTGGGGGGGGAGGAGAAGAGACCCTCAAGCGGGCGATTGGCCGATCCCCAATCGGAAGCTCACCACCCCACTTTTCTAAGACCCAAGGCCCCAAGGCTGCGGCAGGAAGTTCTGGTCCAGAACCAGAGACTTGGTCCTCAGCAGAGCCCAGTCTGGACAGGAGAAAAAGGAAAGAACGAAAGAACAGCAACAACAAAAATCCTGTAGAACCCATGAAATCGCGTCGGGGCCTCGGGGTGCCCGGGAGGAGGGGTGGGGGAGGAAACGTCAGCGGCCACCCTGCAAAAACAGTACTCCCCCCCACCCCCACCCCCGCCCCGGGTTCTGATTAGAAGAAAAAGAAAATGCTTGCAACACACAGGAAAAGTGCAAAGAAGACACGCCCCGTCTCCCATCCGTTCTGGGGTGCTCCCCTCATTTTGTTCATGTATTTATTGACTTGTTTTTTAAGCTTTTTTTGGACGCATCCCTGGGCTAGGGTCGAGCTAGCTATAGTGGGGGGGGTTTTGGGGGGGACTATTTTTTCCTAACTTTTCCTTAATATCTGCCCCCTGTATGCCCTCCAGAAGGTGGAGCTGGCCACGTCCCCCGGTCCCCGGTCCCCCCATTCCTATCTGGGGGACCCGCCTCGCCCCGGGACTGGGGCTCTGAGGGCTCACCTTGGGGTTGGCGGATCTGTGATCTTTCCCGGACAGCTTCGCTTTCAGGGCTCGGAGCAGGCAGATCCGCCGATCCCCAGACCCGGAGACGCGCGCGTGGCTCGGCGAAGGCGCAACGCTCTGCCCCGGTCTGTGCGCACGGGGGGCCGGGCTGCGCCCTGCCGGGTCTGTGCGCGCGGGGGGCCGGGCTGCGCCCTGCCGGGTCTGTGCGCGCGGGGGGCCGGGCTGCGCCCTGCCGGGTCTGTGCGCACGGGGGGCCGGGCTGCGCTCTGCCCGGTCTGTGCGCACTGGGGGCCGGGCGGCGAGGCGCGCGCTGGGCGTAACCGAGCCCGGCCTCCTCCCGCTCGGCTCCCAGCAGCGCGCCGCCCGCGCACCCCGGGGCCTCTATAAAGGCTGCGGAAGGGCGGGAAGCGTCCCGGAGCCCGCCCCTTTCCTCCGCGAGGTCTCCGCCTCCGGTTGATCTCACAACCGGCTTCCAAGCTCCCTGCGCCGGCCTGGACCGCGCCTTCCTGAACCTGGATGCCCAGGCCTAATTCTGAAAAGAAAGGAATTAGGTCACCACAATCCTAACTTACCTCCCCACCCCACCCCCGCCCCAACTATGCTGTCCTGGGGTGCTGAGCAGGCAGGGAGTGGAGATCATCCTAGAGATGTGTAAACTGAGGCCAGGGCAGGATTCCTCCCACCCGGGGGGGGGGGGTCCCGGCGCTTTCCTCCCTCCACCCATCCCCGGACATGTCCTGATGCCCCAGAGTCCAGGGCGCCAGAAGCAAAGCCGGGGTACAGGGGGACCCCCGGCACCGAGTCCCTCCGAGCTCAGAGTCAATAGGCACGACCACTGTTCTGCCCCAGAGAGAGTTAGAGAAAAAGCTAAAGATAACGATATCCGGAGCAGACAGGACTGGGGTGAATAAGGAGAAAATGGGTTGGAATTAGAGGAAGGACCTGGCAGCCCTAGTTCATGGTTGGGGAGCCTGGGCACTGCTTTTTAACCAATTGAAGCCCGTCTATTCGCTGGATTCTGTGCTCAATTTCACGACAGGCGCTTATTTGTGGACCATTTCCCACTGGCAATAAAACTAGATAACAGAATTGCAAATCAAAGAACACTGAGATTCCATCTTACCCCAGTCAGAATGGCTGTTATGAAGAACACATGAAATTTTGCCCAAGGTTTGGGGAAAAGAAACCGTCATACACTGTTGGAGGGGATGTAAATTAGGGTAGCCACTAGGGAAGTCAGTGCTTAGTTTCCTCAAAAATCTAGAAGTAGAACTTTTAGTTCCACTACAAATGATCCTGCTCTATGCCGACTGAGGGAGTAAACCTATATAAACACTCGTGAATGAATAAAGAATGTGGTGTGTATGTCATGGACTATTATTCCGCCGTAAAGAAGAAAAAATTATGTCATTTGCAGGAAAATGGATGGAATTGGAGATGATCATATTATGTGAAGCAAGCCAACGTAGGGCTTTTCTCTCATAGGTGGAATGCAGGCCTAAAGTAAGCACAAATAACACATGAACAAACAAAGGGGGATTATATGGGTGGACATAGCAGGAGAGGGCAAAAGGTTCATGGAGGTGTATGATCCAGCACTACTGTATACTTAAATGAGAATATCACAATGGAACACATTATTTAGTAAAATAAAAGAAGGACCATTCATTTGAAAAATAATATAGGCTGGGGGCTGATGACTCATGCCTGTAGTCCTGGATACTCCGAAGGTGGAAATCTGAGGAACACCGTTTGAAATTAGCAGTAAAGGCCAGAAGAATCTTATCTCAAAAAAAGTCAGAAGAAAAGCTGTGGCTCAAGTGGTAGAGTGTCAGCTGGGAGAGAAAAAAAAAGCTAAAGGCTCAGGCCTCTAATTCAAGCCCCATTACACACACACACACACACACACACACACACACACACACGAAGATATGGATTCTACCCCACCCCTGGGCAAGAAAGCATCCACATACGTGAGGCAGATTTCCAGTAAGGTCAGCAATTGTGTTTGTTAATCATTAACATTTATTATTTCTTCTCTACTAGAGAGACAGCCAGGTGTCCTCTTTCAAATCATTAATGCAGAAGATAGCGCATGTAACTTGATAATGCCAATAAACTCATACCATAAAACACTTTTACCAGAAGAGTAGTTTCTGCTATCTGCTATAAATATGCTTAATAAACTGCAAAGGACCATAGAAGTAGGGCTTGTTTTGGGTTAGTCTGGGTTTTGGTGTTACTGGGCCTTAAACTCAGGGCCTCTGTGTTGCTAATCAACTGCTCTACCACTTGAGCCATACCTCCATCCTTCAACAAGGTGTTCATTAATAGAGATACTGAATCGTTGCTGAAATTGGAGGTGCTGGAAATTATTTTCTTCCTAAGTTTCTCTGAAGATGAATGACTTAGTTGGTTTACTAAATGACCCAGAAAGAGACTTCAAATAAATACAGATTGAGAGAAGAATGTAATTTTAGTGATGGTTGTTTCCATCGGACAATTGGTTTTTCTTTTTTTAATCTTAAAACTGAAAATAGTCTTATAGGAACTGAGAAACAGTCAAGAGTTTGGTTTCTGTTCCCTAAGGCATTGGGGGCATGCTGGACAGGGGTCAAAGTCAGCAGGTGGGTAGAAGTTGTCCCTGCTTCTCTCTGAGCACTGTGCTGTGCTCAGTCTTCAATCTTGACTGTCAGTCTACATGAAAACTGACAAAATGTCCAGAAGGCTTCTAGAAGCTTGAATAAGCCCAGAACCAAAAGGAAATGTACCCATTTCTTTCTGTAACTTCAATTGATTGAGATTTATGAAGATCTCCAGGACATATTTACAACTTCAATGATTTTAAGTCACTTGTATTTAATTGGTAGGTAAAGTAATTTGTAATTTGTGCTTTATTGCTGTTTGCTTTGGGAGTGTGTGTGTGTGTGTGTGTGTGTGTGTGTGTGTGTGTGTGTGTACACTGGGACTTGAATTCAGGGCCTGAGGATAATTTCTTAGCTTTTTTGCTCAAGGCTGGCACTCAACAACTTGAGCCGCAGCTCCACTTCTAGCTTTTGGGTGATTAATTGGAGATAAGAGTCTCATGGACTTTCCTTCCCAGCTGGTTTTGAACTGTACTCTTCAGACCTAACCTCCTGAGTAGCAAGAATTACAGGTGTGAGCCATCAGTGCCCAGCAACTGTTTCTGTTTGGGCAAAATAATTCAGAAGTTTTTGGGGACTTGAACTCAGGGTATGGGCACTGCCCCTGAGCTTCTTTTGCTTAAAGCTAGTGTTCTACCATTGGAGTCACAGCTCTACTTCCAGACCAGAGATCCTCAGATTTCACCCTCCTGAGTAGCTAAGATTACGGCGTGAACCACCAACCTCTGGCTTCAGAAGTTATTTTTTAAATGAAAAGAAAATTTTACAAATTTACTACAAATTTTCTTGTTTCATCTTCATCCAAGGTCAAAGTTGAACCAAACAGAGCAGTACTAGCTCTTTTGGAAAACAAGTACATCCCTCTTTGATAGGAAAAGTGGCTTTATTGTTACAGGAGCACAGTTAAAACTTTCTGTAATGAAAGGTGACTCGGAAGCTGGATCCTACTGGCTCAGGCCTGTAATTCTAGCTACTCAGGAGGCTGAGACCCTGAAGGCGAATCCAGATGTAAAGCCAGCTCAGGCGGAAAAGTCTGTGAGACTCCATCTCCAAATAATCAGCAAAAATCAGACCTGGAGGCATGACTTAAGGGGCAGAGTACCAGCTGTGTACAGCAAGAAAACCAAGCAAGAACATGAGGCTTTGAGTTCAAGACCTGGGGAAGGAAGGAAGGAAGGAAGGAAGGAAGGAAGGAAGGAAGGAAGGAGGGAGGGAAGAAAGGAAGGAAAAGAAGAAAAGGAAGGAAGGATGGGTGGAGAGAGAAAGAGAAGAGGAGAGAGACAGGAGAGTGAAAAAGAGAAAAGAAGAAAGTTTGTTTGTAAGAAAATTACAGAAGGAAGTACTGACTCTCAGGCTGGGAAGGTGGCTTAGTAATAAGAGTCAGGGACAGTGCCCAGGCCCTGAGTTCAAACCTCAGTATTGGCAAAATAAATAAATAAAATACAAAGAAAAGGGCTGGGAAGATGGCTCAGTGGTAGAGGGCTTGCCTTGCATGCATGAGGCCCTGGGTTCGATTCCTCCGCACCACATAAGCAGAAAAAGCCGGAAGTGGCGCTGTGGCTCAAGTGATAGAACTCTAGCTTTGAGCTGAAGAGCTGAGGGACAGCGCCCAGGCCCAGAGTTCAGGCCCCACAACAAGGAAGGAAGGAAGGAAGGAAGGACTCTCTCTCAGCAAGGCCCCAACAGAGGCTTGCACTGCAGTCTGTTCCCACAGGCCTGCTGTAAAGGCCTTACTGGTAGTTCCCATTTGGAAAAAGAACTAAACAAGAATGAGCATTCATGCTCATCTCATTATGGTTATATCATCTTAATAAATTAATTCTTTTCTCATGAAGTGACTTCAAAGATGAACACTTTCTCTTGCACTTGTGTGTACCTTTTCCATTGGACCAAGTGGTCTAATTCACCTCACCTGTGAATTTGATGCAGGCCTAGGGTAGGGCTGGGGGTGGGGTAGAGATGAGGGGGCTTTTACAATTAGTGCTCTTCACTCTACTTAGGGAAGTGCTCTAAGTGGCAAAAAAACAAAAAGCCCTAAGTAGCAAACTGAATTATTCCTGGAAGACATTAAAAGGAACTCTTTAGAGACACTCCCAAAAGCTGAGCTTGGATTCTTTACCAAATCAAAACAGAAGAAGTTATTAGACATCTATGTTCTTGATACAAAAAAGGGTCATTTATTTAAAAATTTTAGTGCCTAACTTAATTGGAATAATATAAAAGCACCACAATTCAACACGTTTCTGTCTAGCTTTAGGCAACATAAGATGTCCGAGTAGTATTGGTGTTAGGAAATAAAGTAAAATCTTGCGTCAGAGCTCCTATTCAAGTCACTGTGTCCCACTGGAAAATGTTCTTCCGTCATCTCTAACAGCCCCACGATATGGGTTCCACATCAGTACTATTTAGTAACTTGGCTGTTTGGGACTGTAAAGATTTTTGCTCATGGAAAGAATCCTAAGTATATCTTTTAGATACTTTCTCATTTAAAATTTTAAAAAATAGAGGAAGTTTAATTTGTGACCAGGCAGTCATATCCTATAGGAGGAAAAGAGTTGCTAATCTGTTTGTGTCTCTTCATTGTTGGCATCCATGATATCTATTCTCTGTACCCCACTGACTTCCTTGTTCATTCAGATTCTTAGATCTACACATGCCAAAGTTTGGGTGGCATCTCATAGCTGGGTGTGACCCAGCCAACAGCTAGCCAGAAAAACACCTGTAACTGTCAACAACCAGCCCCAGGGGAGATCTTTAGCATTCTGAGCCGCCTGCACCCCAATGTCTGGCTGATGGAAACATGACATACATTTTTAAAAGGCTGTGTTTCATTTGGTTGATTGTTTCCATTCATTATAGAATCTACCTTTATTTTCCCTTGAAATTCTTTCTTTTTCTTCCTTTTCCCACAGTCTTGGGGCTTGAACTCAGGGCCTGAGCACTGTCCCTGAGCTTCTTTTGCTCAAGGTTAACACTCTTACCACTTGAGCCACAGCACCACTTCTGGCTTTTTCTGTTTATGTGGTACTGAGAAATAAAACCCAGGGCTTCATGCATGCTAGGCAAGCAAGCACTTGACCACTAAGCCACATTCCCTAGCCCCCTTTGAATTCTTAAAATCCTATAAAATGACCGTGTTTTTTTCATGACACCATTCACATACATTGAAAATGCATCTTCTATAGTTTACAGGGAATTTAATGGGTGCCATCTTAAGCTGTAAACATTGAGACAATTTGTTACACAAAGGCGCCAGCCCTGAGTAAAAAAGGTAGAGAAGCTGGGCACCAGTGGCTCACGCCTGTAATCCTAGCTACTCAAGAGGCTGAAATATGAGGATCGAGGTTCAAAGCCAGCTCAGGCAGGAAAATCCGTGAGACTCTTATCTCCAATAAACCACTAAAAAACCGGAAGTGGCGCTGTGGCTCAAGTGGTAGAGCACTAGCCTTGAGCTGAAGAGCTGAGGGACAGCGCCCAGGCCCAGAGTTCAAACCCCAGGACCAACAACAACAACAAAACGCTCTGTTACAACTACACTCAGTGCGACCTTCCTGATCCCGACCCCAGGAAGTTCTTCCAGGAGCATACCCCCAATAAACTTTCCTGTCCATCTTTTTATTCCTCTCTGCGTGGTCCTTTTCTCTCCTAAAACCTTACATCTGGTGCTGACACCCAGGAAGGCGGTAGTGCTTCGCTTTGCCCTTGGGCGACCTACGGGCACTGCCCCTTCTCAGTCCCTCTTTTCCTCTCCTCCTTTTCCTGAGGCCTCCTCCATCCGGAGCACTGAGCTTACTTTGCACTCCACAGCCACTTGACAGACCGGAAGCCGTGCATATCTCGTGGATGGCCACCAGGTGGCTTGGGATATTATTGGTCATCTGAGGCCTGTCCCCCACCCCCTCTTTCTCTCTCTCTCTGTCTCTCTGTGTGTCTCTTTCTCTATCTGTCTTTCTGTCTCTGTCTTCTCTCTCTCTCTCTCTCTCTCTCTCTCTCTCTCTCTCTCTCTCTCTCTCTCTCTCTCTCTCTCTCTCTCTCTCTCTCTGTCTCTGTCTCTGTCTCTCTGTCTCTCTCTGTCTCTCTGTCTCTCTCTCTCCCCCTCTCTCCCCCCTGATCAGGCCAAGGAACTCAAGCCCACCTTCTAAACATCCACTACATTCAGATTGGATGAGTCCCCACCTACTCTCCCAGGGTGTCCTGGCCTGCTCCTTCCGGAACTCTCCTCCCAGGAACTGGGCTCTGTCTGTGAGTCAGGAGCTCGAGCCCGAGTCTCCCTCCGGCCACTGGGCCCGGCTCTGAGAATAGCCAGGGACACCTGTCATCTCGCGGCCTCTACTGCACCGTAACTCTTGGGCTGAGACAGGACTAAGCCATCGTCAGCCTTAGTTTTACCCCGGACTGCCTGGGAACTATGGGAAACCAAAATTCCAAACCAGACCCATACACTCCTTTGGGTTGTTCATTGGCTGACCTCATATCTCTAGGCCTTAGGCCTGACCCTCATCTTCTTCTGTAACTGGGAATGGCCTATCTACCAGCTCCATAACCAGTCGTGCTGGCCTGAAAATGGGACTTTCAATTTTCACATATTGCCCGATCTCCACAGTTTCTGTGAGTGAGTGGGAAAGTGGGCTGAAATTCTGACCACCAGGGATTCCTCTACTTCCCTCTCTCCATCTCTCCTGTCTTTATCTCAAATCTTGCTTCTGGGGCAAGATCCCTCTTAAAACTTTCCCCCTCTCTCTTCCCCTCCTGACCCTCTCGACTCTCATCCCCTCCACCCGTAGCGTCCACTGCCCTGTGTGCCAGCTGACCCCACTGGGCTGAGGGTCTGATATCTCACCTGGCATGATCTCCATGTTATACTCTGCTCCACTCTCACGATGGAGGACTGTGAGCGAGTCCCTCAGGCTGTCCAGGCTCATGGGGATGAGATCCACCTTACAGATACCCCCATGTCTGTGGGGGCTGAGTCGGTCTCCCCGACAGGACCCTCGCTGGGAACTGGTACCAGACAGACACACAGGTAGGCATGGCTGGACGCTGGCAGAGGGACAAAATGACTCAGAGCCTCTTGGCTAGTTGACAGGCGGCCTCCCACAAGGTTGTTCATTTTGGTAAATTGAGGGAAATTACTCAGCTCTGAGATGAAAACCCCACCGCCTCTTAGCCAGACTAAATACACCCCCATGGACCCCGCCTTCCCAGCTGCTGCTGTGTTTTGGCCTCTCACTTTATCTCTGTTAGATCCAGACATAAAAAAATAAACTCAAGAAGGGGGAAGATGGCCCTCAGACTCCTATCCGGGACCTGGTAAATGTGGCCTTGAAAGTTTTTCATGCCTAGGAGGAAGAGGAAAAGGCTGATAGGGAACAGGCTGCCCTCTCAAAAGCACTGAGTCAACCATTCTTCCAGTGCAAACTGCCAAAACAAGCTACGTGCCCCAAGTCCCTGCGCACAACTTCTGCTTTTACCCTGCCCATCAAAGCTCTGCTACAACTACACTCAGTGCAACCTCTCTGATCAGGACCCGGAAGTGTACCCCAATAAACTTTCCTGTCAATCTTTTTAGTCCTCTCTGCATGGTGCTTTTCTTGCCTAAAACCTTATGGAAGGAAGGAAGGAAGGAAGGAAGGAAGGAAGGAAGGAAGGAAGGAAGGAAGGAAGGAAGGAAGGGAAGAAGGGAAGGAAGGAAGAAGAATACATTCTTTTTTGGGGGGGGGTTCCGGTTGTGGGGCCTGAACTCTGGGCCTGGGCACTGTCCCTCAGCTCTTCAGCTCAAGGCTAGCACTCTATCACTTGAGCCACAGCTCCACTTCCAGCTTTTTTCTTTTTGCTTATGTGGTGTTGAGGAACTGAACCCAGGACTTCATGCATGCAAGGCAAGCGCTCTACCACTGAGCCACCTTCCAAGCCCCAAGATACATCTTGGTCAATGGGTTCTTGATCAATTAATTCCAGGGCCAATTAATTCTGACCCTGGAAACTCCAGTCACCACTAAGAGACAGAGATCATGAAAGCAATATGAAACACAGGAAAAAAAATTGAAGGAGTTACATTATTTCTGGCAGTCATATGCTGTCTAACCAGTTAGTGATCTTAGTTTTTAGTTCTAACTTTCCTTGAATACTATTCCATGTCCGGGTGGTTTTATAGTTTTAAAAAAAGAATAATGCCCCTTAACATCATATTTAAATATTTATTTAGTTTATTAGTACATCTGTGTTAATTTTGTTAGCTATATTGAAGTTTGATCTGCAGTAATTCTTAAAATTCATGTATCACTAGCTTCCTAATAAGCAATAGCATTTTGTATTATTAATAAGAGAAACCCTAAAATGTACAGAATCTGATTGGTGACATATTTGTTTTATTTTCTCCTAAAATAAAATATAAAATAGGTAATATTGATGAGGGAAAAAAGCCTGATCTGGACTAAATTATCTATCCTTCATCTCTCCTTCTCTTTTTGCATTTACTATTGTCATTGTATTGTTGGCTACATACCTATTCTAACAAGAAAGTTCCCCCATTGCATTCAAATTGTTACGCCCATAAATACATGGCTACTACCCGCAATTTGAAGCCTCAAATTTATGGCACAATTAGTTGCATATTAAAATAATTAAGGTGACAAGGAAATCAGTATGTTCCAACACTGATAGAACTTTGGGGGGGAAAAGTTTAATTGTATTTCAAAATCTGCTTCCTTCAGTTGTGTGTGTGTGTGTGTGTGTGTGTGTGTGTGTGTGTGTGTGTGTGTGTTTGTGCCAGTCCTGGGGCTTGAACTCAGGGCCTGGCACTGCCCCTGAACTCTTTTGCTCAAAGCTAGCACTCTACCTCTTGAGCTACATCTCCACTTCCAGCTTTTTTGATGATTAGCTGGAGATAAGTCTCATGGACTTTCCTGCCCTGGTTGGCCTTAAGTTGTAATTCGCAGAGCTTCCTGAGTAGCTAGAACTTCAACTGCGGGTCACCAGGATAGCTGCCCTTGAGTATCTCATTTAATCTAGGCTTAATTGACAAGGTTTTCTTTCTACTCAATGTATTCTTCTTACCAAGACTTAAAAAAAATATTCCATCCCCTGCTTTCTGCCACTGTGCCATTGATTTCTTCTGTCTAAAGTCATCCTTGGTGGTCTTACCTTATATTCCCATCCTCCTTCACTATGTGCATTGTTGAGGGCTCTAGACCACTCCCACTTCATTGTATCCACGACCCAAACCACCATCCCTCCCAGATGCCTGGCTTGTAGGTAGAGCTTCTGGACTGGGTGTGTGACCTACTTGGCTCCACTGTTGCCTCTTGAAAGTCTTAATTTTTAGACAAGAGCTCTACCCTCCAATTATGTACTGTTCTTGTTTTGGGGTGGCGGCACAAGTGGTTTGTCTGCTACCATTCTAGGCATTCTTCCTCTAGCTTCTGTGCAGATCCTTCTTTCTCTACATAAATCCTAGGCTGGGTGTGTAGCTCAGTAATAGTGTTTGCTTAGCTTCTACAAGGCTCCGGGTTTGATCTCAGGATTCTAAAAGAAAAATGTTTCACCCATCTAAGTTGTAACATTAGCTAATTTTTTCTTGGTGGCCTTTTTTTTTCATCCTGTCTGTTCTTTGCTCATTTCTCACTGCAGTTTAAGCTTTTTTACTTCCTCTAAGTAATTTGTCCATATTTCTCTCCCCCAGGCCTGGGAATCTATGTCCTGAAGATTTCTTTTCCTGTCTGTTTTAGTTCTGCTGTTGCCACAATTAGTGAAACCCTATCAGTACTTCTGTCTAGAATATTTCTAGTCTTTCAAGTCATTTTTCCTAATTCCTATTTTACTTCCCCCCCCTCTTATCTAACTCCTATCTTACTTTCTAATTCATCTACCAGTTGGTGGGTGCTGGTGGTTCATGTCTTTAGTCCTAGATACTCAGGAGGTTGAAATCTGAGGATTGCATTTTGAGGTTAGCTCTGGGGAGGAAAGCCAACAAGGCTCTTATCTCTTATTAACTTCCAAAAAAAAAAAAAGCAGGAAATGGAGCTGTGGCTCAAGTGGTAAAGCTCTAACTTTGAGCAAGAAAATTTCAGGGACAGCATTCAGGCCCTGAGTTCAAGCCCCAGGACTGACAAACAAACAATAAATAACCAACTTTCCAACTGCGAATGTTCTTTTTAAAAGAGTTGTCTGATTTTATGACCCTATACCTTAAATATTCTATGATCTGCCAATGTTGTTTTCAAGACAAATACTCACACTCCTTAGAATGAAACACAAAGTTCTTGTATCATGAACTAACCCTTGTCTATTTTTTCAGCTAATTTCTAGACACATTTTCCTGGGCTTACTTAACATTTGGTCAAAAAAAAAATCTTACATTTTTTTTTGTTGGTCATAGGACTTGAGCTCAGGACCTGGGTATTGTTCCTGAGCTCTTCTACTCAAGGCTAGCACTTTACCACTTTGAGCCATAGCTCCACTTCTGACCTCCTGGTGTTTAATTGGAGTCTCATGGGCTTTCTGCCTGTGCTGGCTTCAAACCATGATCCTTAGATCTCAGCCTCCTGAGTAGCTAGGATTACTGATGTGAGCCACCAGTGCCCAGCTGATACTTACTTTTAACCACAGTAAGTAAATGAATGATCATTTACCAGCTTGTCTGGGCATTTTATATGCTAGATGATAAAACCTGGAAAATCAAAATGAATATGATAGTGAACCCAGTTCTTCTAAGTATGTTCTCATGTACTTGCTTTTCTAGATATCCATCTAAAATCAATCTAATGACTGAAGCTTGTGATTTTAAAGTTTCCATTGTCTTTGAAAACTTCCTGCAAGGGGACCCTACTGCATTGTTGGTGGGAGTGTAATCTTGTTCAACCACTTTGGGAAGCAGAATGGAGGTTCCTCAAAAGACTCCACATAGAGCTCCCCTATGACCCATCACTTTTAGCCATTTACCCAAACAATCACAAACAAGGCCATACTGAAGCTACCAGCACAACTATGTTTATCACAGCATTATTTACCATAGCTAAGATATGGAACCAACCCAGATGTCCCTCAGTAGATGAATGGATCAAGGAAGTGATATATATATATATATGTATGTATGTAATGGAATCCTATGCTTCCATCAGAAAGAAGGACACTACCCCATTTATTAGGAAATTGAAAGACTTGGAAAAAATTATATTACGTGAAACAAGCCAGACCCAAAGAAACATAGGTCCCATGTTTTCCCTTATCAGCAATAACTTGTGTAGGACAAGAAGAAGAGGTCAAAAGCTAGGTACATATGACCATATAACCTATTGCTAAGTGAATTGAACCCCAAGATAGGGACACAAGAGATTTTATCTTTCTTGTTGTTCTTTTCTGTACATTTTTTGTAAAAATACTGTACAGAGGGGTTACAGTTACATGAGCAAGGTAATGAGTCCATTTCCTATTGAGCATTGTTGCCTCCTCCTTTGTTGTCCCCCTACCATCCCTTCCCTCCCACCTCCACAACTCCCCACCTTGTTGTTCTTTTTAATGTACTTATAATGTACTATGTGATTTTTTTTTGTTTCTTTGTATGTTCTTCCCCCATGGTATAACCCCTGTTGTCATTGTATTTAATTTCAATGTCTTGCATCTTGTATTATATATATATTTCTAATTTGGGGAGGGGAAGGGCAATAACAAAATGCTGAAATAAGCATATAGGATGACATTGTAACAATGAGATGTACAAGCCACTATGTTGAAAACGAACTTTACAACTTTGGTGAATAGTTAGAGAGGGGGGAGGGAAGGGATGGTAGGGGAAAAACAAAAGAGAGGGTAACAATGCTTGATAAGAAATGGACTCATACCTTGCTCATGTAATTGTAATCCCTCTGGACAGTATCTTTACAATAAAAAATATATATTAAAAAAAGAAAACTTCCTGAAAGTCAATGTTATGATTATATATTATATCTTTATGTTTCCATAGCCCCAAGGCTTCTGCCAGGAATCCTTATCAGAGGATGGTTCAGGCCACACAGAAGGTTAGTGAGTCACCTGCCCTTCTTCTGTTTGCTATTTCCTCTTTTCCATGTGACCAAGGCCACGTTTTAGGCCCTAGAATCCCATCAAATGCCCAATTTCTGACATGTTTTGCTCACCCATCTCTAAATAGAATTCTGGGGGGGGGGGAATCTGCCTGACATATTTTTAAGATGGTGCCCATCTTTTATTGTAATTTTAAATAGTTGCCCAAGGTCTAGGGGACATACTTAATATATAAAACTCTTACATGCTCTTTTAAGTGAGTCCAATTAAGATGACATAGCCAAGTGATCACAGGTTCCATGGCACCCTGCTAAAAGCACGTGCAAGTTACTTTTTCAACAGTTGGAAATGTCATGTTCTTTTTCTTTTTGGGGGGGCCTTGAACTCTGGGCCTGGGTGCTGTCCCTCAGCTCTTCAGCTCAAGGCTAGTACTCTTCCACTTGAGCAGCATGGCCACTTCCAGTTTTCTAAGTGTTTTATTGGAGATAAGAGTCTCATGGCCTTTCCTGCTCGGGCTGGCTTTGAACCGCAATCCTCAGATCTCAACCTCCTGAGTAGCTAGGATTACAGGCGTTAGCCATCAATGCCCTGCTGTCATGTTCTTTTTTTAGCTCCGTAAACTCCTATTTTCCTTCTACTTCCTTTATAGACTTTTCTCTAAAAGTCAATACACTTCAAAGATTTTATCATATTTTCTGCCACATGTACAACTTATGTACTGAAATTATTATTTACTTCCTTTGACTATAAACACTAAATATTAAATGTTTTAGATTATATTGTAGATTACAACTATTAATTTTTAATTGATTAAAAAGACAAAAATAAAGAGTTGGGCATTGGTGTCTCATGACTGTAATTACCTACTTAGGAGGCTGAGATCTGAGGATCACAGTCTCAAGCTAGCCCAGGAAGGAGAGTCCATGAGGCTCTTTTCTCCAGTCAACTACTATAAAGCTGGAAGTAGGGCTGTTGAGAAAAAAGAAGCTAAAGAACACTGAACTAAGACCCTGAGATCATGCCCAAGACCAGAGAAGAAGAAAGAAGAAGGAAGAAGGAAGTAAAAGCAGCAGCAGCCACAGCAGCAGCAACCGAAGAAGAAGAAGAAGAAGAAGAAGAAGAAGAAGAAGAAGAAGAAGAAGAAGAAGAAGAAGAAGAAGAAGAAGAAGAAGAAGAAGAAGAAGAAGAAGAAGAAGAAGAAGAAGAAGAAGAAGGAAGAGGAGGAGGAGGAGAGGAAGGGGAGAAGAGAAAGGGGAGGAGAGGGAGGAGGAGGGGGAGGAGGAGGGGGAGAAGAAGAGGAGGAGGAGGAGGAGGAGGAGGAGGAGGAGGAGGAGGAGGAGGAGGAGGAGGAGGAGGAGGGGGGAGGAGGAGGAGGAGGAGGAGGGAGAATGAGAGAGAGAAACACCTCAGGGACAGTACCCAGGCTCTAAGTTCAAGCCCCATGACCACACACACACACACACACACACACACACACACACACACACACACACACACACACACACACACACACACACAGACCCAGGAGTGGAGTTGTGTTTTAAGTGGTAGAATGCTAGGACAGTGTCCAAGCTTTGAATTCAAGTCCCAGAACTGGCACAAAAAGTTATGTAATAATCCGTATTTACTGTTTTTAAGTGCTCTAGCTTCTAACTACTTGATTTCCTTCTATTTTGTTGGGAAGCAGAGCTAGAATTTATCCAACTCACTAAACGATTTGTTTCTGAGTCCTTAGAGCCATTCACTCTCAGTTTCTGGAAAGTAAATTTAAAAAACCTGAATTAAAACCTATCAAATTAGTTTTAATTAAATCCACCACTCTTTCAATCTAGTGTAAGTTTCTTCAACCTGCTGCAAAAAGTATTGCAAAAGTTAAAATACTGCTTGGCTTCAAAATCTTTCCCAGCAAAATGTATTTGAATCAACAAATTAGAAACTTTTCAGGTAGTTAATATTTTTGGCAAATGTCAGTTCTTTCATTGAAGACCAACATCTACCATGTAACTCAATAAAACAATTCTCCCTATTAAATCAGCCAGTCTAACCAGATATTCCGTCCTGGCACTCCCTTCTGCACCCTAATTCCAAGGTAGAAAACAAAACAAGAGCCTTAAAGTAAATTTGTCTGTTGGTAACAGATCAAAACCATGCCATGCCGTGTCTTACTGACATTCTTCTCTTGGCTCTTGGAGAACAGGTTCTCCATGCTTAGTTTGACAAAGGTATTTCCTTACACTTTCATTAAGAGGAGGAACTTTTCTATAGCAATAGTGCTCCCAGCATACCTTTCTCCTCTGAGGTTCCCAAAGGGGTGTATCCTGTAGTGAAGAATTGTTGCACGTCCCCGTAATTAGATGACGAAACCAAATTCTGAGACAGTGACAGGGTTTGTTTCCTTTTCAATTCCCACTTCCTGAAACCAAGGCCGTTTACAAGAAACTGTACACTTTAGCAAGGCTGTGCTGGAGTTCATTCTTTTCTGAGCCAGATTTGCTGGTCTTAAAGTGTTTTTCCCTCTTCTTCGGCATAAAAGTGAGTATTGGCCCTCACATGGAAAATTGCAGTAGGTGGGGGTACAGTGTGTATGTGAAAATCTTTTCCAAGCCATGGATGTACCAGACACATGTCGATCCTGTTCCCACTTTCTGGTCTTGTCTAAATCTAAATAGTATTGGGCTCTGAAGAGGCTTTCACTTCTAGAAACTGCTCAGAAAAATGAGACAGGGGAGGAGGGGAGACAGTAGTAAACTTCAGTTACTAGGAAGAGGAGAAAATAATCCTTTTTTTTAAGGTTTCAATAACAAGGCTCTATGTCATAGAGTCTGAGTAGACCAATTGATGAACATCTACTAAATCCAGGTATTTGGGAAAAACAATATAGGATTGTTAGAATAATCTATTTGAAAAACTCACCTTGGAACGTGTGCCCAGAGCACAGAGGAAATGATCGTAGAAACTGCTGTTTACTATGCTATCTTGCCAGGAAGTAGAGGGATAAAAAAAATTACTCTCCATATATAGGAATTCTGGGTGTGGACAAGAATTACGTTTTTAAGGGGTGAGGGAAGCATCTGGAAAAAAATTTTTTAAGTGCCTTTGTGTGTCTAGTTAGAGGAGTCCTCTCACTAAGAACATTAGCATTTGAAATTAGATCTCTAGCTTACTCTGGTAAGCTACACATTAAAACCTTAAAAATTGCTTGGAATACGCAAGTAAGTCTAAATGCACTAACAGGCAGGACCAGAAAAGGGAAAGCTTTGAGTCACAGCATCACGACATAATGGATTCTTGCTTGCTTGCTTGAGTCTTTCTATCTGTCTCTGTCAGTGTCTCTGTCTGTCTGTCTCTCTGTCCTTGGGGGATTTTGGTGGTTGTTGTTGACTTTATATTTTTAATATTCTTGTAAAAACAATATTCACTTTTGGCTAGCTGGTAGCTCATTGGTGGGAACAGTTATTTATCCTGCACCTATTTTGCTGCCACCAGATCTATACATGAGCTTTAGCATTGTCTCCATACCCCTGATTCTCTTTTCCTCAAGAATGACTGAACTGCAGACAACATTTGTAACTGAACCACGGAATTAGTATGTATACAATTTTGTGGGAGTCTATGTTGGGACATTGACCACTGGAAATACCTTTAGAACTGAGAAAATGTCATCTTTATGTCTATTGATTTAAAAAAATGTATTTCTCTCTTCCCAACCTTGTTAACCTTTAGCTTAGAGAAAAAAAAAACAAAATGCCAAAATCATTCTAGAAATAACTTAGAGTCTGAGATGTAATTTTTAAATTCTTCCCCAATACAACGCCAAAATATAGTAGTAACTCTACAAGCATGAACACGGTGCTAATAATTACTTTAAACTTCCTTCCCCTCCTCCTTTTCTGCCCCTCCCCCCACTCCTCCTTCTTGGGAATAGTACTGGATTTGAACTGAGGGCCTTGCCTTGTTCTTGCTGAACAGGTGCTCTAACACTTGAACTGTGCCTCTGACCTTTTATCCTTGGTTATTTGGAGTCTTTGTGTTTATGTATGGGCCTACCCGCACCATGATTCTGCTATTTGTGCTCCCCACAGAGCTGGAATATTAAGCATGCACCACTATGCCCAGCTTTTATTGATTGACATGGGGTTTCAAGAACTTCTTTCTTGAGCTGGCCTTAAACTGCAATCCTATCAAGTAGCTTGATTCCTGGTGGAGCCACTGCACGTGGTTCAACCTTTAAAATGCATAACTTTTAAAGAAGTGCAGGTACATTATAAAATCTCAAATTAATGCTGCATGGTGGGCATGGCTAGTCCCTTGAGCTAAGAATACCCTTCAATAAGTGGCAGATGATCTGGATTCCGGTTTCAAACCTGGAGTTTTTCTTAAGAATAAGTGGGGGGCGGGGGGCTGGGAATGGGGCTTAGTGTAGAGTGCTTGCCTTTATGTATGAAGCCCTGGGTTCAATTCCTCAGTATCACATAAGCAGAAAAAGCCAAAAGTGGTGCTATGGCTCAAGTGGTAGAGTGCTAGCCTTGAGCAAAAGAAGCTCAGGGACAGAGCCCAAGTCCTGAGTTCAAGCCACAGGACTGGCAAAAAATAAATTAAAAAAGAAAGAAAAAGAATAAATGAGTGCATTTCAAGATATTTCTGAAATTTTATGACTTTGACTCCAAAGAATTTCCCAGACCCCTTGTCCCTGAACATAATGCATGTCCTATTACTGTTGCTTAATTTATTTCAGAGGATCAAACCTTTAGTTATAAACTATTCATTGCAAATGGTTTTCTTTCTTGAAGTTTTATATTTTTTAATTTTTTATTGTAAAAAGAGTGTACAGAGGGGTTACAGTTACATGAGTAATGAATACATTTCCTACTGAGCATTGTTAACCACCTCCCCCACCCCCTTGCCCGCCACCGCTGTGAAATTGTAAAGTTCGTTTTCAACATAGTGTCTTGTACATCTCATTGTTACAATGGGTCAACCTGTATCCTTGTTTCAGCATTTTGTTATTTCCCTTCCATGCCCCAAATTAGAAAAATGTATCTAGTGCCCATAAGTAGCTAGAGTAACTCTTATCAGAAGAACTAAAACTTCTGAGGTAAGCACACTGCACATTTGTGCTACTATATAGGTTTCGTGATATTGACAGTGACATTTATTTTTGCAGGATGCTGTGACTTGCTCTATGTAGAGGGGTCTATGAATAAATAAATTTAAAATACGAATATTATCTAGTATCTAGAGTAAAGGAAGAGATTACAGTTTAAATAATAAATAGATATTAATACAACTTCCTTAAGGTGTGTTATACATCATACTGGTTTTAGGTGATCTATGTCAAAATTTTATCTTAGTGTAATGTGAATTAAAAATACAATTTTCTGAATATTATTACCTGGAGCCAAGTACTACTGCACTGAGGAAACGTGGGAATAATGTTAGCGATACTATGCAGATAGAGTAAAATTGCAAAGGAGGCATCTAAACATTTGATGATGAGGAAATGCTGAGAAGTGGATATTCGAATGCCTTAGAACTTCTCTGATTTGGGACTACAGAACTCAATCTATAATATCATCAACTGAATTTACTAATTATAGGAAATATAGGAAGATTTGATGGTTAAAGTGTTCCATCCCACTCATCAGACTTGTAATGCTTTCAGCTTTCTGAGGAATTTCATAAAAGGGATGCAGAAAATGATCAATATTTCTTAAAATATAGTCATTGAAAAGGTAAATTGTTCTACTGTGAGCTTTATAGCTCCATTTTGCTACTTTCACCAAGATACATGGATAGCTCTGATTTTGGGGGGCAAGTGAACCCCTAAAATATCACCTAGGTGAAGTATATCACAGTATGTGACAATGGTCATTTAAAAATGGCTATATTTGTCAAGCATCAGTGGCTCATAATCCTAGCTCCTCAGGAGGCTGAGATCTGAGGATCACAGTTTGAAGCTAGCCTAGGCAGGAAAGTCAAAAAAGACTCTTTTCTCCAACTAACCCCTGCCCCAAAAGCTGAAAGTGGAGCTGTGGCTCAAGTGTTAGAGCACTAGCCTTGAACAAAAAAGCTCAGGGACAGTGTGTAGGCCCTGAGTTCAAGCCCTAGGATTGGCAAAGGAGAAGAAGAAGAAAGAAGAAGAAGAAGAAGAAGGAGGAGGAGGAGGAGGAGGAGGAGGAGGAGGAGGAGGAGGAGGAGGAGGAGGAGGAGGAGGAGGAGGAGGAGGAGGAGGAGGAGGAGGAGGAGGAAGAAAGAAGGAAGAAGGAAGAAGAAGAAGAAGAAGAAGAAGAAGAAGAAGAAGAAGAAGAAGAAGAAGAAGAAGAAGAAGAAGAAGAAGAAGAAGGAAGAAAGAAGGAAGAAGGAAGAAGGAAGAAGAAGAAGAAGAAGAAGAAGAAGAAGAAAGAAGAAAGAAGAAGAAGAAGAAGAAGAAGAAGAAGAAGAAGAAGAAGAAGAAGAAGAAGAAGAAGAAGAAGAAGAAGAAGAAGAAGAAGAAGAAGAAGAAGAAGAAAGAAGGAAGAAGGGGCTGGGAAGATGGCTCAGTGGTAGAGTGCTTGCCTTGCATGCCTGAGGCCCTGGGT